>NC_069132.1:61577672-61905145 GCF_026914265.1 Mya arenaria | reverse complement strand
TAAAATAAGAAATGCGATAACATTACATGTAAAAACTCGTATGCAAAACTATATTCTTTTTGAACACAAAACTTACTTTCGGAAAACAGAAGATTTGACCATCTGGTAACATCATTTCATGTCTTTCAAAAGTTGCAACAATATTACCAAAAGATCGGATTTGTTTATAATATATTTTAGACATTATACAAAAATCACATAAATAACCAGCCTATGCTGAACACAAAATGATCTCCCTACTGGTTGATACCCGAGATGGCATATATCTTAAACCGCAGCATACTACTTGTCGCCCGAGTAGGAACATAATAGCGGCATTCTATCCCTGAATAGAAGACCAGAAGACCTCAGCCAACTAGTTGTCGAAATTTTGGGATCATAAAAGGGACATTTCAGTCTTGGGACAAAACATGTAGGAGTCTTTACCTGAAAAATCATTCCCTGAGCCTGAGGAGAGTATATAATGACCTCATACTTCTGATTGTTGCCATAGTTTACTCATTATAGAGAGTTACTAGACGTGAACTGGGCATAAAGTGACATCAAACTACTGGTTATCGCACTAATAGACACATAATTGTGACGTACTTGACCTAAAGTGAATATGCAGTAACCTCCGCATGTCCTAGTGCCCTAGTGGGCATAAATAAGGTCATCATTCAAGCTCAAACATTAGCAGGCCATACTGCTTAATACGCAAGTATCTTTATCATTGGAATATACTGGGCCTGAGTAAGCGTATAATAGCTTGCACGTACCGATTGTCGCCCTCATGTGCACATTTAGTGAATCAGCCTACTAGTAGTCTCTCTGTTCGGCACAAATAAAGACATACCAGACCTGATTTGATCGCATAAATATTGACCGCCGCCTACTGGTTGTCGCCCAGGTAGGGATTCAATAAGGACATATTATGAGTCCTGAACTGAACAAAGAATGATATCCGCCTAATTTTACCGTTCTAGAAGACACAGTATATGGATATACTTGGCTTGAACTAAACAAATTGTTGAGAAGAAATATAGTTGGAACATACTAGGTTGAACTGATTATACAGTGTCATCCTGGTTATGCCTGACGCCCTTGCATATGCATAAAAGAGACTTACTAGTCCTAAACTGAATGTATAGTGACTTCCGGTATGACCTTGGACCATAGCTTATACTCATTCGGAGCTCCTCGGCCATTTTTTATCCTAATTTACACATATAAGTGAAATACTAGACATGAACTGACAAATACAACCTTTGGGTAACATCGTTGCGACCTTTGGGAGACATTGAAAATTTTCACCAGAAGGTCATTTCTTCTTCTCGCTAATAGTCAATGCGCGTTTAATAATAATAATATATTATTGTTAACGTATTTTTATGTAACATGTTTTATTATCCCAGTTGTTATTTGATAAATATATTTGAGTTTTGTTTTGTTTTTGAACCAACGTTCTGATGAAGTGGCTACACGCGTTTTGATTCGGACGGAGAATTGATTTTTGCTTTTTTTAATTTGCTAGATATCACACCTTATTAATTCTTTACTTAGGACTTTTAAATAAGGCATCGTTTATTGTTACAAACAAATATGAATAGCATGGTACTTCAAATTAAATTTCTTTGACGCGTACCAAATAAGACGTTTTCAAATACATATACAATCGAAATCCGTTGTCTCGATATATCAGGGACTGGCCATAATACTTCAAACCTCGCGAATATTGAGCCAAGCGATATTGCGTATTGTATGTGTATATTTATACGTTAAAGAAAGACTTGTTAACCTCGTTTGTTGTTTGTTACGTTATCTTCTAAAGACTAATTATTACCGTGTGCATATCGTACAGTTCACAATATGACAAATTTGATCATATGAAATAATTTGATTTTTTTAAAAATTTATTTACGCAATAAAATTATATAAACCCATCCATAGAAAACATAAACAACTAATCTTGATACTAAGTTAGTAGGAATACGTGTGAATAGCTTAGGTTGTACCGAGTCCTCTCAAGATTGCTCAACATTTGACAGTTGTATTAATTCTTCCATTTGGAGAAACCTTCAGCGCAATAATTTTATCTGAAGACGCCTGATTAAAACACAATCAGATTTATACCTGTACTGACATTACTATTAAAACGCACATTAGATGAGTCTGGACATACATAAATGTGACATAATGCAAATGTTACGAAAGTTGAATTGGAGATGTTAATCCAACGTGTTTATGATCAATGCGTACTTTGTTGGTTTCAAAATGTTAATAATAGTAAAAAGCTAGAAACGTATGTACTTATGAAAATAAGTGTTGTATGTGAGCCCAATCTTAACTATATTAATATAATCAAACATAGAATAGCATGTATCAATCTATTAAACTAACACAGTGGGCGATTTGTTAAACACTAAATCCTCGTGCACGTTCTTATCAATGAGATATTTATGTCAAATTTGTTCTTATACATGTATTCAACAATATTCAAACCCTATATTTTCATCAGGCATGTTATTTACAAACTTAGATAATTGTGTAAATGGAAAAGTTAATGATAACTTAGATTTATCTGGTTCATTTTTAGATATTTAACAACATAATTTTCTTATGATTAATATTTACATTTGTGTTTGTATATACATTACTTGTTCACCGTCTTTAAATTGTATTATGTATAATAGCAATGACATTTTTATGTTTATGCTAATAAAACTTAAACTTGACTCTGACATACTTTTAACGTCTGTATTCGTACCAGCTAAGACAGAAATTAAAGTGAAAGCATGTTTGCTCAAACTGTTAAACCATTTAAATATGATAATGATTATAATACCAATCAAGCAAAATTAATCGATCAGCGCCTCGGCTTAGCCAAGCGAACAAATCAAGGTGTGAAAACTGACATCGAGTAATACAAACAAAACAAAATGTTTACTGTTTACTAGAGACCGCAAAATGACATCGAGCGTTGAGAAATATTTAACCTCAAAATACCAAGCTAACCGATCGAATTTAATATGAACATATTGAAAAAAACAAACACTTTAAACCTTGTTCGAGCCAACGAGGATATCGAACCTTGCGATACCAAGACACCGAGTTTCGACTGTAATCGAATATGAATTCATTTGCATCAGTGGCCAATCTGCCGAGATGAAAACCTATCATATTTATCATTTCGTCACTTCAAATTGCACTTAAGTTTGGGTCGCAATTTTTACACCTTACTTAATATATTGTTTAACGCTATGCGTCTAGAATTTTATATTCACTCGCGTTACCACGCGCCAAGAAGGCAAGTATCTTAAACCATAGTTTATTGGTTGTCGCCAGAGTAGGAACATAATAGCGACATTCTATGCCTGAATAGAAGACAGGGAGACCTCAGCCAACTGGTTGTCGAAATTTTGGAATCATAAAAAGACATTTTCAGTCTTGAACAAAACTTGTACGAGTCTTTACCTTAAAAAACCTTGATAAACAGTGGTCTTCACCATGTCACGGCGCCGTATTAAAACACCCTGAGTCTGAGCAGAGAATATAATGACCTCATACTTCTGAGTATTGCCATAGTTTACTCATTATAGGTAGTAACTAGACGTGAACTGGGCATAAAGTGACCTCAGACTACTTGTTTTCGCACTAGTAGAAACATAATTGAGACGTCCTTGACCTAAAGTGATTATGCAGTGACCTCCGCATGCCCTAGCGGGCATTAATAAGGTCATCAACCAGGCTCAAATGTCGCAGGCCATCCTTATAATTGGAACATACTGGGCCTGAGTAAACGTATAATAGCTTGCACGTACCGATTGTCGCCCTCATGTGCACATTTAGTGAATCAGCCTACTGGTAGTCTCTCTATTCGGCACAAATAAAGACATACCAGACCTGATTTGATCGCATAAATATTGACCGCCGCCTACTGGTTGTCGCCCAGGTAGGGATTCAATAAGGACATATTATGAGTCCTGAACTGAACAAAGAATGATATCCGCCTAATTTTACCGTTCTAGAAGACACAGTATATGGATATACTTGGCTTGAACTAAACAAATTGTTGAGAAGAAATATAGTTGGAACATACTAGGTTGAACTGATCATACAGTGTCATCCTGGTTATGCCTGACGCCCTTGCATATGCATAAAAGAGACTTACTAGTCCTAAACTGAATGTAAAGTGACTTCCGGCATGACCTTGGACCATAGCTTATGCTCATTCGGAGCTCCTCGGCCATTTTTTTCAAAAACAACCTCGGATGTATTTGGACGGTTTACATACTAAAAAAGAGGTACGTTTACGTCCGCTGCAAGTAGATCGCGTAGTGATTTTATTTAGAAGTTAAACTTTATGACTTTACTCTTGGAAATCTTAATTATGTTTGCAATAATATACTTCAATGACAATCAGTTTAAACTTAGATCAGTAAACACAATTCTAAAACACTACATTTCTAAATGATTTAATTAAAAAAACCGAACTACTTTAACTGATGTACCGAAAACATCCGAGGTTGTTTTCAATAAAAATGGCCGAGGAGTTCCGAATGAGCTTATACAAAGCTTAATCTGAACAAATGGTGACCGCCGCCTACTGGCTGTTGTCCTAGTTTACACATATAAGGGAAAAACTAGACATGAACTGACACATACAACCTTTGGGTAACATCGTTGCGACCTTTGGGAGACATTGAAAATTTTCACCAGAAGGTCATTTCTTCTTCTCGCTAATAGTCAATGCGCGTTTAATAATAATAATATATTATTGTTAACGTATTTTTATGTAACATGTTTTATTATCCCAGTTGTTATTTGATAAATATATTTGAGTTTTGTTTTGTTTTTGAACCAACGTTCTGATGAAGTGGCTACACGCGTTTTGATTCGGACGGAGAATTGATTTTTGCTTTTTTTAATTTGCTAGATATCACACCTTATTAATTCTTTACTTAGGACTTTTATATAAGGCATCGTTTATTGTTACAAACAAATATGAATAGCATGGTACTTCAAATTAAATTTCTTTGACGCGTACCAAATAAGACGTTTTCAAATACATATACAATCGAAATCCGTTGTCTCGATATATCAGGGACTGGCCATAATACTTCAAACCTCGCGAATATTGAGCCAAGCGATATTGCGTATTGTATGTGTATATTTATACGTTAAAGAAAGACTTGTTAACCTCGTTTGTTGTTTGCTACGTTATCTCCTAAAGACTAATTATTACCGTGTGCATATCGTACAGTTCACAATATGACAACTTTGATCATTTGAAATAATTTGATTTTTTTTTAAATTATTTACGCAATAAAATTATATAAACCCATCCATAGAAAACATAAACAACTAATCTTGATACTAAGTTAGTAGGAATACGTGTGAATAGCTTAGGTTGTACCGAGTCCTCTCAAGATTGCTCAACATTTGACAGTTGTATTAATTTTCCATTTGGAGAAACCTTCAGCGCAATAATTTTATCTGAAGACGCCTGATTAAAACACAATCAGATTTATACCTGTACTGACATTACTGTTAAAACGCATATAAGATGAGTTTGGACATACATAAATGTGACATAATGCAAATGTTACGAAAGTTGAATTGGAGATGTTAATCCAACGTGTTTATGATCAATGCGTACTTTGTTGGTTTCAAAATGTTAATAATAGTAAAAAGCTAGAAACGTATGTACTTATGAAAATAAGTGTTGTATGTGAGCCCAATCTTAACTATATTAATATAATCAAACATAGAATAGCATGTATCAATCTATTAAACTAACACAGTGGGCGATTTGTTAAACACGAAATCCTCGTGCACGTTCTTATTAATGAGATATTTATGTCAAATTTGTTCTTATACATGTATTCAACAATATTCAAACCCTAATTTTCATCAGGCATGTTATTTACAAACTTAGATAATTGTGTAAATGGAAAAGTTCATGATAACTTAGATTTATCTGGTTCATTTTTTAGATATTTAAAACATAATTTTCTTATGATTAATATTTACATTTGTGTTTGTATATACATTACTTGTTCACCGTCTTTAGATTGTATTATGTATAATAGCAATGACATTTTTATGTTTATGCTAATAAAACTTAAACTTGACTCTGACATACTTTTAACGTCTGTATTCGTACCAGCTAAAGACAGAAATTAAAGTGAAAGCATGTTTGCTCAAACTGTTAAACCATTTAAATATGATAATGATTATAATACCAATCAAGCAAAATTAATCGATCAGCGCCTCGGCTTAGCCATGCGAACAAATCAAGGTGTGAAAACTGACATCGAGTAATAAAAACAAAACAAAATGTTTACTGTTTACTAGAGACCGCAAAATGACATCGAGCGTTGAGAAATATTTAACCTCAAAATACCAAGCTAACCGATCGAATTTTATATGAACATATTGAAAAAAACAAACACTTTAAACCTTGTTCGAGCCAACGAGGATATCGAACCTTGCGATACCGAGACACCGAGTTTCGACTGTAATCGAATATGAATTCATTGGCATCAGTGGCCGATCTGCCGAGATGAAAACCTATCATATTTATCATTTTGTCACTTCCGATTGCACTTAAGTTTGGGTCGCAATTTTTACACCTTACTTAATATATTGTTTAACGCTATGCGTCTAGAATATTTTATATTCACTCGCGTTACCACGCGCCAAGAAGGCAAGTATCTTAAACCATAGTATATTGGTTGTCGCCAGAGTAGGAACATAATAGCGACATTCTATGCCTGAATAGAAGACAGGGAGACCTCAGCCAACTGGTTGTCGAAATTTTGGAATCATAAAAAGACATTTTCAGTCTTGAACAAAACTTGTACGAGTCTTTACCTTAAAAAACCTTGATAAACAGTGGTCTTCACCATGTCACGGCGCCGTATTAAAACACCCTGAGTCTGAGCAGAGAATATAATGACCTCATACTTCTGAGTATTGCCATAGTTTACTCATTATAGGTAGTAACTAGACGTGAACTGGGCATAAAGTGACCTCAGACTACTTGTTTTCGCACTAGTAGAAACATAATTGAGACGTCCTTGACCTAAAGTGATTATGCAGTGACCTCCGCATGACCTAGTGCCCTAGCGGGCATTAATAAGGTCATCAACCAGGCTCAAATGTCGCAGGCCATCTTTATTATTGGAACATACTGGGCCTGAGTAAACGTATAATAGCTTGCACGTACCGATTAACGCCCTCATGTGCACATTTAGTGAATCAGCCTACTGGTAGTCTCTCTGTTTGGCACAAATAAAGACATACCAGACCTGATTTGATCGCATAAATATTGACCGCCGCCTACTGGTTGTCGCCCAGGTAGGGATTCAAATAGGACATATTATGATCCTGAACTGAACAAAGAATGATATCCGCCTAATTTTACCGTTCTAGAAGACACAGTATATGGATATACTTGGCTTGAACTAAACAAATTGTTGAGAAGAAATATAGTTGGAACATACTAGGTTGAACTGATTATACAGTGTCATCCTGGTTATGCCTGACGCCCTTGCATATGCATAAAAGAGACTTACTAGTCCTAAACTGAATGTATAGTGACTTTATGACTTTACTCTTGGAAATCTTAATTATGTTTGCAATTATATACTTCAATGACAATCAGTTTAAACTTAGATCAGTAAACACAATTCTAAAACACTACATTTCTAAAATGATTTAATTAAAAAAATACGAACTACTTTAACTGATGTACCGACAAACATCCGAGGTTGTTTTCAATAAAAATGGCCGAGGAGTTCCGAATGAGCTTATACTAAGCTTAATCTGAACAAATGGTGACCGCCGCCTACTGGTTGTTGTCCTAATTTACACATATAAGGGAAATACTAGACATGAACTGACACATACAACCTTTGGGTAACATCGTTGCGACCTTTGGGAGACATTGAAAATTTTCACCAGAAGGTCATTTCTTCTTCTCGCTAATAGACAATGCGCGTTTAATAATAATATATTATTGTTAACGTATTTTTATGTAACATGTTTTATTATCCCAGTTGTTATTTGATAAATGTATTTGAGTTTTGTTTTGTTTTTGAACCAGCGTTCTGATGAAGTGGCTACACGCGTTTTGATTCGGACGGAGAATTGATTTTTGCTTTTTTTAATTTGCTAGATATCACACCTTATTAATTCTTTACTTAGGACTTTTATATAAGGCATCGTTTATTGTTACAAACAAATATGAATAGCATGGTACTTCAAATTAAATTTCTTTGACGCGTACCAAATAAGACGTTTTCAAATACATATACAATCGAAATCCGTTGTCTCGATATATCAGGGACTGGCCATAATACTTCGAGCCTCGCGAATACCAAGCTAACCGATCGAATTTTATATGAACATATTGAAAAAAACAAACACTTTAAACCTTGGTCGAGCCAACGAGGATATCGAACCTTGCGATACCGAGACACCGAGTTTCGACTGTAATCGAATATGAATTCATTGGCATCAGTGGCCAATCTGCCGAGATGAAAACCTATCATATTTATCATTTTGTCACTTCCGATTGCACTTAAGTTTGGGTCGCAATTTTTACACCTTACTTAATATATTGTTTAACGCTATGCGTCTAGAATTTTTATATTCACTCGCGTTACCACGCGCCAAGAAGGCAAGTATCTTAAACCATAGCATATTGGTTGTCGCCAGAGTAGGAACATAATAGCGACATTCTATGCCTGAATAGAAGACAGGGAGACCTCAGCCAACTGGTTGTCGAAATTTTGGAATCATAAAAAGACATTTTCAGTCTTGAACAAAACTTGTACGAGTCTTTACCTTAAAAAACCTTGATAAACAGTGGTCTTCACCATGTCACGGCGCCGTATTAAAACACCCTGAGTCTGAGCAGAGAATATAATGACCTCATACTTCTGAGTATTGCCATAGTTTACTCATTATAGGGAGTAACTAGACGTGAACTGGGCATAAAGTGACCTCAGACTACTTGTTTTCGCACTAGTAGAAACATAATTGAGACGTCCTTGACCTAAAGTGATTATGCAGTGACCTCCGCATGACCTAGTGCCCTAGCGGGCATTAATAAGGTCATCAACCAGGCTCAAATGTCGCAGGTCATCTTTATTATTGGAACATACTGGGCCTGAGTAAACGTATAATAGCTTGCACGTACCGATTAACGCCCTCATGTGCACATTTAGTGAATCAGCCTACTGGTAGTCTCTCTGTTTGGCACAAATAAAGACATACCAGACCTGATTTGATCGCATAAATATTGACCGCCGCCTACTGGTTGTCGCCCAGGTAGGGATTCAATAAGGACATATTATGAGTCCTGAACTGAACAAAGAATGATATCCGCCTAATTTTACCGTTCTAGAAGACACAGTATATGGATATACTTGGCTTGAACTAAACAAATTGTTGAGAAGAAATATAGTTGGAACATACTAGGTTGAACTGATCATACAGTGTCATCCTGGTTATGCCTGACGCCCTTGCATATGCATAAAAGAGACTTACTAGTCCTAAACTGAATGTATAGTGACTTCCGGCATGACCTTGGACCATAGCTTATACTCATTCGGAGCTCCTCGGCCATTTTTTTCAAAAACAACCTCGGATGTATTTGGACGGTTTACATACTAAAAAAGAGGTACGTTTACGTCCGCTGCAAGTAGATCGCGTAGTGATTTTATTTAGTAGTTAAACTTTATGACTTTACTCATGGAAATCTTAATTACGTTTGCAATAATATACTTCAATGACAATCAGTTTAAACTTAGATCAGTAAACACAATTCTAAAACACTACATTTCTAAAATGATTTAATTAAAAAAATACGAACTACTTTAACTGATGTACCGACAAACATCCGAGGTTGTTTTCAATAAAAATGGCCGAGGAGTTCCGAATGAGCTTATACTAAGCTTAATCTGAACAAATGGCGACCGCCGCCTACTGGCTGTTATCCTAATTTACACATATAAGGGAAATACTAGACATGAACTGACAAATACAACCTTTGGGTAACATCGTTGCGACCTTAGGGAGACATTGAAAATTTTCACCAGAAGGTCATTTCTTCTTCTCGCTAATAGTCAATGCGCGTTTAATAATATATATTATTGTTAACGTATTTTTATGTAACATGTTTTATTATCCCAGTTGTTATTTGATAAATATATTGAGTTTTGTTTTGTTTTTGAACCAACGTTCTGATGAAGTGGCTACACGCGTTTTGATTCGGACGGAGAATTGATTTTTGCTTTTTTTAATTTGCTAGATATCACACCTTATTAATTCTTTACTTAGGACTTTTATATAAGGCATCGTTTATTGTTACAAGCAAATATGAATAGCATGGTACTTCAAATTAAATTTCTTTGACGCGTACCAAATAAGACGTTTTCAAATACATATACAATCGAAATCCGTTGTCTCGATATATCAGGGACTGGCCATAATACATCGAGCCTCGCGAATATTGAGCCAAGCGATATTGCGTATTGTATGTGTATATTTATACGTTAAAGAAAGACTTGTTAACCTCGTTTGTTGTTTGCTACGTTATCTCCTAAAGACTAATTATTACCGTGTGCATATCGTACAGTTCACAATATGACAAATTTGATCATATGAAATAATTTGATTTTTTTAAATTTATTTACGCAATAAAATTATATAAACCCATCCATAGAAAACATAAACAACTAATCTTGATACTAAGTTAGTAGGAATACGTGTGAATAGCTTAGGTTGTACCGAGTCCTCTCAAGATTGCTCAACATTTGACAGTTGTATTAATTCTTCCATTTGGAGAAACCTTCAGCGCAATAATTTTATCTGAAGACGCCTGATCAAAACACAATCAGATTTATACCTGTACTGGCATTTCCATTAAAACGCACAATAGATGAGTTTGGACATACATAAATGTGACATAATGCAAATGTTACGAAAGTTGAATTGGTGATGTTAATCCAACGTGTTTATGATCAATGCATACTTGGTTGATTTCAAGATGTTAACAATAGTAAAAAGCTAGAAACGTATGTACTTATGAAAATAAGTGTTGTATGTGACCCAATCTTAACTATATTTATATAATCAAACATAAAATAGCATGTATCAATCTATTAAACTAACACAGTGGGCGATTTGTTAAACACGAAATCCTCGTGCACGTTCTTATCAATGAGATATTTATGTCAAATTTGTTCTTATACATGTATTCAACAATATTCAACCCCTATATTTTCATCAGGCATGTTATTTACAAACTTAAATTATTATTGTGTAAATGGAAAAGTTAATGATAACTTGTATTATATATAATAGCAATATTCAAATATTCAAAGTTTGTTGGCAAAGATCGGCATACAAATGCCTATTGCCATTAAACACATAGTCATGGTGATAATATACACAAATAGAAACACACAAAGATTCAGTAATACAGTACATATAATACAAAAAAAAGACACAAAAACATAAAGCAAAAAAAAACAACATAATAATAAGCCAATTGGTTTATACTTAATTATTTCATTAAATTTTAGAAACAGTTAAGGTTCCAGGTAGATTTTCTTAATTCCATTGAAAATTTGATAAATCTTACAATATTAAGTAACTTACAAGTTGATTTGTTTAGTAAAACAGATTTTAACATATTTATAGAAGGCCAGGAGGTGTTGCCTAAGTAAGTTTGTCTCAATCTCTTGTAATTTAGAACATAACATAAAATGATACTCGTCTTCTATCATATTTGAAGAACAACATTTACATTTTCTGTCAACTCTGGCAGTACCAATATATCTACCAGTTTCAATTTCAAGATTATGTGCTGATAACCTAAAACAAGTCATATATTTTCCTAGCCTATCATGTTGAATTTGTACAAGATAATTTCCAAAATAATTTTTTCGTTAAGTTTACAATTTAATGAAAGTTTTGGCATACTATTTATAGAAGCATTCCATTCTTGAATAAACTGATCACGAATTCTACATTTAAGTAAAGGAAGATAATTTATGTTTACATCGAAGTTTAGTCTTATATCCATAAAACCAAGATGATCAATAATGGAATTTATTCTCTTTGCCCAAGAATAATTATTTATATTAGCATTCAAATCATTATATACCATATGTATTGGTGAATTTGCATTTTTTTTAACCAAAATTTAACCGATCGTTCCTTGCATAAAATGGATAAAGGAAATCTGCCAAGCTCACCATATACAGCAGCGTTAGGGGTTTGTTGCTTTACACCTAAAATATACTTAAGAAATGTAATGGGTAGCTTGTCAACTTCCTTAAAGTTATATACCCCCCATACCTCTGAACCGTACAGTAAAATAGAAACAACCATAGCGTCAAACAAAGACAATTTGGTTTTAACATCGAGATGAACTTTGTCAAACAATGACAAGAGACTATGGCAGGCCTTTAGAGCTTGATCATTTAGCATTTTTATTGCATGTGACATATTGCCTGTATAATGAAAGTTAACACCTAAATAAGTAAAGTTATCTACTATTTTACCAATTCATTGTTAATATAGAATTGTACATTTCTAGCTTGCTTCCGTTTTTCAAAAAACACAAGTTTTAGAGTTATTTACATTGATTTTTTAAACCCCATTTAACAGAATAATGATAAATAGCATCCATCTGGGCTTGTAAACTTGCTGGATCTGTGGTAAATAATACAATATCATCAGCGAATAAAATCATATACATTGATAAAAGTTCTAAATCCTTAGTAATAAATGCTTGAAATTTAAATTCTCAAAGATATCATTTATAAACAATATAAATAAAAGAGGAGAAAGAGGTTCTCCTTGTTTCAGACCGACTGTTACGTCGAAAAATTGGGAAAATTCCAACTCGCCAGCAGAGCATAGTTAACACATGACTGTAAGTCAATGACATTTCTATGTTTATGCTAATAAAACTTAAACTTGACTCTGACAACATTAAACGTCTGTATTCGTACCAGCTAAAGA
Source organism: Mya arenaria (assembly GCF_026914265.1). Lineage (NCBI taxonomy): Eukaryota > Metazoa > Mollusca > Bivalvia > Myida > Myidae > Mya > Mya arenaria. The sequence goes on along the minus strand of NC_069132.1, from coordinate 61,892,122 downwards.
CAGAAATTAAAGTGAAAGCATGTTTGCTCAAACTGTTAAACCATTTAAATATGATAATGATTATAATACCAATCAAGCAAATTTAATCGATCAGCGCCTCGGCTTAGCCAAGCAAACAAATCAAGGTGTGAAAACTGACATCGAGTAATACAAACAAAACAAAATGTTAAATGTTAACTAGAGACCGCAAAATGACATCGAGCGTTGAAAATATTTAACCTCAAAATATCAAGCTCGATCGAATTTCGTATGAACATATTGAAAAAAAACAAACACTTTAAATCGTGTTCGAGCCAACGAGGATATCGAGCCTTGCGATACCGAGACACCGAGTTTCGACTGTAATCGAATATGAATTCATTGGCATCAGTGGCCGATCTGCCGAGATGAAAACCTATCATATTTATCATTTTGTCACTTCCGATTGCACTTAAGTTTGGGTCGCAATTTTTACACCTTACTTAATATATTGCTTAACGCTATGCGTCTATAATTTTTATATGCACTCGCGTTACCACGCGTTCTGTTATGTTATATATTGGTGTTATTATTACCCTCTCCTAATGACTCCGGGTATTCTGCGTTATCTAACACTATGTTTTACAATTTGAGCAAATTTGGCGGAACTAATTTCAAATGAATTCTTAAAATAAAACGCCATTAACATATTGATGCCGGGGCTCTTTCGATATAGAAGATATAAAATTCTTAAGTTCTGTTTCCGAGATTATCCATCTAGCGACTCATACGCCTTAAAAGGCACTTTTTGTTTTAATTTTTCGCAGCACCAAAAGGTTTCTAAAATGCTTATACAACTCATCTATAGATAAGCCTTCTGAGCTGAGTATACTTTTCTTGTACTGAGTTTTCATTTTTTTCCCAAACTGTTTTGTTTTTGTTATTGCCATGTTAGCAATTCTACACCCTCAATTTATGTTATTATTATTATTATTATTATTATTATTATTATTATTAAACGCGGTTAATCGTTACTGTGCGACTGAAGTAAATTTAAGAATGAATTACGTTTATCGTTATCACACGCAATGTGTATACTGGGGATATCCAATTGATCAAGTACTTGAATTCCTGTTTGTAAACAAATACCTTATAAACATATTGTTATTGCCGAGTGGTCATAGAATTGTGTGGAAGGAAGTATTTCAAAGTTGCTCAAAAGAGAGAAATATCGATAGTTAATGAAAAAATAATCTACCGGGTTATTTGCTTTAGTTTTATTGAAAATAAAGTCGCTTATTTTACTATCCTTACTAGTAACGTTTTTACGTGGTTGTCTGAACATTTATCTTTATGTAGGAACATTTGTAACATTTGTTCGAATTGCTCGTTGTCTATATTATTATCAGTTTCAGTTTCAGTTTATTGGCAATATCAGCAAATACATGCTTTTGGCCAAAATTAACATCAAATATCACATAGATGGCCACAAAAAAAAGAAATGAGAAAATTATCAACATACAAACATATGAGTATTTGATAACTATAATTTTAGGCTACACATGGTTACTCACACATGCTCACATTCACACATATAAAATACATACATATATTAATACAATCAAAAATCAAAAATGCTACTGTATGTAATCAAAACTTATGAAGCCAATTTCATCCGCCATGCGGCCGTTTAAATTGCAATTTAATGCAAGTATATAATCAGTGCTATATATTTCGATTTCCTGTTAAGTTTTACAATTTGTATGCCTTTCAATAATCGTAATATTATCTTTAACACTATCCTTAAAATAAATGGAGAAACATCCACTATAACGATTTTTGTTTGTATTTTTATTGGAGGTACACCATTTGTGATAAAATAGCAACAGATAAACATGTAAAAATGGAATATAAGACTGATTGTATGTTGTTTGTTTTAATCATATAACTTGCAGTGCGTTTTTCAATTAATTATTTGAATAAGACTTCTAAGCTTGTTCGGTCAGAAAACAATCAGAGTCAATTATTGATTAACAAAGACATCAAAACAATCTTGAAAACTGCAAACTTTCCATTAGTTTTTTTTAACGAAGCCGGGCATTAATTTGTGTCATTATAACTTCTTTAATTATAAACAATGCGAGAGATTTGAGTAATAAACGCTTAAACCAAGCTGACTTAAAATAGACCGCTTGTGAAAATACCCATCACAAGACGATAGGCGGATTCGAAATAACAAGACCGACCAATCAACGATCCGAATCCGCTACAGAGATAAGCACCCTCTATTGAAAAATGTACTTGACGCGTGGCTTCTGTAAACACCAACGGGGTTTAATGGTCTTATCCGATAAATCAATACTCAACCACATGCTACAAATGCATTTGCGTTTACGTTTGGAGAGGAATTATAAGCAAGATATTAGTATGATTTTTTTTCAATTGCTAAAGTGAATTTGATGTTATATTTAAGATATTTAGGACATTTGGTATATTTATAAATATAGACATAATTCAAAATAAAATCCTTAAACGTTGTTAATGTCATTTCTGCACACGTTTTTGTTTTTGATTCTAAAAATTGATATGGTTTCCGTTAATGTAGGTCTAATACATTTGACTTAAACATAAAATATTACAATGAGGCATTCATTTAGATAACGCTCAAAACAATTATGTTTTATTTAATATCATTGTAATGTCCCAAGGCCTATGTCAAGCCTTCTGTAAGTGACAATTGATCCCCGACCCGAAACTCGTGTGAATAACTTCTCGGTATTGATCTTTATTTCAATTGTCTTGTGTTCCCTATTTTTACATAACATTTATTCAGCATCAAATGGTGTAAAAATAAGCACTAGTAACTCTGCAATATATGGTGAACTAGGACGGTACCCTCTGTATTTTACTAGACATGTAAGAATTGTAAAATATTTTCTTAAACGGATTAATTTAAAACAGACAGTTCCTTTTTATACAAAACATTGCAAAGCCTTCGATACGATGCGGAAAATAACGCAAATTCAAACAAGTGGTGTTCTAATGTACGCACACATATCCGGAGTCGATTTATATTGATTATTTTATTCCTTTTTTAGAAGAAGATTAATCGACTCATTTATTGGACATTGGAAAACTTATATAAACTCATTAAGTTCATTAGTGTTATACAGAGAACTACAATTCACTATTCATATGTCATCGTATATAGATAAATTGTATAGCTATAGACTTAGGAATATTATTGCTAGATTTAGATTGTCTTCTCATATGTTAAATATTGAAAAAGGCAGATATGTTAATATTGAAAGAAATCAACGTAAATGTATTTTATGTGTTCATAATGATATCGAAGATGAATATCACTTTGTTTTGATTTGTCCGAAATATAATGGCATAAGGAAAAACAAATATAACTAAATTTTACTATGCAAGACCAAGCATGTTTAAATTCATTCAATTATTAAACTCGGAAAACGCTGCATGTCTACGAAAACTAGCTTTGTATTCCAAACATACTTTTAAGCTACGATATACTGCTTTGAATAATAATGCTTAATTTTTAACATGTTGAAATCATTGATAGTTTATATATGTATAATGCACTCTCGCATCTATCAACTATTGCCATGCAATGTGTTATATTATTGTAACAACGATGAACTGTAAATGTTAAAGTTAACAATAAATGTTCTGTTCTGGTCAATGATATATAACGTTCAAAGACAAAATGCAAAAACATATGAAACAAATCATCGTGATATCATTATAACCATCATGCACGCTGAATTGTGTGATTAACTTGGTTGATATTTTCCTTTTACTCTTTTATTCTTTCGATTTTTGAGTAATTTCTAAAAATTCTGTCAATGATAAAAAATCATTTAAAACGTGTTATACATTAAACTATATATAGTTTGATTGTTTATGTGTGTGTATTCTATATTTCTGTTTTGTATTCATATAATATAACGATGAGCTTTTTATGTTTAAGTAAAAAATAAACTTTCTGTTCTGATCTTTTCTATCAATAGAGAAGTATACTATACATCATAGTATCAAATTCTTAACATAATAATGTTCTCGATCGTAACAAAGATGCATACTATAAATATTTACTAACTTGGCATATTTTTTTCCGCTGTCTGAGGAAAAAGGGTAATACATTTTGTTTTGTTGGCCAAAAGCAAAAATATGGTTTACAGCAATGATTTCGTAGATTATGATGTTTTTGACATACAAAATGATATTCATCTCGATGACATTCATATTACAAAAGCTACATATTCTATATTTTCTTGGAAAGTGATGCTGTCTTCCTGTTTCGATTAAAAGGTCATGTGAGGAAATGTTGTAACGACCGTTCTATATTTATTCATGTGCATACTATTTAGATATTTTCATGCTTGAGTTCATTTTTATACCAGCGATATGTTTCTAGTCTGTTCGATTCATTAATATCTGCATTCCATATATGTCAATTATTCTTTGTCGTATTATTTCGATCAAAATCATAATTGAATGTAAAATATAGGGATGGCAACGAGTAGTAAAGTTAATACTCGAGTACTCGGACGATCGTTCGATCTAGTACCCGGGTACTCGATTACTCGGAAAAATTGAATATGTGTTCGCAAAGACAAGATTGTGTATACATGTATCGTTAATGACGTATATTGCGCGTTGGTCGTATTATTGGTCATTTTCACCTTTAAAGTAAACTTTCATTACGTATTTTAACAAAAAATGATATAAAAAGAAAACAAATGTTGTTTCAGGCTTTTAATTTGTCTTATTCGTTTCATTTTATACAAGTATGCACCGCAGAAATGAACAACAATCAGAATTACAATGAACGAAAATTAATAGCATACATAAAAATAGTGAACGAAATTCAATACGAAGTTCAGTTGTTTAGTTGTTCACTCTACAATTTTTTTTAAATGATAGTTTTTTGTACTGTGTAATTGTTGTTTACCTCATTAATATTCATAATTCTTGATTTAAAATATCAACCAATCAATTGTGATAATCATTGCAAAAATAGTTAAAATACGCCCATTAAGAAATCAATTCTCGTAACATTCGATACTCTTTCGCTCGTTAGCGTCCATTGTTTGGTGAAAGGTCTCTAATTGGTATACAATAGAATTGTGTAGGTGAAAGTACCTCTATCAAAACGCTAATTGACATCAGTGCTAATTTGAAATAGAGGTCCTTTGTTGACAGTTTAAAACTATCACAACAATTGTCAAATAATTGACTGAGGTCAATTGTGTACACAGCGGGGATTAGAGGGACCGTAAATTGTCCTCTTGGCAAATAACCAGATCTGATATTTTGTCTGTAAATCGTGAATTTGGTGATTTTTATAGATTTGTTCCCGAGTACTCGAGTAGTGATTTGGTACTCGAGTACTCGGACGTTCGATCGAGTACTCAAGTCCTCGGGTACTCGTTGCCATCCCTAGTAAAATATCAACAAATCGTAGACTTGCCTTTTTGAAATTGATTTTAAATAGTTTTATTAAGACTGCTCCAAGTCAATCTTTTAAGAAATATTTGAGAATTAAAGTTCGAAAAATAACAATGAGGGTTATTTCTCTATAGTTCTTTGGGTCGTCTTCATTGCTCCCTTTAAATGCAGGTACTAATAATCTTCCCTAAATGGATCTGGGATATTCTCCTGTGGTAAAGATGCGATTTAATAGTTTCAATAGAAACGATGATATATCTGTAAATATGGTTTTATAGATTTCAGCATTACAGCTTCCTTAATCTGCCAAAATGACCTTTTTATCAAGATTGTCATCGCAAATGTTTGCTCTTAATTTTGAGTTGTTAGTATAATCTTAAGTACTATATAGTGTTTTGAAATTATCCTATAAATCCGACGCATTTTGATTCTCAGATTTTGGTTGACTTTTTTATATTCGTTTTTATTTTATTTCTAAAATTCGTTAAGGTTTATTTTGCTCAGGCTCTCACGGCTTCTTTTGAAAGCGATTTTCTAGAAGTTGTATCATTTTGTTTTTTGGCAAACCGACACAAAGACGAATTTGAATTATCTGTATGAACGAATTTGTTGAACCCTCAATGTTTAATTAGAATCTAATTGTTCTACAAATCAAGACAATTGGTTACATTTGAATGACAAACTACTTTTAAGTTCTTCAATTTTGATGGATTCCATTAAATTGTATTATCTTTATTGATATTATTACTCTTACTATTATTTTTGGCATTATTTTTCCCCAGCTGCTTATTACAAGCGAAAACGATCCATGATTGATTCGAAAATTCGGTTGGATCTTGTATTTGAAAGTCTGAAACAGAAAATATATTTTGAAGCTGAAGTATTTAATAATCCAATACGCCTGATTGATTCTTTTGAATAAAATGTATATTTGCCCATACCTGATCGGTGTGCAGTCGACATATAACAAAAATATCAAATTTGGAATGACATTACTCGATGAAGCGTTTACCTTGTGTAACTAGCACATAATCTTTTGAATCACGTGGTGGAATATAAGCACAATCTGACAGCTGATTACCCGTCGAATGTTAGGTAATCTATGATTTAGAGCTACTGCCATCCGCTGTAACCAAACATTTATTAAGTTGGTAATCCTTTTCAAAACCGAAAACAATCAAATTGATCATATCGTAATAGTTTACAGTTACTTTATCGGTTTTTTTCTCAGCAATTTCAAAATATTTGCTAAATGATTTGTGATGATAATATTCATTTCACGCGTTTCGTTAGTATAGCGTGAAATATTTGTCTTGGCGAAATGATAGTATTTGAATACAGTAGTGGTCAGTCTTGCACGAGGATTTCGTGCTATATTGGTATATTAGCGTGAAGAGTCATTCTACCAGTCGACTTCATTCAGTTCACTTCGTAACCTAAATTTTCACTTCAATATTTTTAGTGATTTTGTTTCACTGTTTTATATCCATATTTGAAACCAGACAAATGAATGAGGTTCGACATTCATACGTTGTGGATGGACACTTGGCAAACGAACACAGGTTTCCAGAGTTAACCGTCTCTGGTTTTGCCTGGCCGGTCGGTTGTACTGCATAGGACTTTGCCAGTGAATTTCATTGTGTTGTGCTCTACATAAATACATGTGCTCGTTTTATACTTACTTAACCTGGCTTCACGTCATCTAATCGTAAATCGTAAATGATTCTCAAATTGACAAAATGTGGTCTACAATACAATGTTTACGTTTTCTAAAATAAAGACGGGAACCAAGATTAGCAGAGCGTATTCATAAGACGTCAAAATTACGCGGTGTACTTAAGTTATAATATAATATAACGTACTTTTCTTTATATTTCATCATAATAGTGGCCATCAATATTAAGTGTTAGAGGCTTTTATACATGTTAGCATATGCACAAACCCTAAAATCTCTGACTGGTAAATACCAGCTAACGTTTTACGGGCGTCAACATCACCTCTATCTAGTAGTTTAAGCTCCCAACAAAATTCCCCACACTGGTATAGAAACATCTGCGGTACAAGACCATTTATGTATTTTTATTCAAATCTACCCAAAGCGCCTTCATTGGTTGGGATCAGGTTTGAGCACTAGATTTCCGCTACGTGCCTTTGTCCGGTCTTCGGGTGCCACATCGCGTCTTTATAATAGCATGAAACCCATCCAGAGTCAACAAACTGGCTTATAATAGAAAAATACGTGGTTCTCTAAGCTGGCCCTTGTTTGCTGATATAAGATGGTAGTTCAAGTTGTCCCCTTCGTACCAGTATCCGGTCTTAAAAAGTCAAATCACATCGTTCTAGTATTATGAACCATATTATTCATAACATATACTATTATATTATATTAATAACGAATGTTAAGTAATTCACCATTCATCAGCCTTCATGAAATATTTCCTAATTTGCTGTTACGGTAATATTATTTATTAATACCTTGGATATATGTTATATTTCGACGTAACCCGCATAGTTATTTGTTTTAAGCTGCGTTATTTATTGTTTTCATTTTTATCCGTTATCCTTCGTTGGTTAAAATAGGGCCTATATAAGGTTCATGTCGCTCACACATGGAGTGAACCTCAGTTACAGTGATTTATAAGTTGACTGCATTTTTAAAAGTTTCTGTAGATGCTCACTGTCATGCGATACACATTAGTCATAACTGATATCGAAGAATGAATTTGAATTTAGCAACTAAGCACTCAAGTTGATGGAAAGAAGATATTAATTATAACTGTTTTTTAAGTATAGTCGACTCAGGTTATTGCAGATGTACGTGTATTACGTATTAAGTATGAGTAACTACGTTTATTGTCTTCGAATGAACATTTACATGTTAAAATATTATTTTGGGATACAATATTTGATCTTGAGGATTTGGGGAAAACTAGTTAGATATGCCGCTTGTAAACCATACACCATCAGATTAAAATGTTTGTTTTTGGTGAGGAGGTTTAACCCTGAACTGATTTTGGTTTATCAGTACATGATAACACATTTCGACGTATTTTATGATTTTTGCCGTCCATTTGAAAAATAGATTATATTTGCTTAACAGATTTCCGCTTTTATGTCGGAATAATTGATTACAAGACGTTTGTTCGGGTTATGTTTTATTTAAAGTGTTTCGTCTGTAACCCAGAGCATTTTTATCTAGACATGAAGAAAACGTCTTGTTGTTATCGAAAACATGTACCTTACTTTAATATATGAACTCATAGTGGATTCGTCATTTTCATGTTATTCTAAAATGTAATCAATGCATCAATATAAATGTTAATCAATACAAATAAAACATTAAAACAATTCTATATCATTATCTGATATTCACTATCAACTAATGATAGATGACTTCTCTTAAATTCTAAATGTTGGTCAGTTATAAATAGGCAGGAAACTTGAAGCAGGAAACGACATGTTATATGTAAACCTATTTGTACCAGCATCTAAGGATTGAGGAGATATGGCGAAGTTACTGTTTACACTGCATATATAGATAGCAGATATTTGTTTATCTACTTTGCAGAACATGTGTATCCCCTTGAGAACGAATTATTCTTAATAAGCTTAAAACAACCTTATCTATAAGAACAGAGTGATGGTTTTATGCGTTAGATTTTAATTGTTAAACCTTTGATGGATGAGAATAAATGCAACCCAAATTTCTAATTACATGACCAAAACAAATCCGATAATCCATTCAAATTATCGCAGAAAAAATATCATACGCCAAGAAATTGATTTTGTTGATCACTGAATACATGTATATATGTACTGTTATCACATAATTGCTTTATAAATCAATATACTTTTGTGTCTTAGCCATCATTAGATAGTTTGTAAATGGTCAAAGGCAAACATGCCGATTCGCCAATAAACTCTTGAAACTCTTAATCACGAAACTCTTAAACATCAATTAAAATTATAGAATTTTTGCTATAATCCCTTTAAACATTGATTTTGTTTTTGAACGACATTCATCAAATTGATATTTCATATTCAGGAAAATTTATAAACTCTTTAGTTGACCAAGGGTCTCATATACATCATAGGCATTCCCTTTGAAATACAAAATCTGATTGTCTTGTATATGGATTGTGTCTTACCTTATCATAATAATTAACGTAAATGCACAAAAAATAAATGTACGTAGAAACTATTCTTGCACAGCATATCAGAGTGGTGCGTATCGGAAATAAAAGCTATCACGTGTGAAGAAAATAACTAGACTTTAACTAACAGGTCCAAACAAGTATATTGCTTAGCAGCACAGATTTAACGTTTTTTACAACCTTTTTTATTTTTTGTACAGAAATGAGCAGAATTTTTCGTAGTACTAAATATCTGCAAACCAGCGATAAAAGACTGCTGATAAAAGACCGCAGATTTTCATAGTTCCGTTCTTAAATTTATATTTAAAGCTAAAAGTGTTACTAACTGTTTACAACAAATGCATAAAACATCATATTTCGAACTTAAATAAAAAATATCTGGGACCAATTTCTGTCTGAATTCTTATATGCCTTGTTTACATGCATTTTCACATAATTTGGCTCGTTCTAAAACAGTTGTCACAACGTTCAATCTGTGAAATAACAGCTTTAAAACGCGAATAAGAATTGTTTGAAAAAATAAAACGGATTCAATATATAAACCATTGGTAGTATCAAACAGCTGCATTTGAATATTAATCCTTACTAAATCGTCACACTAGCTATTTTTGAGAAATCATTACTATATCTTATACTGCAGCATAGGACATCGTCTCTAAACGAAGAAGATATCGCTCATTTTAGGCATACAAAACGATAGAAGAAACACATGCTTGTAGAATAAACGTTTAGAACTTTTACGAATAGATAAACATAAATCTAAAAACATGTAAGAATTGCTTTACAACATCAGATGCAAATAAAAAATGGATTTTTGTGTAAATTCTGTTAGATACATATTAACAGATAACCTTTAATTGTATTTACGATATTATAGTTGTTTTAATTGATCGATATACTGTCTTAAATACATTGTATGTGTTCCTTAATTTACTGTAAATAGTTTATAAACATTTTATGTGATAACATGATGGTATCGATGGATCGATACAAAATGGTGTAATCTGTGAGTGTGCATGTGCGCGTGTGCGAGCGTGTGATACACGCGGGCATTCATATTTCTTATAAATGATTGATTTGTTTAATTGAAGTAGCCGGGAAAGCTGCGTTATTGACCGATAGTATTGATAATTCTGATTTTGCGGTCACAATGGACTGCATATGCAACAAAATCAAGTATCAGTGTGACGTTATATCTATTTTTAGAACTGCACAAGTTGAGCTCACTATGGCAGAACCAATTTTATATATACTACTCGTATCAGATGATGCTTAAAATTAAATATAAGTTAATTAAAATGTTCCTCATACAAAACGTATTGTCATTCAGGAACGGATGTTGTATATTGAGCAGAAATAATAGCCTAAAATCATAGTAAAACTTCAAAAAATCAATCTTTAAAAATGTATATTGATTGAGATAATGAAAAACGAATAATAAAACACTGTGTGCAACTGTTTGCAGTCTTTTTGCAATGGAAAACTAAAGTATATTTTGTCAAACTATCTTTAATTGGTGCAATATTTAGGATATATTCAAGGAGCTTGAAATACCAAAACATATAGTCCTCGACGTTTTGCTGAACCAGTGTTGAATGGTCCATTGTGAAGAAATTAAAGTTTACTGATAAGTAAATTAACAGTTTTCGCAATCATTGTAAAATAAGTAAGACTCATATTAAACAGTGAAGGCGTGTCACGTTGGAACTGAAATATACGGATTTCAAAACAATGTTTTAAGAAACGCAACATTTTGTGTTGTTTACCATTATTTTGATTCCTTTGATGATAAAATTTCAGCCAACTTATATACAAATCAAGAACACTACCAGGCGGTCGGTCTTAAAGCTAGTTCTGCATTAGCTAGACTTAGCTAACTTAATTTGTAGCCTAATTGTTTGTTTTGATATTTTGTGTATATGTATTGTAAAACACATTTGAACATATATTGCCATATGACAAGAGTGCTATATAAATCAGGTAATAATAATAATAATAATAATAATAATAATAATAATAATAGTTGACTATCAATCAACTAGTGATTGATGAAATCCGATCAGGCGTTAACGTTCAATGCTGCTCATCTCTTTAACACAAAAGTATGTTTGGTACCATTGTCGATAAAACATATATTAAGTAATTTAGTTTCATCCTAGATTTCTTACAGGTAACCAATGGTTTCTACAAAACTTTGAAATGATGTACTGACTACTGAATGTAATATAATTATGTGCTTACTATCATGATACGAAATTATGTTAAATAAAACCAGTATCTCTATACGATGTTGATCTTAATGTGCGATTGCCTGTAATTATACATTTGGCTCATTTAGTAAGAAACCATAGGCATAAGTATTCGTATATATTTTTAAGATTAATGCCGTTTGACTTCACGAAACTGTATTCATTTTATTGCATGTAATATTTTGTTTATTCCATGTTATACACGATTGGTGTAAGAATAATATTTGTCAACATTTGTTCAAATTGCTCGTTGTTTATATAATTAACAAAATTTAAGAAGTCAATTTCATACGCCATGCGGCGTTAAAATAGCCATTTAATGCAACTATGCCAGCAGTGCTATATATTTCGATTCCCTGTTCAATAAGATCGAATAAATATATTTAAAATTGTTTTAAAATAGTGGAATTACTTGGTGGTAAATATAGACTGCATATATATAAATCTTCGAATGCTGAAAGGACACCAAAACATATTTTAGTCTACAAAACAACATTTTTATGTATTTCAATAATTGTAATATGTTCTCTAAAACTATCCTTAAAATAATTGGAGATACCTCCCATTATAACGATATTTTCTTGTATTTTTATATTTAGTACCAAAGAAAGGCTCATAATGAAAATTTCCTATGTCTAAATTTATAGTATGTTTTTCTGATAGGCATGTCTCTGTTAAAATTACTATATCATATTCACATATAATGTTCACAAATTTAGTATCGCCAAGTTTTCTACGAAGTCCATTTATATTTCACAATCGACTGCAAATTACAAGTACTACTAAATTGGGAGCTATGTTTTGTTATATTAACAATTACGGATAATCATTAAGTCGTAATTATATAAAAAAATAACTTTTGAAATTATCACTTGACCTTTGAAACTGTGCAGATAATAAATGTTTTGCAAATCAATAATTAACTTACGACGTAAAGTAATCTTGAATAAGCATACACATAACGCACAATGACTATTGGTCGAAAGAAGATATGACCTTCTGGTGAAAATTTTCAATGTCTCCCAAAGGTCGCAAAGATGTTACCCAAAGGTCGGATTTGACCAAATACTTTGGACACTATTTACAAGCATTTTTAGTATTTTCTTACTGTGGCTCTACATCTGTTATTGAAAGTGTCATGTGGGTGATATTTCGTTTCTCATACATGCAAAATATTCACGTAATAAAAATATAAACCCATCCAGATGAAAACAATAAACAAGCAATCTTGATACTAATTTAGTACGAATATCTTAGGTTGTACCGAGTACTCTCGAGATTGCTCACCATTTGACATTTGTATTAATTCTTTTATTTGGAGAAACATTCAGCGCATTATTTTTATGTGATCATCAATACGCCTTATCAAAATACCTTCAGATTTATACCTGTCCATACAAGTAAAACGCTTATTAGATGAGTTTGACATACATATATGTAGCATAATGCAAATGTTACGAAAGCTGAATTGGAGATGTTAATCCAACGTGCTCATGATCAATGCGTATTATGTTGGTTTGAAGATGCTAATAATAGCAGAAAGTTAAAATCGTATGCAGTTATGAGGAAAAGTTATATATATGAACCCAATCTTAACTATATTAATATTATGAAGTATAGAATAGCATTACCACGATTCAGGTGTTCTAAACATAAACTTATCATTAAAGAAGGTATATACAGAGGCATCGATTGAGCAGAAAGACTGTGCACAAAGTGTAATATGCGTACTTTATGAAATATGTGCTGAAATATTTGTATTTAAATGTGCTATGTAAACTTTTTATACGCAATAAGGCCAGAGTTTTTTTATTTTTTTCAAAATTTTCAAAGAAAGTTTTCAAAGTTAAGCGCCATGAGGAGGGAATAAAATTAAGAAAAAGATGTCGAAAAATGAGCGTCGAGAAAAAATAAATAAAAAAAAGATTGATTTTTCGTATTTTTTTCTTTTTTTCGGAAACATTTAAAGAATGTATGTTTTGAAGTTGTGCACTCTTGTTTCGCACTCCATACTGCCTGTTGTATAATAGATCTGTATAATAATGTCAAAACAAGAAGTCGTTTTCACAAGTAGCCTCAATCATGCACCATTGAATTGTAACCAGCCCCTCCCCAACCCAGGTCTTGAGAATTGCGGAGACTTTGACTTCAGTCCAGCTAATCCTTGGTAAAACCCTGTCCTGCGTAGAGACAGGCGACAATCTACTGGTCAAATCCACGCCAAATCCCCTGCACCCTGAGGTAAGGCCCATTCCCCCACTATTCGGCGCAAAATCAAAACCACCGCATTCTCTCAGCACTGCGGGGCCACCTGGAAGGTAAATAACCGCCCATTTCTCTCGTTATCCCCTTTATACCCCCGGACCTAGGGGCCGTGGTTACAATTGACTGGTGCATAACCTGGTTCATAATGCACGTTTAAGGAACTTATTTCAACATTAATTTTGGATATTCATTTTACTTCCTAAACGCCACAAGTCAACTGATTCACACCACATGTAAATATATTCTTCAACTGTAACTCCACAGTATTTAACACTGCACTTTTAAATAAAAATTAGTAAAATTACACAAATTATTATATATGCATGATTTTAATATGAGCATATATACTTTTGTCGTGCTTTTTATAGTCACTGAAACTGCACCGGCAAAACATAAGGCATCTGGCATATTGTTTGTGTCTAAAATGTTGATAAATATCATTGTGGGTACATATATTGAGATAAACAACACATCTGAACAAATTTAATGTCTTTGATATACAAGAAAAGAAACAAGGTATGTAACTCAAACTTACCAGATTTCACAGTAGAGTCCATTTATTTCAGTTTCTTAATCAACATACAAACAATCCATTTTAAAATGAGTAACATGAAAAGAGGAGCCAATGCCCATTAAAATGGTATGCGATATGTTGGTATAACTTAATTGTCTTTAGACAAACAAGCCAAATCCAATGTCACATTCTCGTCTTTTTCTGTAGTCGGAACATGTACAGCAAATTACAATTCTCAATGTTTCCCCGTGTAAACAGGTCTACACACAGAAATATTTTAGAGATCTTATGCTTTGGTATAAATATCACAAAATGACAAACGCACTGATTTTTATAAACAACAGTCTTCAAACTAAATCCACTTTAAAATTTCGTAAAGGCGGCCACTTTCCTTGCAATCGCTTAGATGATGATAATAAGCAAGTTTCAAGTTTTATTTTCATCATCACATATAATATGCATGTGATATCACAAAACAATGAAACACATTTCAGTTAACATCATAAGCAAGAAGCGCCGGCTTCCGCCATCTTGGAAATTGTGCGCGATAATTTGTTGTTGTTGTGAAATTAGCAATAAGTTAAAAAAACACTAAATTTTATTTTCTATCGGAGATCAAAAAAACGGGCGGCGGAAAAAATAAAAATAAGTTAGGAATTTGAATATTTTTCTTATTTGGGTTTTGCAATATTTAGGTACGGCGCTCCCGTAAAACGAAAAATAAAAAAATCTGGCCTAAGATATGAGTAAACCAAACAGGCGGGTCCGTGTAGATGCGTACGTGCGTGGGTGCGTCAGTGTTTGCGTAAGTGCGTCCGTTCGGCTTATTAACACTATAAGTTGAACATGCAAGGAGGATAACGAGTGTCAAGATTATAGTCTTAGCTTTATAATAATGAACATTTCTAGAAATAGCGAAGACTGATAATTATTTTGGTTTAACAAGAAATATATATCTCATCACATTAACATAATTATAAGACAAAAAGAAAATAGTAGCTCGATTAGATAAAAGGTCTTCATTATTTATCACGTACATAAGTGCTGAAATAAGTTTATTTATGCAAAGATCTTGAATAGCTTAAACACCATAGTCATATGATTCTTTTAAAAATGATAAATTACACTTTAATCAACAAGTTATTTATTACAGCAGTACAAGTAAGTCCAGTATAAATGCGTACAAAAAAACGCTATGGCGTATAAAAAAGGATAATTTCGAACAAAATATTACAAAAATGCTATTCAAAGTACATGCAAAATACAGATATAATTTGTTTAGTCTGTATAAGATTAAAACAACATCAATCTTATTTTGGTTACGATGTATGTGTAGTCTTAGGTGTCAATATATTTCCACCTTTTTTGTGGCGTCTCTTCTTGTGTTCTGGCTTTTAGTGACGTTAAAGCTTTACGATCACTTCTGATTTATCTCTTGCTAAAATCATTTTTCATATAACATTTAAGAAACATAGCAATAAGTCTTATAAAGAAATATGCAAAACATGTTTTGTGGCATACTTCTCACTAACTACATTCCCTGCTTTGGGAGGGTTTCTGCATGTTGCCTAAAAATACATCAAGGCAAAATCTGCATGTTTAGTAACGTAATAATACTGCCCTGTATCACAAATAAGTCTTATTTATTTCATTATATTTCATTATATTACTGACAATTTCTTATTTCAATATGAGATATTCATGAAAACACACACCTTCCCCACCATTATTTTGTTTTTGCTGCCCGACATTTTTAAGGAACATTTTATGTGACTGCGCAAAACAACTTGAGCCAGCCAATTCTTTGAAGGTTTGTGTAATTTTCCGTCTTAGACTTATGCTTTATGGCTGGTTGTTGGTACATTCATGTTTTCTGTTCTTTTTGATAATAGTCAGTGTTCTCTGTGACATCTTGTTAGGAAGAGGCAGTGCATTTTTTCTTTAAATCATATAAATTTGACTTCCCAAATCTGATTGTGAAAATGCCGATCACCAGACGGTAGGTGGAGTCGAGATAACAGGACTGACTAATCAACAACCGTATCCGCTAATGCGGTATGCATCTTCTTATAAAGAAATCTATGTAAACACCGTGAGAGGTATAAAGTCTTAACCGATAAATCAATATACAACCCCATAAAAATGCACTGAAGATAAGTATGAAAGTTGTATTATGCAAGTTCACTTTTTATGCTTTATGGCATTCGAAATCATTTTTTCTTTTGCTAATAAAAGTGAATTTGCTGTTATATGTATCTTTATAAATGTATATGTATTTTGAAATATAACTTGAACTTATTTGTTTTGCTTTTTCTTGTGAATAAAAGATATGGTTTCCCTATTCTTTGTCTAATACATTTGACTTAATCATTAACCTAATAATAATAATTTCAATGTATGAACGCTTCAAATATATGCTTATTTATTTGTATTGAAATGTTTCAAGCTTATTTAGATTGAACCCACTATAGGTGCTATAAAATGCTGTTTAAATAAAATAAAATTATATCGTCCGCATAACAATGTTTACATTTTCTAAAACGAAGTGGGTAACCAAATATAGCAGAGCGTACTCATAAGGGGTCGCTGTTTAATAATTACTTCCTATACGGACGTCAAAATCACACCAGGTTATAATATACTACTATTATGGCGTTTCCTCCATATTTTATCATACTAATAACAACCATCTTCTAACTAGTTTAAGAGGCATTTCTAGTTCTTCACATTTGCACAAATGCGATTGTTTCAACTGGTAAATGTTTAACCAATGCTTTGAGCGAATAAGCCAGGACACGGTGCCTTTGGGTGCCATTATTCGCTTATACCAAGTATTAGCCCTAGATGTCCCATACGTACCGGTACCCAGGCTTTAGGCGTCACACCACCCATCTAGTAGTATTTACCCCCAACAAAAATCCACACCCTGGCTTATAAAGGAAAACTCTGTGGTCCTTGACACTTAAAGTCATTTTGAGTAGACCTACCCGATCCTCCCTTATTGGTTCAGGTCCGGATGGTAAACTAAATGTCACCTACCTGCCTGTATCCAGTTTCCGGAAGTCACATTGCGCACTTATTATCCTCCCAGCCCAGAGTCCACATACTCGCGTATAATAGCAAATTCCGCGGTTCCTGACATTAAGACTCATTACTAGTCAACTTGACTCAAAGCTGGCCCTTATTGGCTTGTATCAGATGGTAGCCCTATATGGTCTTTGTGCGTCACATCACCTCCATCTAGTAGTTACAATCTTAAAATTTGCATATATACCTTTTTCGCTTAATTATGTAAAGGATAAATTTACACCGTTGCCCATATCGCTATTTCTAAAAAAGGGTATAGGCGTAGACAAGTTTAGTATATTTATCTAATATTCACATGTTATTTAGCAATTCACCATTAATCAGTCTAAGTCATTTTTGTCTAACTGGCTCCTACGATGATATTATATGCTAATAACTTGGTTATACTTTTTATTTCGGCTTATCCAATCTAGTGATTGGCTTCTGGTTGTAGTTATTCTCTTTTTCATTTGTATCAGTTATCATCACTTGATCAAAATGGGGCTATTGTTTCATGTGGCGCTTGTACCCCTAAATCTTCAGCTCAGTTTGAGGTTTAAAGGTTTTTCCTGAAATAATTAAGTTAAATCAATACAAAATGATAAATTCAGACGGTTGGCTTCCTTTTAGACAATAAATTATGCTTGGGAAATAAAAGGTGCAGGGGCTGCTGCCCAATTAAACTGCATGTTTAATTTAATTAAAACAAAAAACAGAAACTTATTAAGTTATAAAATGTAATCGAATCAATTGCATGATTATTTAATTTCTGATACAAAAGTCGGCTTTAAAATTAAGCTATGCATGTAATTTTGAAAATCTTGTTGTTCAACTGTACGACTTGTTAGGGGGCATTTCTACATCTTAAATCAAGAAAAATCATTATAAATGAACTATATATGTATGTAAAAAATAAAATATAATATGCATGCAAAACTTGATTTTGAACACATTGATTTTACGATTCGATTTGTGAACAAAGATCTGTGCACTTAATTAAACAATACCCGATTAGTTTTAGCAATATTCTAATGCATTCAATTAGACCACTTTTTTTCTAATATAATAGTTAATCAATATAAATACAACATAATATTCTCGATTGTTATATCTAATATGCAATAACACCCTAATGATGGCTGACTTCACTTTAATTGTAATGCTTACGTGTAAAACAGCTAGGCTGGAAACTCGAAGCAGGAAACTAACTGCTAAATGTATCAACTTATCTGTATTAGCATCTTAAGGAATGGGGAAAATGGCGAAGTGTATGTTTATACAGTAGATATCAATAACAGTGTTTGTTTATCTACCTTTGAGAACGTGTCAAACCATTTGAGAACGAACCATACTTAATCAGCTTAAAACAACCTAATCTCTTTACCCAAGTGATGATGCTATGCGTTAGAAATACCGTTATCAAACCTCTGATGAATGAGAATGAATACTAATCCAATGTCTAAATACATGACCAAAACAACTCCAAAAATCCTTTCGAATGCAGACAATTGATTTCCCCATCCGGATGAAAATATCATAGTATTTGAATAGGTTAATCACGAAATTCTTAAACATCAATTAAAATATAGAATTTTTAGCTATAAGTCCTTAAAACATTTAATTTGTATTTGAACGATAGACATCAAATTATTAAGCTTGAAATGAATATTCACGAAGATTAATAAACTATGTAGTTCTCCATTCTAGGACTCATCATGTGTTTCTTATGCATGAATGTAAATAGCATTTCCTTTGAAATAACAAAATATGATTATCCTGTATGCGGATGTATAACAAGCAAGAATTTGAATGTTTGCAGAAAATAAACTTAAACAGATTGTCGGAGTGGAGCGATTGGGAAAAACAGTAACATGTGAAAAAATAAGGCTGCAAAACAGGTACAGACAATTATATCTATGAAAACACGACTCATTTAAAATAGAATGGATTAATATAAATAAATAAATAAATAAAAATAAATAATAAAAAATAAATAAATAAATAAATAAATAAATAAATAAATAAATAAATAAATAAATAAATAAAAAAATAAATAAATAAATATACTTATTTACTTTTAAGCTGGGAAATATGAGGTCATATTGACCCAAAATAAATTATTGAACGAGACGATAGAATAGAGAATACTGATTTTGAGGTTAACAACAACTGTATATTATTTCACAAAAATAAGTTAATAGCTGTTTATCTACATGATAACGCATAACGTAGCATCACGTCATGATAACAGTATAGTCAATTGAGAATTCAACTGATATTAAACGCATTGTCAATCAGGTACGACAGTTGTATATTGATCAGAAAGAATAGCCTTTAATCATAGGTCAAATTAATCAATCTTAATACATGAATATTTATTGAGAAATGAAATACAAACTATAAGATCTTAGTGTGCAAATGTTTGCTGTCTTTTTGCAATGGTAACTAAAATATATTTTGTCAAACTATCTTATATGTATTGCTATGTTCATTATTCGGGAACTAAGGGACACATTCAGAACAGCCGCTCGCACTAACACTCCAACCACATTCCCGCAAGGGACACTGAAGTAACTTTAGTGGTACAAGGGGGATGCCACTCAAGAGATATGTTCGTAATCACACGCCTCACTAACACTCCACTTCATCAAGTCACCAATACAATAACAAATACATGTACTTGTTCATGATCATTTCGGATTATGGTGGTGTTTTCAGTAAACATAAAAAATATGTTTATATAAGATTTGGGTACCTTATTGTTAGAAATGGTGTCAAATAAAAGACAATTACTATTATAATTTGAAATTAATATTTTAAAACAATCGCTTGAATAAACATTTTGGAAATAAACAAAATGATGCAAAACGCATTGAAATGCACGTGTGTGTGTGTTTAATATGCAGCCGTTATGCAATGTATCACGTTAATTAATGTGTTTTCGTGTATAAATTTATTTTTGTTTGTTTGCAAAAACTGTTTTTTAGCGTTTAAAAATACTAAATGTTAAGTCGAAAACACATGGAAAGAATAAGCAAATGAATCGGCTTCGGGTGTGAAAATAATACATCATAGTGAATAACAACTCAAGCGATGTAGGATATTTTTATAATAATAAAAATGATAATAAGAAGAAGAAGAAGAAGAAGAAGAAGAGAAGAAGAAGAAGAAGAAGAGAAGAAGAAGAAGAAGAAGAAGAGAAGAAGAAGAAGAAGAAGAAGAGAAGAAAAAGAAGAAGAAGAAGAAGAAGAAAAAGAGCGATATTAATAATAATAATAATAACAATACTACTACTACTACTACTAATACTAATACTACTAATAATAATCCAACTGACTGGTTTTTGGGAAAGACATATTAATGCCCTGACCACGCTCTGTAATAAAAATCTTGCGTAAAACCTCAAAGCTGCAATGTACGTGATGTTAGCGGCCTATCGGCATGTCGGCCAAGCGGCGTGAAGTAAGCGGCCACCTAAAATTGCTTCCTAATTCAAAACATTATATATGCGCTTTCTTCTAACACAATAATTAATCTTATGTTCCTATTCACAAATCAATATCCTTAAGCGAATACCGGCATTTTCCCTAAATGGATTGGTGATCAAATTTGTTTTATACTCGCTTTAGAGTGTTGATTGTTTCGTAAACAAGTATTGTTTAAGAAGCAAACACATATAAATATGATTTGTGTTAATCTATGAATACATATGCTTTGATTAATCATTGTTTTCATAAAATGAAACGAATGTTCAATTGCATTGAAGTAGAGAAGTAGGACGCTAGGCCACCAACTTCACTCCGCAAGGCCGCTCGTTCCCAGATAATATTCAAGAGACCGGGATAATCCATTGAAGTACATTTTACTTCAATAACGTGGACTTCAAAAAAATTCAATTTTTCAAAAGGATGCAAAAATCACATATTTTTTTTTTTGTGCTGATCTCAAACGCTCAGCAAACTTGATGGATGCAATTCATCGATGGCTGCAATAAAAGGCAGCTTCATGTACGTGAATTAAGCGGCATAGTGGCGTGAGGTAAGCGGCCAAGCGACGTAAATTAGCGGCCTTGCGTCCTAGCGGCGTGAAGTTGGCATCCTAAAGTCCTAAATTTGTTCTCTATCTCAAAGAAATTGTGCATGTGTTTAATTGGAAACTAATGATAAATCAATGTTTTATTCACAATTATAGTATAATTGCGGCCTTATATCATTTCTTATTCAAAACATTTTTATATTAGTTTTTTCTAAAACAATGCTGAAACCATTGTTTTTTATGCGAAATGCAATACTCTGGAGCGATTATTAACATTTGTTTCAAAAACTTGATCGAGCAATCCAGCGCCATAGCAGCGTAAATCTTGGGGCCTAACGGCCTGATGGCCTAGCGGTCTAAAATTCCGATACCACTCAATCCAGCAGCCTAAAAAATAAGGAAAAATGCTTATATGTTCGTAAGAACATTGACCTTTGAATAGAAACATCTAATTTATCATTGTTGAAAAGAACGCATATTAAAAGTTTTGAAATACGTCATGCTGTTAGGCCGCTAACTTCGCGTACATGGTTTTACGCAACATGTTCATTTCAGACCTTGGTCAGAGAAATAATATGTATTTTCCAGCCTACATTCAGTTGGATTTAATTATTATTATTATTATCATCATTATGATATTATTATTATTATTATTATTATTATTATTATTATTATTATTATTGTTGTTGTTGTTACCGTCATCATCATCCGATCATAGGCTCCCTACATTTCTTGATTTGCTTTCAGTCCGAGATGTAATTTTCTTTAAAAAGTAGATTCATTCGTTTACTATTTCCATATAATGTGCTTTTTTATAAAGTCTTAATTTATTTTCAAACTCTAAGACCTATTTAAAAAAAAAACAACAACAACAGAAAACGAATTTTAACGAATTTTGGAACTGTTATTTTAAATACTCACAATCCAAAACATATGTTAACATTAAACACTGTAAACACCACCATAGTGAAACAGATAATCCGATATGATCATGAAAACATACATGTATTTGTACTGAATTGGTCATTTGATGAGATGGAGTGTAAGCGAGGCGTTTGAAAACAGAAAGATCTTTTGAGTGTCACTCCATTCATTCAACTCAAGTGATCACTTGAGTGTCCCTAACGGGATAGTGGTTGGAGTGTGAGTGAGAGTGCATGTTCATTCGGCCCTAATTTTAAAGAAGATTTTTAAAATAAGACTAAAAAAGAACATGGAAACCACACAGGGCCAGTCTAGAGAGCAAAAAACCTTAATTTGAACAAACTGTGTAAAGCACCATTACACCATGCTCAAAAACTTTATTTCAAGGGTCTGCGACTTGCGGTTTCAGGAAATTTTCTTTATTTTCTTTTTTTACTTCAGACGCTATTTACTAAGGCCAAGGCATGCTTTGGCCAAAGGAATATTATTTGATTTTTGTTAGTTAACAGCAAAAATATGAGGCTACATACAACTTATCAAAATTCTTGTCCTTGTGATTGAGAGACATCTTGGGCAGGCCAATTTTTGGCAACAAAGCAATCATTTTATGTTGTTGTTAAATTGGCATTGAAAAAAAAATTGACGCACGGAAGAGTGAACACCGCCTCCCGCACTCATCCACCAATACTTGCACGTGTCTTCTAGGGGAAGGCCTTGATCTTAGGTAAAACCAAACACACGTTCAAAAGCATGTCAATACGAATATCTTAGTGTTTGGTTTACAGCCATAGTCAGGCGCGTAGCTAGCCCTCTATTGATGAATGTGCTTGCACCCCCTTCGGAACATTTGTAAACCACGGTGCAATCTGGTTCATTCTGGTCGTTCTGAGGTGCTTTATTAAGTATTTTGAAATAAACATCAGGTAGTCAAGTATGCGTATTGCAACGTTGTCTGTTTTGTGTCAATATCATATGGATTCAGCCGAGTACTCGTATATCTATATTTACGCGCCTGATAGTCCATTTAACTCTGAATTTTACTAACCTGTGACGGATATCGACCGACACTTGTATCCGAGAACAAGGTGCTGGAAGACAAATATATGTGTATAACGGCCCAAATAGACCTGCAGTACTACTGTGAACATTGCAGTGTAATGGGGATTTGAACGTATGTACAAGGTAATATTATGATGCACACCAATTGCTTGGTCCGGGGTTGTAAGAATCCAATTCAAGCAGATAATAAGTGTCATCTTCAATGTTTCGATATACACTTTTGCAAAGAATGGTTGTTATTGGGTTGATTTAAAACAAGAAGTGCAAAATGCATTGTTTGCACAATATCACAGACGGCGAATTTTGTCACCACATTTTCACAGCCCATTCCTGAACGTAGTAGTCTGGGTCTGTTTCAGCATTGATTCAAACCCGCCACTACTAAATAAAGTTGAAACATGCGAGAAATTTGAATTAGCTCGTGAGACAAAGACATTCTGCAGGTCACAACTATAATGGGTTGTACCTGCTATAACCCCGTTATTGCACTTTCGACACTTATTCATCAGAATTTTATGAGGATGTGTGTACTGTTGCATTAAAAATCATAATTTTTATACTTTAAATGTTATATCTAATGTGCATGCCCTACTAAAACGGGCCAGTGTTTTTTAAGTGCCTATTTGACATGAACAATGATGACCTTAACCCTAAACTAAAAAAAAAACTTGAAAGTTATTTATACGGCCGCTTTTTAGAGTCATGATCGCGCCATGGATTTAATAAAAATAAATACCCTGTTAAATACATCTGATAAGTTCAATTCAAATTGACGAAAGTTGTGCATTGATATATTAACGCAATTGCATGTATTCAGAAAGTCTCTGACGTGTGGCTGAACCAGTGTTAAAATGACCATAGTGAAGAAATCAATGTGAAATTTACTGATTAGATAATTAAGATATTTCGCGCTAATTGTACAATATGTAAACAGTGAAGGCGTGTCACATTGGAACTGAAATATATGGATTTCAATACAACTTTTGAAGAAGCGCAACATTTGGATTTTTTTACTATTATTTTGGTCTTTGAAGATATTACTTTAGCAAACTTTTATACAATTATCTAAACGAAAAATAGCTCATTGTGATAAGCATACAGATAATTCCCTTTCGAATTCCCAAAACGCTTAAAAGGGTAAAATGGCACAAATTAAACCAAACAAAAAAATCGGCTGATTTTAATACTGTTTTAAGGGACTTAAGATGTATCGAGCAATTGGGGCCGGAGGTCTGTAAATGGTACATGATAAAGCTGACGTCACAGTAATCTTGGACCCTTTTTTATTATCGAAGATTTAATCGGCTGACAACGCGATCTGATTATTTTTGAAACTTATATATCGCCCATGTGGATTTTAGTCTTAGCAACAATAACTGTTTATTCGTCGTATTGTTTAAAATTCGAAAATCATATCACGAATAACGTTTGAAAAGTGAATTCTTCGACAGTGTATACTTTTGAAATTCTTTTTCGGGCGGATTCATCTTTCATAAAAACGTGGTTTGAAATATTCATTTCAATTTGAACATCATAACTATTGCATTGAAATTGTAAAAAATAAAATAAAAAAGTTCATTCAATAAGTTTTCATAGAAACATTACCGATAAAAATAGGAAGATCAACCATAATTTATGTCCACTGCCTCATGGGTTTAGACCTATTTGCGTCGAAATGAGAAATCCTGAGATGAATTGTGCGGCTTCTGCAGTCTGCTCAAAACTACATGTAATCATAACGAATGAGATTTCGGCGCATCACCTTCTGCTCTTAAGAAATGTTTTGATCAGTCCCATTGAAGTACCACAAAGGTTTAAAACAAGTTTTACACTGAAGAGCTGGCCGGAAGGATAAGTATTGAAAATGTATCTGTTCACAAACTTTGACATTGACTCATAGATGTGAGTGCGAGGTTGGTGCCACACACTTGAAAGTGACGATAATACAAATGGGGGCAATTACCATAAAAATATAAAAATGAGTCATTATCACCATGCGGTTGTGCGGCATAGTTGTTTCGCAAGAGACCCTGCTTCGAATCCTAATCCCGAGTGGAACTATTGCTTATCTAGGAAACATAGTATACTGGATATTTAATATTGGCACCGTTTAGGGGCCATTTTGAGTTTTCGGTTTCTGACTTATATTGTCTGAAGGTTGCAACTAAGTTAATCTTATCACTTTCAGCTGTTAAATAAAGCTTAAAAAGGTCATTGCTTGGGTTCGCGTCTAAGTCCTCACACTAAGTGACCGATATTCTATAATGTAATAATTAAGAAAACCCAAATTATTTTTCTTATAAAGATTACAGATAGCTGAGAACCTAAATGTTGAGAAAATGCATATATCAAGGTTATGAAAAAAATATCATTATATCGGTATAGAAGCTAGAAGCACATACTTGTGCAATGCACAAACCCCCCTTGACCTGCAATCACGCCCACTGCTTTATTTTAAGAGATTCTATCGACATTTCAAGATATTTATGGTGTTTTTCACATTTCAATTTAAAAGTTAACTACTGTGTATTCCAAAGTAATAAACCATGACTTGCATGCACATATATCCTTATATACTCGGTTTTAAAGTCATGCTACAACACATTTAATTGTCAACATTTAAAAACAAGTATCTCTAAGACATAAGTATTATGCTATTCTTGAAAATGTTAACTCTTACTTACGCTTATATAAAGGCAATTAAGTATCCATGAGTTATTTACAGCGACTAAAACATACATGATATGAGTAAAGGGTCTGGCATTTACAGACTATTCATTTGCATATGGTAGACATATTGCATGCATTACTTGTGAAGTGGTAATGCAAACAACACAATGGAACAACTCAATGAAGTCCGAATTCCTCGGTTTAAGTGTCAGCGGCCAGTCATTGTCAGACGGGATACTAGTGTTGTCTCTACGTCGTTCAGTTCAGGATTCAAGCGATTGACTGTTGAATGTTCGCAAAAATCATATTTTAGTATTCTTAGAATTGGACTTTCTTTGGACATTAAGCAAGAGAGGACTTCTGTGACATTTCATGTGTTTCAAATTTAGTTGAAGAGTTACAGGTCAAAAGATCTCGTTTAAAGATTCACTCTCACGCCCAAATTAGAGTAACCTCAATTGAAAGAAGTGTTTCAATTTATCAAAATTAAGAAATATAATTAAAATATATAATGAAGGACACCGTCTTTAATATGAAACAAAGGAACATAAAACGGTATTTCTTTTATGAGACAATACTTGATGACTATTATTATCTTAGGACCCACCAGTCATTTATGTTTTGTACGGTTTTAGCTACTGAATACATGTTTATAATCTTGTTATAAGTAAGAAATATTTTCCATAAATGCATAATTTCGCAGTTCGTTTCGCCGATAATAGTTAACACATATAATTACACGGAAACAGCCAGTCATCTTATCATTCAATATTAACGCATCATTACGCGTTAAACATTAAAGTAACAGAATTAAACTTGTGTTTTACTTTTTAAACCGTTTTTTTCTAAAGTAATATGCATATATGAACTGAACCTGTAAACCAATAAACAAGAAGTATAAATTGAAAATAAATAACCTATTACACTTGTTTTATTTCTAATGATTTCGGCAACATTTGTTGACAACGGAAATAGAAAAGGCTATTAATGGCCTGTATGATTTGAACACAATTTATGGAATGAATATCAGCAGCATGCACTCCTTACGCATTCCATAAAGAAAATATTTTACCTTTGATTAATGTTTATGTAGATCCAGACCAGTTAAGTAGCATTAAAAGATGACAGCTTTTGTATATATAAAATCACAGATTTCGTTGGCTTCAAGACAAACATATCAGTTTGCATGATAAAATAATACGTGCAGGTACATAAGTGTATATTTTTACTCTCAAATACAGATATTGTTAAATTAACCACCAAAACCTGTTTTAATATACTTGAATTCCGATTCAATGCTTTGTACAAGTAGTTAAGTGATAATCCTTTTAGATGTATCATAGTTTCTTAGCTTAAAAGAGTCATGTAAATAAGAGTAATTATCTTTTTAGAATAGACTTAATTGTTTTTTATCCTTTATTAACAATGTCAAGATATGTTGTTGTATTTTTAGTCTCCTGTAATTCAATTTTATGAATGGATGTGCACTGAACTCTTAAATATTTGTAGTTTATGTTTTGTCATGTTGTGTACATATGATACATGAATAAACTATAAAACTGGAGTGAAAATCATTTATTATAGCACATTATAAAAAAATATCAGATAACTGTTGTGAGTCACAATTGTTCAATTACTAACTAAGATATAATATGTGCTTTATTTAGCTTGCAACTCCGAGCATATTCATTTTATCTGAAGTATTATATCCGAACGTATTTGTAAGTATATGTACCTTAAATGGTTTTGAAATGAACTGTTCCCATTTATATAAGTATATAAATATAGAACACGGTTTTCTGTAATATAGAGACGAAGCACATGCGACCATATTTGCCATTCGTTATTCGCAAATAGTTGCATCAGGTCCGTCACCCTTGGTAGTGACTGTAGGCCAAATTGAAACTTCCTCGACGTTTGGTTCGAATGTCCAATTAAGCATTTTAAAATACAACTATTATAAATTATATATTAGCACTTTTGTCATTTGTGTTTATTAAATTTTCAATAAAATAACTAATACAACTAAAAAGAACATGCCGTTCTTATAGTCTGCAAAGCATTGAATATACATCAACCTTTGGGCGACACGAAAACACGGAACGTACGCTTATTGCGAAAATATTTTTTTGAGGGAATTTCGGAATCTTTAAAATTGAACACAATTTACTTTTCTGTTAAAAAATATTATGTTCTTTACATTTATGAATTCTTATCTCAAACATATACCTATGACAAGAAAATTATTGATAAAAATTTAAATGTATCCCAAAGGTTGTTTTCAAAATATACACACTTTTTAAAAATTCATGATTTTTCCTTAAATGGTATTCCTGCTGATTAGTGCTTAATGACTGAACCTTTTTTAAAGCGTTCAAAATCGTTTGCAAAATTGTTTTATTATTTTAAAAAATAAATTGATAGAAAAAAAACAAAATTACTTTTGGGCGACACAACATATATCCTATGGGCGACACGAGTCTCCCAAAGGTTGCATCAAAGTTACCCAAAGGTTGGATTGGTCTAAATATATATATATATATATATATATATATATATATATATATATATATATATATATATGAAAAATGATTGCGACATTGGAATATAAGTAAAAAGGCTGTATATCTCAAGTCCAATTATTTATGCATTACATTATATTGAAGAATATTCTTAGCCAGTAACCCTCGCTTACTTATTTGAAATGCTTTATTGTTAATGGCATGTTCCATTTAACTTCAGCGCATCAGGCCCTATAAAAATAGCACTGTCTTAATTAAAATACACTCTAAAGCACCTGTTGATCGAACTGTGCACAACAGTAAAAGAGTATAAACATATTTGCACTAATTGTTTTTTAAAGTATTCTAGGTAATTCTTATTGCATATGGTATAGTACAATTCCCGCTGTTTAAATACAACTGCACACCATTCTCTCGACTTAAAAAATGTTATTGTTTTACATTTGTTATCTAGTGACATATTATCAACTTTTTTGGAAAAGGAAGACAACTAGTTTGTAATAAGACATGTGTTTTGTGTACATATACTTATACATCAATCGTACATATGATACAACCATGAAAACATTTATATGCAATGTGTTTTTACTGTAGATATCAGAAACTAAGGTAAAATAGCATTTTACTGAAACTATTGCTTTGTTATTCACCTATTTCTCAGGTTTATATTTCATGGAGGATATGGCTTTAAGGTACACACCGTGTTTACTGTAATTAATTTGAAATCTTAACATTATTCAATTTCCATATTTCATATAAGCTTTTCGTTAACGTCGTTTCTGAAACATTCCTTTTTATAGGGCAGGCCAAGGGTTATAATTATAGGCTATATTTAGACTACAGGCAATAACGGTCACCATGGAAATGTCCCTATACATAGCAATAAAGACAGTAAGAAAAACACTGTATTTTTGTATTTAACATGTATGGTAATTTAAATATAATTTGTATGTTTGTATGAATTAAAACAAGAACACTTTAAAAACATGTGATGCAAGTGTTTTTTATACTCTTTACTGTTGTGCAAACACAGTTCGATGAACGTGTGCTTTAAAATGTACTTTCATAAAAACAGGGCTGTTTTATAGGGTGCTATGGACTTGAGTTTAATAGAACATGCCATTTACATTAAAGCATTTCCAATAAGTTAGCGGAGTGACTGGCTAAGAATCTTATTTCATATGATCTAATGCATAAAACATTGGACGTTAGATATACAGCTATTTTCAGTTAAATACCCATTTCGCAATCCTTATTGCCGTATATATATATATATACGTGTCACAAATTATACCCTGTTTCCCAATTTTAATCACCACCATGTTTGTTTTGCTTTAAAAGAATATGATTTGATTTTGCTTTTATATCCCATTGTCAGAATAATTAATATCCCTCCGCATGCTTTATACAATATACAAAATAGGAGTGCTTACGCTTAATTGTCAATATTTCAATAAGTCATACGTCAAATCTCATTTTCTTATAGGGTCAAGATTTATTAAACAGAATAAACCATGTGTCACCTTTAAAGTGTTTTTATAATGTGAACAAAAATTTGAAGACGTTCGATTCTTTATATGCTTTAACAGGAAATGACGTCATGAACATATACAAATGTTTGACGTCTAACTCTAAATGGAAGCAAATTCCGAGTGTTTAAATTGAGATTCTGACTGAATATCGTCTACTATGCATTGTACTTATAAATGGAGTAAAATGATCGGATGAAGCTTATGTTTAAGATTATTCCGGGTACAATATCTAAGCAGTGTATGTAGCAAGAGGTAGATAAAAATGTATAAAATTAGTCTTGAAATATGTTAGTAAGTTTGTTAATTCCTGAATGAATTGTGCATTTTATGACGACACGTGACATACTCTTTAAACTAAAACCATTATCCGCGTCAAGGCGATTGTCAATGCTTATATATATTAATGGAAATACTTAGTTCATCGTTATGTGTATTGGTGTATTGTTTTTACTTATTAAAACGAAACATCTGACATTTAAACGATACATTAAACGAGTCGTGAATGGGAATTTAAGTGGATAATTTTTAATAAACTTTTTGAGCTGTACTTAAACAAAACGCGTATACTGTCCGAGATGAGTAATTAAAGATAAACAAAAATATCGGTTAAAATGTTGACTTTGCACAAACTGTGATAAATGTGGAATTATAAAAGCTATAACATGATGTTGTACAATATTGTAACTCTAACTTTATAACTAAGCTTGGACTATGCCTCTTAAGATTTTACGCCAGTTGGGTTGGTTAATTTGTTCCCACTGCCAATCATATTGACTTGGTGCTAGACTTTAGCACATCTTGTTTTTCTATCAAAATAACGCTTGTCTTAGTCTAAGATAACAATTAAAATATTAAAAATAGCATTTTTGCGAAGATAATAAATCTGCTAACGACAGTGTTCGCCACAACGTAGGTCAATCATCACACTTATACAATACAATATATAATGTATGAAATTATTATTTGCAAATACTTGTTAACTTCAAACACGTGATTTTAAATAGATAAAAAAAAAAAAACACAAAACAATTACCGTCTGAGTGCCATCCGGGAATGTAAAAACTAAGTTGATGATTTGCCAACCGCTTTCAACGCTGATGTCGATTTTAACAGTTCCAGTTGGTTGAGTCCCTTCGAAACAAAATGAAATTAAAAGAATGTCAGCTCCATAACGGATTTGATCACATCTAGCCATATGAAAGTTATTTTTAATAGCAACGCAGTTATTTCAGCAATTCATCTCGGGTGGTGAGTTGCACTGCATGTCTGATAGTTTTAAACATTGATTACCTTAATCGCATAAAGAAAGAAACATTCAAGTTAAAAGTTAACAAACTCATCATAACACATTATCACCAAACAAAGCGATCAACAGTAATTAAAATCATTTTGCAATAATTACTATAAATAGTTTATAATGCATTGTCTTGTCAATGTATTAATTAGGGCATATGTACATTACGTAGTTATTGAAAGATAACTTACATTTAATGTTGTCTTTGATCTGTGAAAACTGTGCCTTGACTACTGCTCCCTCCTTAAAAGAGAGAAAATATGGATGACTGTATCCGCGTGGTTATCGAAAAACAGATATTGCTTAAGATATTTGGGACAGCTTAATAACTTCAAAAATGTTTTGTTTTGGTAAGAGCACCGACTCGAAATATTGATCAGTTTTTATGGTATCAGGCTCGATAATAGATAAGTAATAGTACTGAATAAAAACGGATATGCATACTTTTTATCGTTAGCTGTGAATGCTTCGTAATTACTTCACTTTCTTATAAATACAAGAACACCTTATTACTAATGAGTTTAGCATAAAATGCATTTCAAAATGGCCGTTAATATTTCACAGACTTTGCTTAAAGCCCTTACTTGGGCTTCATAAGACAACTTTGTTTTGAAAGTCAATTTGCTTTTGCATGACAGTTTGACCTTTGATTGTGATTGTTACACACTTATGATTTGGCAGGAATAAGTTATGTGGACACTGTTTTCAGCCTTGTTTTACATCTGATAGTTTCACTGAAGTATATGCTTATGCATACACACCCGTCAACATTTGTTAGCTTTCGTTGCCTATGTACTTGGAATGGATTTGCAATTTGTTGGAATGCTCATTCATTTGTTTTCATCTATTTATCTATCTGTGTAACGTATTTTCTTGACATGTACACATTTTGTGCACGACGCTTTTCAAAAGTATATTTCCATAACTAACCAATGTCAGTTTAGTTTATAGTTGATAATCGACATGGAAAAAACACAGACACCGTGAGAGAGTTTATTTCATTGTGTTTTGAGTGTTAAAATTTATACATTGGTAAGATCAATTTTAATCTGAAGTGTTGTGTTATGTGCATTATTGTTTGTAATATTTGTCACATATAATACGATATATTTATTATATATTGTTATGTTTTATAAGTTTTAGCAATTTATATTTATTTGCCACCGCACGCGATTAACACGTAATTAAAGACTATTAATGACTGTAACGATATAAAGAAAGTTTAGCTCACCTTTATAAACTATACTCTTATTTCCGTGCTTATAAGTGTTGACATATATGTAAATATTTTCAGAACATTTATATCGTTGTATGAGATGTTTGACGATTTACGTGTATGATTTTAATACCGACAATACATGAACTTCATTATGTTGTTTACTCGTGGTATGTATAACTGCAGAGATGAATGGAACTTTGGATAATATTAGAAAATTGCGCTAAACTTAAGATGAACATACTATTAAACCCATGATGTATTACTTATATAAACGAAAATATAGTTATATTAATCATGTGTATTGTTTCAGGTTTTCCCTGGAACCCGCAATATTTGTCTATTTGTCTTACAGAAGACAATGCACTAGCTATAACGCCATTTCGATCAAAATAATTGAAAATGTTTTAAAAGTATAGCTTTAGGCATATATTATTTTTTACAAAGCAATCTTAATTATTATTGGTAAACATAACTTTTGGAGATGTACTGTAGAAATCAGCATGTTATCAACATGTCCCTCATTGTATTGCACTCTATTGGAGATGTACTGTAGGGATCAGCATGTTATCAACATGTCCCTCATTGTATTGCACTCTATTGGAGATGTACTGTAGGGATCAGCATGTTATCACCATGTCCCTCATTGTATTGCACTATATTGGCAATGTACTGCAGGTATCACTATGTTATCACCATGTCCCTCATTGTATTGCACTCTATTGGAGATGTACTGTAGGGATCAGCATGTTATCAACATGTCCCTCATTGTATTGCACTCTATTGGAGATGTACTGTAGGGATCAGCATGTTATCACCATGTCCCTCATTGTATTGCACTCTATTGGAGATGTACTGTAGAAATCAGCATGTTATCAACATGTCCCTCATTGTATTGCACTCTATTGGAGATGTACTGTAGGGATCAGCATGTTAACAACATGTCCCTAGTTGTATTGCACTCTATTGGAGATGTGCTGTAGGGATCAGCTTGTTATCAACATGTCCCTCATTGTATTGCACTCTATTGGAGATGTACTGTAGGGATCAGCATGTTATCACCATGTCCCTCATTGTATTGCACTCTATTGGAGATGTACTGTAGGGATCAGCATGTTATCAACATGTCCCTCATTGTATTGCACTCTATTGGAGATGTACTGCAGGGATCAGCATGTTATCACCATGTCCCTCATTGTATTGCACTCTATTGGAGATGTACTGTAGGGATCAGCATATCATCAACATGTCCCTCATTGCATTGCACTCTATTTGATATGTACAGTAGAAATCAGCATGTTACAAAATGCCTTAACACAAGGACGATACCTAGTTTAAAAGTTCACTCATGTCTTCTGCTTGTCGCAATAGCTCCAATGCTACGTCTGAATAATCAAAGATCACTTGATACGGACAGCAATAGGATCCGTACGGTATGGAGAAAAGACCATGGTTTATTTGTGTATGCTTATTTTTTTGTCTTTATACATACACATAGGTCAGTTTTGTTAACATTCGTTGTCTTGTTAACATTTTTAAAGGGATAGCAATTGTTGGAATGCTTAACAGATCATTCAGCTGTGTTTTTTTAGTGTTGTAACATATTTTCGTGACGTTTGCACCGTTTTGTATTTGAATGAAAATAGTAGTTATGTGATAATATATCCACTTTCATAACTAACAGATGAGGGATTATGTTACTGTTGACAATCAGCATGGATATATTACAGCCACCATGAGAGAGCGATTCGGGACTTAAGAGAGGTTAATTCTTAAAAGAAACTTGACACCACATGTTACACCAGCCGTCTTCACAGTAAGTCCAAATACCTTTAAAATAGATTCCGTAAATTTATCGACACTCATCTAGTGTCTTTTACATGCTAAATATGCAATTTTATAGCCTCCGAAAAGGCAACTTGCCTAAAACGCTTATTCACACGTTAGTGAGTGCAACGATCACGTGTCCTACAAGGTATTTGGAAAAACAACATACTGCGCAACATTCCGCACAATTTGTAAAACGGGGAAACTCAACACTGTCTCTTTTTTAAGCATGTAAACATATGCATAATCGACCGCATACTAGCTCGTAGTGACAATTATGTGGTTCTTTTGAGGACATATTGTATTTGCCGATTTTTGATCATGTGGTGTCTAGTCGCTTAAAATTGGGAAGATCAATATTGACGTGATGTTTTGTGTCAGGTATATTGTATTTTGTTAAAGCCATTATTTGAGATATTTGACGATTCAAAAGTATGGACAGAATACACATAATCGCCGAACAAATTTGTGTTGTATACTTGTGTTTTTACATCATTGCAGCGATGGATGTTACCACAAACAAGATATGATCCCACAGTTAGCTTAGGCATTATCTTGATTTTCACATATGTAAAACATAAAACTGCGTTTGTGCATTGTTTTAGTTTAAAACAACCATCTCTCTGGATCCGTAACACTCTTCTTCTGAGTTGAAATAGCAAGAGAGCTAGATATCATGCCATTTTGTTAAGGTAATTAGAAAATCTTTAAATATATGACTTTCGAACAGACTAAGTATGTTATAGTACAGAAACATGCAAACATGGCCGTGTGCTTTATATATTTTTCACAATGAAATCTTAATATATATTGGTAAACATACATATTGTACATGTATATGTGCTTAACGGATCAGCATGTGTTCTACAAGTTTAACAATGCGTTGAACTTTATCGCGCATAATTGGAAATAAATCATTTACAGCTGATTTAAAATACGACGAAAAACAACTTCTCGATAAATAACAATGTCGATAAACATACTCTTTAGCAACAGTTCCAATTACTCCATACTTTGAATGACGTTTATACCGTTCTAACATAATAGTTATAAAATCAAATCTAAGTAAAAATGTTTATCAAAGGTCATCTCACCTTTTCCGAATAATGATGTTCTTCTTTAACGTATTTTAGCTAATGGCAAGTAACTAATATTAATGAAATAAGAAACATCATTTGCGTTTTTAGTCGATTGATTATGTCAGTGATAACAAATATACAAACATTTGCTCTGGCCAGGACAAATATATAGTTTACAAAAAGTACTACCTCTGTTTACATGGACGCTTTGATTCATAAAACCTCTTCGTGAATGTCTCAACATCTTTCAATTCGTCAAGGTCATGGTTTACTTTTATCAGCTCATCACATAGCTTGTTCCTTGTTTGAAAAAGTGTCGGAATGTTCTAACACCTCTGGTTCTTATAAGTCACGTTTATTGGCATATTCTGTTCGGTTTTGACATTACATTTGAATGGCATGGATTTAATTTATTTTGCCCGTTCTCCTCAAGTTTCTATAATGTCATTTTTATGCAATTACTTGTACAAATACTTATACGGATTAGTGACCTTTTCTGATTTCTCTTTGCCCTGTTTCGCTTTAAGGAAATCTTGTTCGAATCCCTTCCTTGTCTAAAAGCGGCAGAACGGCAGGAAAGTACGTATTAGGTTTTAGTTGGATTATAAGACCAAAAATACATCACAACGCGTTTAACGAATTTTATATATAATAACTACATACAATGTACTTTTAAACATTTGTTTTATTGTGAGGGTTTACCAACGCTAAAGGTTCAGTATTCTCGCTTTCCCCTTAAATCCTTGCGAAATTATCCGATACAAGTGATTGTAAGAGGTTTTACCTTTTCTGAATGATATAGTTCTTGTTTCACTCGTTTCAGCTCATCACGCAGTTCCTTCTGTGTCTGGAATAGTAACATTTCATATCAGTATGCATATTTGTGACTATTTCTATTGAAAGTAATTAAAGCATAATGCTATGGCCAGTTTCACGACAAAAAAAAACGATAACATATCTGACCGACTGAAATCATCATTTTTTTTCATTTCTCGCTGCATAAGTATTCATATATCCTGCCGATTACAGCTTGAATTCATATTTGTCAATACGGGTTTCCTGTTAATCTTGTATGGCAACTTATTTCCCCGTCAATCATATTTAACAACTGTTTTTTTTTTCTGATAATCAAAAGGGACTAAACGATGGCCTAAATAAAACACGTTTAATAGTCTTAACTACGTTTTTTCCGCTTTTCAAGGTTACAGCATTATTGTTTTTTGTATGTTAGGTTGTATAATACAGGAAAAACAACGCCAACAAATACTGCGTTAAAAGACTATGGACCAACACAGGCGATGGACCAACACAGTTTAAGCCAGAGACACACACCGTATTTAACACCACAGACCGACTGTATATGCATACATAAACTGTTTTAAGATGAATCGCTGCGGGACTAAGTAGTTTATAATGATGAGGCGTCACTTTTGTTTCGACTTTATCAACAAATTGTTAAGATATTCGATTAAAAGGCCACAATCGAAGATACCACACACACAAACGTAAGATAAATGTTTAACAATTTATGAAGTAAGCAACCATTGAAACTCAGTTAACATGCTGTCTTCTGAAACATATTAGGGTACCGCCTTCAAACAAGCAAGCACAATTGTACACGGTGTCATATCTCTATTCACCTATTTTCAAATAACTTATCTTGAAAACTTACCTTTTCACATTTCTCTATGTCCTGTTTCGCTTTCAGTAAATCTCGTTCGAACAGCTTCCTTGTCTGATGCGGCAAAACGGGAGGATATTATAACGTTAGCAGTTTAAATTGCACTATCAGAACAGAAAGGAAATGCAATGCTTCTATCGAATGTTATATGCAATGACTAAATATAGTATGCATCCTAACAGTTGTTTTATCGTAAGGGTTTACTAAATAAGAGGTGCACTACTCTGGCTTTTCTCTTTTGAAAAATAGAAAGGAAATCATAGTAAGGTATACATTAAATAGAAAATTATGATTTGACGCGCATTACTGGTGACCGGTAACACGTCTCCTTCGAGGAGTTAACACGCATTCGACTCGACCTGAAGTTTCGCCGGATACGTGCTTACAAACCGAGCTCGACGTGAAACAGGTCACTAGAAAAGCGTCAAATAATAAATACAAAAAATAATAAAACAAAACAGTGTTATTCTTACCCCAACATTTGTTTGACGATAATATTGGTGTGATATCTAACCACTACGTGTTATTCTGTGGCTGTTAAAGTGATCTTGCGGAGACAAAACGGCCCCGATGATACTTGATCATATTTGTTAAGTTCTATTTGTTTCGTATTTTAAGACAATGATGTGTAAGGCTTTACACGATCAGATTAGTACAAACCTTTTCTGAGTTATCTAATTCGTGTTTGGCCTGATTCAACAGTACATTGAGCTCTCGCCGTGTCTGAAATCAAACATGTAAACTTTAACATTTAGAGTTCTTTAAAGAAATGAAACGTTTAAAAAATGATTTTTCAATCGGTCAAATTTAGTCAAATTAGGATATTCTTATACGTAATAGTACGATGCAATGTGATATACTTCGACAAGCCAGAATCAATCATAATTTAGATTTCATACATGAGTTCATAAAACACTTAATGTTTCAATAAGAAGACAATTTCGTGGTGTAACGCTAGAACAATTCGTTGATGTTACCATGCAGCTGAGATAAAATGCGACATGTGCCTGGTAAGGAATATAACAGTTAATAGCAAGTAAGCAACTGCATCATACGGGATACCTTGTTTATTTTCGGGGTGGATGCGAAAACATCGTTGGCACTTCCATCGTCGCTCCCAGTAACTTCTTCTTGTTGTTCACAAACTTCTTCCAAATCCTCAAACAGGCATTTAAGAATTACATTGTTTTCTTTGAAGTCGAACCCTTTAAAAGTATGTTTGTGTTTGAAGTCTATGAGTTGGGATCTGGTATCCGAAGCCTCTTTCTCAAAATGTTTGTGCATTAGATACAAGTGCCCAGCCATATTATTGTCAACAAAATCATCAATTTTATTTTCTTCATCCCCACACCACTTGGTTTTCTCGTTACACGTCTGAGTAATACTGGAATGGGTGCTCACGTTTATGTCATTTGTCTTTGTTATTCCATGTATAATGTCACTTGTCAATTCATCTACACGTAGTTTAATTTTATTTCCTAATTCCATACATTCTTGCATACATCTATCAGCGTTTTTCTTGCAGATCTCAATGCTTTGTTCTGCTTCATCTTTCAAAACAGAATTTCATCTTTAACCTCCTTTAACACGGACTTCATTGTGTTGACTTTCTCGCAGTCAATGTTAACTACTTCATGCAACAGGTCAACAACTTCTCGTCCACAAGAAAGATGTTCGGAATGAAGGCATCTACCACAAATCATGGAATCATGAATG
The DNA here is from genome assembly GCF_026914265.1 of Mya arenaria. NCBI lineage: Eukaryota > Metazoa > Mollusca > Bivalvia > Myida > Myidae > Mya > Mya arenaria. Next base: position 61,852,886 of record NC_069132.1, on the reverse strand, counting down.
TTACAAAGAAAAAAAGCTCTCTCGGTCGGATGCTGCTTACATATTTCTTCTGTGATGTCCCACAATATGACTTTTGGAGTATCAGTACCATCCTCATCAATTTTCACAGCCTCGAGCATAATGACAATATGAGTTTGAAACATCTTTCCTCTCGTGTGAATATTTACACATGTTTCGCCCACGTATCCACAAGTTTTGCAATGTCCCACCGCATTTTCATTACAGCACATTTCACACTGAATCTGCTTTGATGCCATGGCAAATTCTCATGGAAGCTCAAGGTATAATAAACGAAACTAAAACGTTCTTCAATGCGAAAGTTCGATTTGAGTAATTGTTATTGGTCGATAAATTGTTTCATTGTCATCACCAGCCCGTCATATGATGTTTTGAAGGTTGTCGCCGTCATTTAAGTACATGTACCACTGAAAACAAGAATATGGAAGTAATAATCAAGATCAATTACATACAACATAACAACAACGAGTTTGTAACAAAGCTAACTGCAAGTTACATTATTTATAAAATCATGGATAAACTTCATTTTGTCCCTAACATGTATCGCATATACCCAACACGAATCCCATATATAGCAAGCTGATTGTATGTCAACGTCCTTAACAAATATCGCATATACCGTAAACATATCATATTCAGCAAGCCATATGTCAACGCCATAATATCATGCGACGGATAATCAAAAACTAACGAAATTCACACTATACAAAGCTGCAACAGAAAACATACCTATACTTATATATCTTAGGTCGATAACGTCATTACTAATCGCGTTATGGACGAATGAAAACGCTTCTTGCATGGAATTTCGGTATGGCTGTCAACTATAATTTCATGACGGGAATATAGCCCGTTCCGTTTGGATTAATCCACATCTAAATCAGTGCGTTAAATAAATCATGCGTACATTTTGTTTATAAACACATACGCAAAATGGCATGTTAGTTTGAATTGTACGGGTAAAAGGGGAGTAAATGCTTGCAAACCGTGCTGCTAGTATGCTAAGGGGCGAATAAAATGTTAATATTATAACAACCTCCGCATTATGTAAATTACGCGTTGTGTAAATGGTCATAACGAGATTATGGTAATTCGCATTTTTCCCGTATCTATTTCAACAAATGAATAAAGTGTTATCCAGATTAAAATTAATACTTAACATCCAATCAATATGTCGGACTCCTTTTTCACCACAGGACATACAGTGACATTTAAGTAAAATAATCATTTAGTATATATTATCGACATTACAAGCACTCTGCGTCGGTCTTATTTAATATAGCAATACTATGACTAAAATCAAAACGTAAGCAAAAGTCATTTCACTCGTCACGGATTATCGAACGTATTTTAATGACTGGATCAAAAATGTTCAAAAATGACAAAAGGTCGAATGAGTAGCGTTGATTTCAAATCACAATTCCATTTGCTTTCCGTATGGTCATTGAAGACCGCAGAAACCAAGTTGCATTGTATAAAGCAAGCAAATAAGTTTCGTATTTAAATAAGATCGCCTCTTTAGCTTTGTACACTTAAAACACTTGTTTGTCATCATTTAAAAACTCATTTATCCACTAATTGAACACACTCCCAAATAAACATGTTAAAGATATTGAATATAATGAAAACTCCATGACAAGTGAAAGCACATCAACATAACAACAATAGTAAGTCAAAGCTAACACTTAAGCTTCCATAATATTTAATGTAACATAAGTTTTACTGAAATCCCAACGTAAGCACTGTAGGAAACTTAAACATCAAACTTAGTGAAAATAACTTAAAGAATGAATCTCAAACGTTCAAAAATTGTATTCATGAAATGAATAGTGTGAATTTCAAAATCATGAATAGGATTACAAAAAAAACGAGGTCAACTAACCTGCAAAATTACTTCCTTATTTAAGTCAACTCGCCTATATTGTTCTGATACGCTTAAACACATATTTGGCATCATTTTTAAAACATATTTATCCAAATATATTTTAAACGACCTATTTAAAATAATTATTAAGGATAAACACAAGCAGGCATATCGATGTAAACAACTGACGTTAGTTACTACTGAAGAGTCAACAGTTTCGTTAAACGACGATATTCACTGTCTACATCATTCGGAACTCCTCGGCCATTTTTTTCGAAAAACAACCTCGAATGTATGCAGGTACAACAGTAGAAGTATTTCGTAAAATTTTGAATTATATCTTTAATTATTTAAAATTAGTAGTTTAGCTTATATGTGTCGATCTAAGTTTAAATTGATTACCAGTGAAGTGTATTATTGCAAAAATAATTAAGGATTTCCGAATGTGTCTACATGCCACTTAAGGACTATTTTAAGAAATGATATTAACCACTTCCGATAGAAAACAGCTTTTATTAAGGGATTATCTATGTTTTGGTAGTATGGATTCTTTATTAATTTAATTAAGGGACACCTCCAGAAGTCTGGGATAAAGATTGTAGGTTTTCGATATAGATCGTGAAAAGCATAAACTAAAACTTGTATTACTTATTTATATTAAAGGATTCCTGTTTTGATCCTTCTAAGCACAATCACGCTTTGCGATAACACGGATGAAGCAAAAGAACAAGAACAAGCAAATGCCTCAGATGCAACTAACCAGAATCGAATATTGATGAATATGTGTCTGTCGGTTTTAATAATGAAGTGTTTGAGGACATTCGAAAATCGGAAGATGAAACCCAGGACATCGAGCGCCATTTCAAATAACCCGAAAAATCAAATCACGGTTTATTGTTGGTATCAATATAACTGTCGGGACAAAGTGCTATTGACGGCAAACGTAGAGGTTGCATACAAACTTTGAAGACAATGGAACGTACATTTTGTTTGCAACGATTAACAATTATTTGCAATTGTTATGAAAAAAAAACAACATTCTAAACACCGTAATTGTTTTATTTATTATCTGTTAATTTTTGCTTTCACGTTTGTTTTATGCTTAATCGAAACATCGCGTTATAACACCATTGGATATGAAGTATCTGATCACAAGTGTTCGATGACGGACTACTCAACAGCAGAGGATACAATCCCGTATCTGGAAACTATACAAATAATGCAATTTTTCTGTTTCTTGCTCACAGAGACAGAAACATTTTGATCCCAACAAATAATTTATTCTTGTGTGTTTTCATTTGGTCGAAATAAGAAATACACAAGATTTACTCTCCGTACAATGGTCATTGCATTTTCACAAGTATAGTCAACAGTCATATACATACAACGATTTTTTAAGTACTGCCGAAACTATAGCAGAATTTCATGATTTACAGAAATATTATACTTTTTACAAACGTGCAAGCAACTCCAGTTAAAATAATCAAGAGTTTTATACATTTCAGACAGCATGAACGACAGTTATGCAGTTAGTACAACATTATTCGAACAGCACCCCGCAAAGGGAGGTGACATGTGTTCATACGTTAGCAGAAGTGTTGACTGCTTCGAGATTATCTTGATGTAAATATTGATTAAAAGCATTTTTCGTAATATTTCCATTGTTTTAAAGTTAGGTTTTCTAGTAATAGCTTCAATTCTATGTTTGTTTTAATAACACAATGTTGATGAGTTATTGACGAATTTATTGTTGCGAAAACACTGTTATCGCGATATCGAAAGTAGAATTCATTTACAGCAAATAGCCATGAATAAAAATCGGAAACCGAAAGTAGACGTATTTTCGCAAAATCAACATCAAAAATGTCTCTTTTTAAAGTTATTCTTTATTGAACACATTAAACGTTTTTGCTTATGGGCTTAGTTGATTGAGATTCCTTAATTAATAATACAATCAAAAGTACAGGGCGAATTGGTATTTCTCTAACTTCTTATTACATTTTGAACCCTAAGTTTGCTCATTAGACACTTTATAGTACTAGTGAATTTGACTCCGGAAGCGGAATCGAGAGTGTTTGGAATAAATTGTTAGCTTTCTCAACAACCGAGCTTATAATGGTATAAACGAACCAACCTGAATTATATTCAGAAGCAAATAACTTCCTTGTTGAAAAATCTACTTTCTCTTTTGAAGGTTTAAAACACTTTTATTTCATCCTTTAAAGCACATTTATCTATACACTGAACACAATCAAACATATTCTCCTTTTTTACCCTATCGAAAAACATAATTACGTTAAAAACACAAACAAAGTCAATTTAATAATACTTCACTGAAACAAAAGCTTCTGCATCGATCTTATTCTATATATAAAATGCTTTTACGAAAATCCTAACGTTTGCACAAGTCATTTAGTTGTCACAGCTAGCGAAATATATTTAAGTCTGAATTTAAAATGTAAAACAAAATATTAGTAATCAATAGAAAAGAGTGGAATTCAAAATTGTAACAACTCTTTAATCTCTGAATACAGGGGAAAACCAACCTGCATTATATTCAGAAGTAAATTACTTCCTTGTTTAAGTCAGACCTTTTTTGATGGAATGATACGCTTCAATCACTTACTTGATATCTTTTAAACACACATGTATCCAAACATTGCACAAACTATAAAATATTATATTTTAAACCCTATTGACAATCATTCTTACGGCTTAACACATCGATATTAACAACGAAGGTCAATTGCTGAGGGAGCAGTCAACAGTTTTGATAAGAGATAATAATCAGTGTCTACTTGACTTTAAATGAATGCTTATAGATATTTTACAAAGGCTTTGGACAGCAAACTGCATTTGTATTGTTAGTTTATTCAATGTATTTTTAAAGATATAGATCAGAGAAAGCATGAACTAAAGATTTAGTTTTTGTTTATATTGAAGGATTACTGTTTTGATACATCTAAGTACAATCTCGCTTTGTGAGAACACGTCTGAAGAGCAACATAATGAAACAATAAATAGCAAATGCCTCCGATGAAGGAAAGTAGAAAACAATTGTAATTAATATGTGTCTGGCGGATATAACTATAATGCCGTTTTTGAGGACAATGAATCGAAACATTAAAAGTTAAAATTCAGGCAATCGAGCTTCATAATAGCCATAATCATGAATCACGATTTGATTCTTAGTAACATTACTCATTTAACTGTTGGGACACAGTGCTGTGAACGGCCAATGTAGATGGTACACACTAACCTTGAAGCCAAAGGTCTCCGCGTCTAATCCAGTTTGCAACGTTTGACTATATATTGCACATGTTCTGGAAATAAAAGGAATTAAAAATTTGTAAAAACACATATTATGTTTATAAATATTTTTGTCGATTCACGCTTTCAGGTTTGGTCGTTGGGTGGTCGAAACACTAGCATAAATAAATGATCACAAGTGTCCTATGAAGGACAACGCAACAGCAGTGGATAGAAATCTGTATCTGGCAAGGATACAAAATCATAATGCGATTCGCCTGTTCCTTGCTTGCAGAGAGAAGCAGTTTGTCCCGAACGAAGGATTTAGTCTTGTGTTTCTTCTTGGGCCGCCAAAATACATGTAGAGTAGTTCCTCTGAGAATAATGCCCATTACATTTTCACAGGCTATGGTCAAATAGTCATATACATAAAACGATGTTCAAATGTCTTAAAATATAGACAGTCATGAAACTCGAACACGTAAAACATCTTACAAGTTTACATTTTGTTAGTACGACAAGTTTAAATAATCATAAGTTTTAAACTTGTCACACAGCAAAAACGCCGGTTATACGCTACTAAAATATTGATCGAACAGGAAGGTAACAATTGCTTATACGTAAACCAAAGTGTTGTCTGCTTCTAGTCTATCCTGCTGTAAATATTGACTTGTTTTTCGTAATATTTTAAGTGTTTGATAGTACTGTATTGCTAGTTATAGTTTGTACTATTAATGTTTGAGTAACACAAATTCGATGAATTGTTCGCGAATTTGTTACCGGTATGTCGAAAGTGTAACGTTGATTTACAGCAAAAAGCCAATAATGTAAACCGAAAGTAGACGTATTTTCTGAAAGTCGACAAAAAAAGAGGTATATTTAACATATTGACTCATGGATGTAGTTTATTGAGCTTCCTTTAATATTAGTACAATAAAAACTGAGGGAGTATTGTTACTTTTTTGCTTCTTATAACATTATAGTTTCTTACAAAAATATGCGTTACCTTATAAAATTTACACAATTAAAGGATGACGTCATAAACGTACAATGAACGTTCGTTCTCTGTCGTTAAAGGCCTAGTTTAAGCCTTCTATAAGTGACCCCCAAAAATCTGTGTATAGTACACAACCTCTGTTAATTGATCTTAATCTACTTGCATTGATCCCTCTTATCAGATCTCCGATCTGAGTATCCTGCTGTGCAGCTTTGGAAGTTTTATTATAAAAATGGACCCTAAATGGCCCTGAGCCAATAAACGAATACACAGGAAATTGGCCCCTACTGTGACACCAGTGCAATTATCAGGATATGCACAGCAGGGGATTATCATGCCAAACATTCCTTAAACTAGGCCTTTAACGACCAATCCATTTACGCTTTTAACGTGATTCGACAATCTACAATCTGTTACCAGAACTAAAGCTTTATAATGTTACGATATTCATGTTCATAGAACTGATGGTTTAAGAACCCCATGCAGGTAAAGTTTTAAAACTGAGGCTTAAGAACAACACGCAAGAGAGTTTCGAGGGGTGAATGCGAAACGGTTCTAAGTGACATTAAATAAAGAAGCGAATAGAACCTTTTCGCTTTCACTCTTCGGTTTGAAAGAATGGAAGCTTACATATGTTAAGCAATGATGTTCCATATTACTTATGTTTTAGAAGGGTACGACATAAGTTTAATGGGTCTGCGGTTTAGGTAACGTCATAATAAATATAATAACTGAGTTTTTTTAAAATGGTACGTATGGAAGTTTTAAAGAAAATGTGCTTTAGAACCTGATGTATCAATATAGCTTTGATTCGCATGAATAAGCATGACAGAAAGAAGGCTTCGTAATGTAAAGCAGGAAAGTAAATTATGGATAAAGACCCATAGAACTGAGACTTAAGAACCGTACACATGATATTGTCATCAAAGTGTAGCTTTAAAACGTCTAGCGTGACCGTTGCATATGACCGAGGCTTTAGAACGTTACAATAGAGATGTTTGTAGAAACTTTGCGAACAGTTTTATAAAACTGAGGCTTAATATTGTTACGCAATACAGTTTTATATAACTTAGCTTTAGAACACCACGTGAGACAATTGCATTGAAGTATGGGTTAGAAAATATCAAAAAAACATTAAGCTATGGAGTTTAATTTCTTCCAGTACAATTTAAACATCTGGATCTATATTTTAAAAAATGATATTTAAAACCATTTAAACAAATGTGATCAAGGTCTACAATGTAAAAATAAATCGTCTCATAAATAAAGACCACCTCTGCGCTTTAGCTAACTGCAATGAGGTTTTCATGCAAAGATAAAACTCTATTATTAAGTGTATTCGTCAGTCTTTGATTTTCAAATGCTCGATCTATTGAATAGCGAGAACAATAGTATTGCTCGGGTATACTGTACATAAACTAAATAATTTGAAAGGCATTCGACCTAGGAGAACGCTTGAGTACACTGCATTCAGGCAAGTGCAGATTTTACGATGGCGATTTAACAGCAGTGTTCAATATAAAATACAGAGGCAAATCGCACAATCAATTGCTCACAGCAATATGTCTTACAGCGTAAAGTATTTAATAGCATCAAGATTTCCCGTTATACATGATACAAATTTCCCTTAAATTTTATTCCTGCATACATATTGACAGCAAGGTTTATATTGACATTGACAATTTCCGATTTACTAAAACTGATTTCTGTTAAAAACACTCGTGTCATATTCTATGTCAAAATCTCAGGACAGCAGCCGGTTGTAACCATTTCTGATGTGTGTTTTTCATTTTGGTCGAAATAAGAAATGTACAAGATTTACTCTCCGTACAATGGTCATTACATTTCTACAAGTATAGCCAAGAGTCATATATATACAACGATTTGCTTAAGTACTGCCTAAACCATAGGCAGCATGTCATGAATTACAGACACATTATACTTTTAACAAACGTGTCAATTTGTAAGTAGGACCAGCTAAAATAATCAAGAGCTTTATAAATTTAAGACAGCAGAAACGACAGTTATTCAGTTAGTACAACATTTATCGAACAGCTCCCCGCAAATGGAGGTGACCAGTGCTTATACGTTAGCAGAAGTGTTGTCTTGATGTAAATATTGAATAAAAAGCGTTTTTCGTAATATTTTCATCGTTTTAAAATTAGATATGCTAGTTATAGCTGCAATTCTATATGTTTGTTTTAGTAACACAATGCTGATGAGTCTTTGACGAATTTACTGTTGCGAAAACACTGTTAACGCGATATCGAAAGTAGAATTCATTTTCAGCAAATAGACAAGAATTAAAATAGGAAATCGAAAGTAGACGTATTTTCGGAAAGTCCACATCAAAAAGGTCTCTTTTTATAGTTATTCTTTATTTAACACATTAAACGTTTTTGCTTATGGGCTTAGTTTATTGAGATTCCTTTATTGATTACTTCGTAAAATTATTACTTCTCTAACTTCTTATAACATTTTGCACCCTCAGTTTGCTCTCACTAGACACTCAGTACTAGTGAATTTGACTCAGGAAGCGGACTCCAGAGTGTTTAAAATAAATTGTTAGCTTTCTGAACAACCGAGCTTTTAATGGTATAAACGAACAAACTTGAATTATATTCAGAAGCAAATCACTTCCTTGTTGAAAAATCTACTTTCTCTTTTGAAGGCTTAAAACACTTATATTTCATCCTCTAAAACACATCTATCTAAACACTGAACACATCCAAACATATTCTCCTTTTTAAACTATCGAAAAAATAATTACGTTTAAAACACAAAAAAAGAGCATTTTAAAAATACTTCACCGAAACCAATGCTCCTGCATCGATTTTATTCTTATATAAAAAATGCTTTTACCTAAATCCTAACGATTGTACAAGTCATTTAGTTGTCACAGCTAGCAAAAATAAGTTTGAATATAAAATGTTAACAAAATCTCATTAATCAATAGAAAAGAGTGGCTTTCAAAATTATTATAACCCTTTAATCTCTGAAGACCGGGGAAAACCAACCTGCATTATATTCAGAAGTAAATTACTTCCTTGGTTAAGTCAGATCTTTTTGATAAAAATGATACGCTTGAAACACTTACTTGATATCGTTTAAACACACATGTATCCAAACATTGCATACACTCTAAAATATCGTCTTTTTAAAACCAATTTACAATCATTCTTACGGTTAAACACATCAATATAAGCAAGGAAGGTCATTTGCTGAGGGAGCAGTCAACAGTTTTGGTAAGAGAGAATATTTCGTGTCTACATTACATTAAAGGAATGCTTTTAGATGTTTTACAAAGGCTTTGGATTGTAGATTGCATTTGTATTGCTAGTGAGTTCAATGTATCTTAATAATTATAGATCATAGAAAGCTTGAACTAAAGATGTATTATTTGTTTAAATTGAAGGATTTCTGTGTTGATACTTTTCAATTTAGTTTTGTTGGTACACGTCTGAAGAGAAACAAAATGAAACAAGAAATATCATATGCAACCGATGAAAGAGGGTAGAATCGAATATTATTTAATATGTGTCTGGCGGATAAAACTACAATGCTGTTCTTGAGGACAATACATCGAAACAATGAAGGTTGAATTTTAGGCATTCGAGCTTCAAAATTGCCAGAATAACCGATTCACGATTTCATTCTTGGTAACATTACTCATTTAACTGTCGGGACACAGAGCTTTGGACGGCCAATGTAGATGTTACATACTAACCTTGATGTCAATGGTCCCTGATCCAGTTTGCAACGTTTAACTATACTTTGCATTTGTTTTAAAAATAAAAGGAAATATCAACATTGTAGAAACACATGTTATGTTTATAAATATTTTTTGTCGATTTCACGTTTGGTCTTTTGGGTGGTTGAAATACAAACATATATGCATCTGAAGTAACTGATCACAAGTGTCCTATGAAGGACAACGCAACAGCAGTGGATAGTATCCTGTATCTGGCAAGGATACAAAATCATGCAATTCGCCTGTTCCTTCGTGCAGTGAGAAGCAGTTTGTCCAAAACGAAGGGTTTATTCGTGTGTGTTTTGTTCTTGGTCGTCCATAATAAATGTAGAAGATTTCCTCTGAGAGCAATAACCATAACATTATCACAAGTTATGGTCAAACAGTCATATACATGAAACGATGTTCAAACGTCTTAAAATATAGACAGTCATGAAACTCGGACACGTAAAAAGTCTTACAAGTTTACATTTTGTTAGTACGACAAGTTTAAATAAGCATTAGTTTTATACTTGTCACACAGCAGACACGCAGTTTATACGCCACTACAATATTGATTTAACAGCTCCCCGCAAAGGGAAGTAATAATTGCTGATACATAAACAAAAGTGTGTTCTGCTTCTAGTCTATCCTGCTGTAAATATTAACATGTTTTTCGTACTATTATAAGTGTTTGATAGTACGGTATTGTTAGTTACAGTTTGTATTATACAAGTGTGAGTTGCACAGCAAGTATGTTTGAGTTACACAGATTTGATGAATTGTTGACGAATTAGTTACCGGTATATCGAAAGTGTAACTTTCATTTACAGCAAAAAGCCAAGAACATAAACCGAAAGTAGACTTTTTTTCTGAAAGTCGACAATATACATTGCTAGTCTAATTAACTTAAGTGACACTCTGATTCAAATTCCATACATACAAATGTATTACAAACCTAAATTTGAGTGATAAAACTTCAACTACTTAAAAATGCATTTAACAGAAAAATGTCATTACTGAAAACAAGTGTATTTTAAAACTAAAAAAAACAAATATATGAAATGATTGGTGATGCTAAAATGTTTACTGTGATCTTCTATCGTTTTATAAGGTAGAAATACCGTGTGTGTTCGTCACCGTTCTTTCAATTTAAAATCGGTATCCGTCATAAAAATCATTCTTTTCGACATTTCCACATCGTTTTAATATATAACACAATTGTATTCATTGTTGTAAATCTTAAGATTTAACATTATTTTAAACTATTAAAACAAGCACATACAATCAATGTCTACAGTGTAAATAATTATCGCCGCATCAATAAAGAAAGCCTCGTTTACACGATCCTCATAACTCTAGACGGCTTTCATTCTAAGATGAATTTCTATTAAGTGTGTGACTTTCAATACAAATGATTGATATATTAAATAGATAGGATAGAATTGCTCGGGTGTACTGCACATACACTCAATAATTCAAAAGACAGTCGACCTGGGTGAACGCTTGAGTACATTGAATTAAAGTCAGTGCAGATTTTTACAATGGATATTTAAGAGCAGGAAACAATATAAATTACATAAGCAAAACGCACAACCATTTGATTACAGCAAGATGTCTTACAGCGTAAAGTAATTAAAGGCGTCAAGATTACCCATAATACATGGTAAGTATTTCCCTTATAGTATAGTACTTTATACATATTAACAGCAAAGATTTTATTGACATGGACATTTTCCGATTTACTCAATTGATTTCTGTTGGAAACACTCGTGTGATACTCTAAGTTCTGTTGGAAATACTCGTGTAATACTCTATGTCAAAATCTTAGGTAAATGAGAGCAGTTATGCAATATTATACCGTTCTTTTTGAGTGTATGTTACTCTTACTATATCTCAAGTTCATGTCCTTTTGTGCAACATATAATTAAAATAATACTGATGAAATACCTAACGGTTTTATTTGCAATCTCAATTTCTCTTGATACATTTGATTGAATTAAAAAAAAATGCTTAATATAATAATTAAAATAATGTATATAACTACCGGGATTACTTGTTTGATTGATGACAATGTGACCGGCAATCGAACAGTTCAATGATCACGAAATACTCAATGCTTAAAAACACTCAATAATATTGCAAATAATAAAATATAGACGGACGCATAATTAACAGTTTTAAATAACTGATTATCATAATTTATAACAAAACATATTAAATAATGTTTTATGTTTATCATACATTTAAAAACAAGTAAATAACATTTGCTTTAATACTATATTGATATATTTTTGCTTACAATTTGAAACCTCTTCAGAAATACACACATTTGTAAAAATTCTATGCTAGGAAGTATACTAGAAAAGTTGAATGAAACGCGTTTTGATTATTATTTTATGAACTGCCATTATAGTCATATTTCTATACTTTTAAGTTTAAACATATCATTGCATGAACTTGTTTGAAATAAGTAAAGGAATATCAATTGTTAGGAATCATTTTGACACTATTGTATGGTTAAAATTAATAAAAAATACTTTTTATTGGATGATGATACATATTTATGTAGTCTGTATTTATGGGCAGACGATTCACCAATTAACTCTGTATATGATGTAGATATGTTCGATATTGTAAGTGATTATATGTATCATTTTGAAAATCAAGGGAAAGTATTGCTAGTCGGAGACTGGAATTGTAGAGTATGTGATAGGCCAGATCATATTTTGCACGATAATGTAATATCTGATTTAGACTCGGAGGACTATTTACCTGACGAAACTAGAGTACGGGCCTCTCAAGATCAAAGAGAGGAGGAAAACCGGTCGCATGACTTAATCTGCCGGCATAATATTCACGGTACATTCTAAAGGAGGTGTTCACGCAACGAAACCCGCCGCATGTTGATCCAGTCCACTTAATTGATGACCCAGCCGTCAGAACCACGACACTCAGTGGCAAGCAGCAACCCATGCTCTACGCAAAGTGATACCAATTTCCGGCCTGCGTCAGCCGCCGACATCCAGCAATTCGCCACCGGTCCTTCAAAACAATGCGAGAGCAAGACCACGGGCAAGGTATAATAACTCCTCCCCATCATTATTAAATACGTCGATCATTCTATGCCTAACCCACACAACACGCGATAACTTCTTCAAAACGTCAGTCTTGGTCAAGCGAATAGTGGCAGAGTTTATCTCTCGCTACGCTTGACCACCCGTAAACAGTTACGGTGTATAAGTACTGTTATTGGGTAAACTTGCATGCAAATATGGGTTATCATGAGATGCTTCTGTTAAAGGTATAAACTACCTCAGCTAGTAATCTACGCTCTGGCTATTATAGTTTAAAGTGTTAATGAATGCATTGCAAGTTAAATTGCAGATGGGACAAATGTTAATATAAAACACAGTTATAGATGCTACGTTTATTTAAATGGTTACGTTTAACATTATTTCGGTTAAAATTCCACTGCGACAGATTTAACATTACAATAAATGTGAATAATGAATTGTTGCAAAACTCGTGAACACGATATTCGCGAAAACGCCGTTATTTGCATAATGTAATCAGACAACACTTTGGTGTTCTTTTAACCGACTACACACTATATACCGCAGTTCTTTATCCGCTTTATATATTGAATGTCAATAATGGATAACCGTTTAAAGTGAATGGAAAGGTTCTGACAGTGCATTTTCAGTAATGTTACATCCAGTTGAAAAGGTTCTGACAGTGCATGTTCAGTAATGTTTACATCCAGTTAAACAACGTCACTGACGATCATCGTTTTAAGGCAATGTATACGCAAACAAGTAAGACCCCTTTATTGTACATACACATGTTCAGAAAGTTTCAGAATGTGTCTGTAGAAGTGTGTCTTCAGTTTCGAAGCATACACTTATATCCCCTTTTTACCGTTGCTATCAGAAATATTGTACAATCGAACCCTGATGGCTCGAACTCCTAGGGACCGGCGAAAATACATCGAGTCTCGAAAAATTCGAGCCAAGCGGGTTTTTTTTACCTAAAGTATAAATAAATCGGTCATTAACATCTTGTTCGATCCATCGATGAGTTCGAGAAGGCGTGTTCGAGCCAACGGGGTTCGACTGTATATCATCGCACGTGCTAACAATGGACGTAGTACTAGAAGGTCACTGAAAAATTCATCCTGTGAAGTGTTAGAAGACCGCAGATCCGACTCCTTTGCCATTATAAGGTGTTTATTATTCTTTTACCATTTGAATTTAACTAAAGCCTCTATACCATCAACTTAGTTATGCAGCATAAATGAGCAAAACATGTAAGCATGCGTTATGTTTCACTTTTAATAATAATTACTTGAAATATACCCACTATATACCCAATGCCATAACTTTGGTACTGTATGTACTGTATAACACGTGTACATATGTTAACACTTGTAATTATAATAACTATTTAGACTTTACATCGACAAACACATGTAGCTCTTTGAACGTTGTAAAACCTATTTTGTAATTATCATTTAATGTCCGAAAAAGCTTATTTAAATATTTATAACGACTGAGGTTCTCAAGCACCTTTAGGAGAACGGACTTCTTAATTAAAAACTTACTCGTGCATCTTGTTATACTTGCGATCGATTGGGTGACTGGGGCAAAAAACTTGGCATTTGTATGGTTGATAGGCAGGAAAAAGTGATTGACCAATTCACTTTTACAACTACATCTATGTATATTTCTGCTTTCAACAACCTTAGCTACACTATAACTTGATACATTGTTGAAATAACTGGATGATTCATCGTGATACTTTATCCACATCAGTGCCTGCAAAATGACAAATATTTATACATGCATGTTTTTCGTATTTCTAGAATCTATCATTGTTCCACAAGCTGACCTCAACCGCGAGACAGTTTAACTATTATATCCGAATTATTTGAAATTACATTCTTCGCTGATTCCCATCATCATTCAGCACAAGCAGATCAATAGTATTTTCAAATGTATACGCAGCTACTAATACGTGTGTATACTCTGATCCTCTTGTATAAATACATACGTTTTTAAACCAGTGTATTTAATTAATGTAATTTATCTGTCATTTTAACAATGACAATATTTGGCTCATTCGTTGTAGATCTTGGCCATTGCGCAACCATTTTGATTCTTTTTTGAGCACAGTTTCTTTTATTTATTCACAAATTGACGTCACAATTATACACCGGGCTGATTTTTGTTTAAAACAAGCAATTCTTATATATAACTAAATTGTATACAGGCGTGTATTAACCACGAAATACATATATTTAAAGATTATCTGTATTTAAAAAGGTAATGTTAAAGTATAAAGATCATAGCTCAATGCAGAACTTAACCCATATTAAAATATTTATACACCGCACGTGCGCTACTGCCGGGGATGCTAATAGATTTAATCGGTAGGCATCTATCCGGTCTTCGGAGGGCGTGATAGTTAGATAGAGTACCGAATGATTAATACATGTAAACAAATCATAGCCACGAGGTTTAATAATTCGATCATTAGTAAGTATTATATGCATTCTACGTTCTAAGCACCAAATCAGTTTTCGGCATTTTGTTTTTGGTTCGCGTCAATCTTCAATAGCTTAGGACTTAGTTATGTAAAATACGCGTTAATCGGCACCACATATAATTCTTACCTCATGAAACACTGCAGAAAACTATATATTTTAATGAAAAAAAAAACACGTTATGATTTAAAATTAGTTTCATATTATGACAGTTTGATAAGGTACACATTAGATCCAATTTTGTTTTCCACCACTTACGACAAAGATATGATATTAAGGAAACTTTTTTTGATATGGGGCATTTCAATAACCTGAATTTCGCGAGATTTTTGAGAGAAACTGTATAAGGCAATAGTAAAATAAAGCTTCGAATTGAATAATCGAATCAACCTTCGAGTTGCTGATGTGATCAAGGGAACTAGCAACAACTTAATATTAATTTGTATGCCTAAGTTGTTAAGCACAGGACTACAAATCGTTTGATGGTGTCATGGCAGCGGTACAAATCGATTCAGAAGCATCTTTCAATCTTTTTGTTTATCTTTTATTTTTTCCTTAGCTTACACTTTTTTACAGAGCTTTATATAGTATTTTCATTAAAAATGTAATTACATTTATACATATAAATATTAGCGTCTTAACAAATGTTCTTACTTGCAGTCTAGGCTGATATAGGTGTTTGATTGTACATATTCTTGCAAAATGTTGAAAGTTATATAGCATAGTCATACAACTGTTAAACGTCATTTTTCGCACAAATAAACAAAGTCATTTTATGTTTTGCGTTGAGTCGTCCTGTTCTCCCTCACATATTTTAACCGTTTATTGATTTAACAAGTCCTTTGTACCTGCAATAATTGTTTGCATACCAAGAAAAATATTCCACCGATTTGATATGCATAACTATAACTATGTTTGGACTCAAGCTCAACGATGTAATTTTCGAAATGACGTTACGTTCTAATACAAAGTAGTGCGTTTCAAAAACTACAGTTAAATATTTCAATGTCTATCGTTTAAACACTTATCATAAAAAAGTATTAATAGCTATTTGTCATCACAGTTATATGATTTATTTATATCTGATAGCATAAATGTAGATCAGATATACTATGAAAACTTCGATATTACAAAATGGAAATTTAAAAACGAGTGGCGAAACCGGTTATTACAGCTTTTTTGTTCATGATTATTGGCACTGGGTATGTAAAAAATAAGTATACAATTTATATGAATTTTAATCGCACAATTAAGATTGATACAATTGATTTAAGGTTGTAAGACCAACTTCATTGAAACAATATAGTACAATAATCATTTATAAGATATCTTGTGTGAGAAGCTGTCAAAATTATCAGCAAACCACTCCTAAGATATCACTATATACTCAGGCATCAACCCGATGACTTTCAGGTATAAGAGTAACATATGAAGGGAATAACATTGCGATGTTTATACTTTTTTATACACATTTGTATTATAATTCATTGAAAAGTTGTTCTTACCAGAACATAGTTTGCCCAGTCTTAGTGTGTTGCCTCGACAGCAAAATGAGTGTTTTTGTTATTGTCTTTGATACGAGCTGCTTTTTATTGGGAATTATAGCCTATACCTTTGGTTTTGGACGCCTTACAACGGAGGTATACGGGCGATTTTAATTGCATGTACATATGTTTACAAGAAACAGAGGAGAGAGAAATGACAAACCGTTTAGATATAGAGCTAACAAATTTGAAACAAGGTGTTGGGGATGCTAGGTCAAGTTGGTACACAAACATGCATTCTATGTCCGTCTTTATTTTCCGATTAATATGTAAATTTAAAATACAGATATGATATCGACTAATACAAGTATGACAATTTTTAACATTCAGAGATTGTAGTATGATACGGCTACACATTGAATACAATAGCATGACATTTTACGATTGCAATGGATACTTGCAGCGCTTTCAAAACAAAACTGTTCATTGTAAGATAGAATACGACAATATAAGATTTTACATGAAACGTTCGTGTATATACAATTCATTTATATCGTATTAAACTCCAAAGCAGTACTTTTGTTTTGTTTAACACAGTTTATCACGTCTGTATTACATTTACCTCACAATCATTTACTAGTATCACTTCCAAACTGTTTATTGCAGTACTGTGATTGGTCGTAGATGATAAAGGTATAGAACACCTAAAGCTAAACGATATAGGCTTGCGAATGTACAAAATATCATTACCTAGATAATTGACGTATGCACTAACGGTTACAAGTGATATGCATGTTAATACCTGTATTGCTCTAAGTTTTAATGATTAATTTTACAAATTTGTATTCAGTGTATGACTACTGCGGGTTGTACTAAAACAAAATACATTTTGATATTTTTTTTTTCAAATACAATGAAAACTGCATGGTCAAGTTCGGTAGTCAAACACTTAAGTAACAATTGTCTTCAGTAGCAAAACGCTAGGACCCACAATACACAAACAACACAGTTGGAACAAAGAGGCATGACAAATATTTATTATACCAGTTCCGATTACCGCCCTTAAGCAGTCAATGAGAGATAAACTATTTAAGGGCTAACCTGTATGCACACAACCTCACAATTGACTTAAAGTGACACTCTTATTCAAATTTAATACATTCACGTGTGTAACAAACATGAGTGATAAACCTTTAAATACTTACCAAATACTGCATTGATGGATAATAATAATTACTGATAACATGATTATAACCGTGTATTCAATAGCTGAAAACGCAAATAAAGAAATAAATGCTGGTGAGTGCTAAAAGATGAACTATGATATACCATCGTCTCATAAGAAATCTCGTGTTTTCTGCTACTTTCTTTCAAATTCAACTCGGTATCCTTCTAAAGAACGACATTATTCATCATTTTTAGCATATGAAAAACAAAAGTATTAGTTGTGGTAAATTGTATTCGGTAGAAAGGGTGCATCTTTAAATAAACATAGAAATACCAAGCGCCTGTCAAGGGCGTTATTGGTACCAAATACGTCAAAACATTTTATGACTCGGTAGGGCATTAAATCGTAACTTTCTTCAACCGAATGCTAACGTAAATAAAACAAACTAGCACATTATGTACGAGTTCGTTAAGGTCGAGCATTCAAAAGATTGGCTTAACCCCCAAGGAAAAAAGCGTTTAATATTTTACTGAATTCTAAACAATTGATAAGCTTGATATTATTTCTTATGTGAACATTTCGCTTTGGTGCGATGTGTTAATGTTGTTGGGGATGATTTAAGTATGTTGTATTGTAACTTTGAACAATGCTATAGATAAAGTATTGCATGTTTTTATCTGTTTCATGACCGTTTATTGCTGCTTTATTAAAATGTGAGCATTCTTATCAGAACAATATAAACCTATACGATATAGTTGTGTTTAATTATATATTCTATATGGGTAGGTATCAGACTTCTTTTATTTTATATAAAGTTTAATGAAAATTACAAACTGTTTTCAATAAAGCACATTTTCATATATATTAAGCAAGACTTATAATTAAAAAGGAAATAGATTATTCTCACTAACACACTTTTGGTGGAACTATTTTACGTGAACTGTGATCCGAAATCACTACACGTCATCATTTCAGTAAACGTTTACACACATGAGTTATCTACGTCTGTTTTTCCACACATTGGTAATTGTAGGTATGTAAGAGATATATATAATGTTTTACTCGCACTGATAAAAACGCTGAGTGGAGCCTCGAAACCAGCTCACGCGTGGGTCCTCGATCCGCATTTTTCTATCCGGACCCGGAAAAATATACTATAAAATATTTTCATAACTAAGATGCAAACTGTTCATTTCTAACTGACATTTAACGAGGGACAAACAACAGAGCATCCTAGAACAGCCATACAAAACAAGTGTCTAAAATGTCTAAGAAGTACATATAGTGGATTGACAATGTTATAATAATTAATGACATTAACAAAGCACATTTGAACTCATAAAATACAGTATGAACATAATGTGATCAAAATAAATGATATATGACGATTAACATTATAAACATGGTTCACGCTTAGCCAATATGTCTGTCATATGGCTTCCATGTTTATCATCGTATGGAGTATTACTTATCTCTGAAAGTGTATTTAATGACAAAAAAAAACTCATAAAGAGTAATAAATTGTAATTTCGATTTAAAACAATAAATATTATCTGATTTAATTTTAGAACATCTTTAGATAAACATCTCTCTAAAACATTCTTTATAGCACGTTTTAAACATTACAATACGTTAAATATGTTTAACAATTATACTTTGATAATAAATTTATCCACAGACGACCATGGACAATAGACAGACGACCATGGACGTTTGTTTTCAATATTCAAGTTTTACATTCGCCTCTGTTATTCTTTCGTCTGTAAATTCCGCTTATATCGCAAACTATAACTCAGCGCAGCTTCGAGCACATTTGAACTTGAAATAATTAACCATATTTAATGTACTACAATGCTTAAAGTAAAATATATACATACATATAGAAATACTCATCATGTTACTGGATATCACATTTAATTCTCTAAAATATAAAACGATATGAAAGCTAAGCTACTACATCAATTATACAATATTGAGACATTGAGAAACAAAATTGTCTAGATGAACAAAATACTGTCACGATCTGACTAATTTTAATACACTTTATACTAATAGCTTACATGCAAATTGCCAAAAAACGTATATATTACATATATTACATATATTGATTCAATTTCTAAAAGATGATATTTAATAAATAAAAAGTTCGATTAAGTTTTCATAAAAAGACTCATGTTGTTGGTAGTAAAGTAATATTTATTTGTATATCTTATGTAAACATGACAAAACATTAATAGAAAGAAATCGATGCCGTAACGAAGAGTTCAGTTATAAATCAACTTTCCCACTTTTCGACAAGCATTTCAAAACAAAGTTCACTAAATGCACAAATGCAATTTCGATTTTTGGGAGATCGAATCAAGTTTGGCATATCATGTTATACACAATCTATATACAATAACAACATGCACCTTTTTAATATATGCCATAATCCTTTGCAGTGGGTGTTTCGACAACATAACACTAATGCAAGTTACCGACCGTCAACTGTCAATGTCTCGTACAGCTCCTCCGTCTGATCTATATTCGCCTCTGTGATACCTTTAGCTGATAGCTCCACTTTCAATGTCTGTGTGTATACATCGTATGTCTTCGACCAACTAAAAATTATTTAACTACATGTATACAGGTATTCAACGTAATGCGAAGGTGATCCGCAACTTTGTAAGATTCACGGTAGACTATACCTATACCTACACTATTTATTTTATGGGTAACATCTGAGGTCACACTTATGTAGGAAGATGAACTCGCGAGTCACATTAGTTGGATAGTAACGTTAATGATATACAAACACATGTTACTCATACTTACAACGTATTATACGATAATTTGTTCTTTGTTTCAAATGCAACGTATAAATAAAAAAAGCAAACCGGTTCTTCTGTACACATATAGTTTAGTTTAGTTTAGTTTTAGTTGTAGTACCCTTTAAATACGGTGTAATCGAATACTGGCCTATACTTTAGTTAGAAGGCTTCATTAAGGTGTGATTTTGGTGTTTTTTGTTTGCGAAATGTTTTTGGAAGTTTGTCTAATTGACCGGCCAACTTCGGGCCCCAGCGGGGTTTTCGCAGAAAAAACACGGGTTTTTTCACACTCCCGCGGGATTTTTCTCCCGTTTTTCAAAAGCTGGGGAAAAAATCCCGCGGGGTTTCAATAATACACGATTCAAGTTATTTTAGCTCAAAACAACATCTTGTATCAAAAGGAGCATTATGCTTCGACACCGGAAGTGAAATAACGCGAAACAAAAAAAACCCGCTTTTCAGTACGGGGTTTTTCTCCTGCGGGATAAAACTCCACGATTTTACCGATAATGCAAAATCCGTAAAAACCCCACTTCTAAGCTATTAAATTATTGTTATGATGTTAATTATCACTTGTTTAAGGATTTTTAAATACTTGCTTTATATTTAAAGAACAACAGAAATTTTATGAATGTTTTTTATGGGAGAAAAACCCAGCAAAACCTGTTTTGACTATTTATGATTTAAAACGCGATTATTGCACTTCATTTAAAGCAAAAACAAATGTTACTACATATGTATCTAATATGTTTAATATAACAACCATGTTAGTTATGTAAATGATATTATTAAAGGTAATTTAACTAATTTCGAAACTTATGAAATAGTGTAATGTAACCTTTTTTAAAAAAAAAATCTTCCTTTTTTAACCGTCTTTAAAAATACTGCAGGAATGAAAATTATACGTAACGTTAAAAAGATGATATTGCTTAAAATTGTTGAATTATTGGTACTTAAAATTGTTTAATTATTGGTACTTGAATCTGACTTTAAACCGGTTTAACACAAACATACAATTACAATAATCAATACCAGGGTACATGTATCATGCTGGAAAATTACGAATGTGTCAGACGAATTATTTTGTTTTTCATAGAAGATAAACAAAATCATCGAGCTTTGCAGAACGATGAATCAGAATGACTGAATGACACTAAGTTTTGCAAAATGGATATATCTCTAACTTCCATCGTAAGTCATATATATTTTATTCTATTGCATTTTTGTGTGGACTGTTGACTATGTATGATCAGCTAAGAACACAGGTAGATCTACTTGACACAAACAATTTTAATAAGAATAGCTTAATACACTTATCCCATATATAAGGCGATTATTGATTATGTGACTTGCACCTGTGGCTAAGAAGTAGGATAACTCTTGGTTATGCACAAGTCAGTTGTAACCCCCCCCCCGGTCCACGGAATGGCAGGGACTTTGACTTTCGGTCCAGCTAAGCCCGGGCAAAGGCCCATTTTCCCCAGCTATCCCCGGTATACACCCAGTCTCGGGTAATCACGGCCTCCCCAGTTCCGGAGAATAGAGGGGACTTTGACTTTCTGTCCAGCCAAGCCCGGGTAAAATCCTTGTCCTGCAGGGACGAATTGCCGGTAAAATCCCTGCCAAATGATCCCGTACCCCAAGGACCCTAGGTAAGGCCTCCGGTAATCACAGCCTTCCCAGGTCCGGAGAAAAGCGGGGACTTTGGCTTTCTGTCAAGCCAAGCCCGGGTAAAATCCTTGTCCTGCGGGGACAAACTGCCGATAAAATCCCTGCCAAATGATCCCGTACCTCAAGTAGTCCAAATAATTGTATGTTGACAGATTTTTTTATGATTTTTGATATGGCAAATCCTTAATGTACAAATTGTTTTGTACCAAAAGTGGGTAGTTGTTCCGGGTTAAAGCATATTGCGTCCATTAAATATCATAAAAACAAGTTATATTACCAGATTATGTTATTTTATATTAGTTCCGTACACAAAATATAAGTATCCAACGAATAATTATGAGTTTGACGGTCTATCTCGAAGCTTGTCGGAGGTGGCCGACTTATTACGATTGTGTCGAGTTGTTCCGTTTGGCATAATTGTTGTCTGTGTCAGTCAACTTTCATTTTATTGGAAAGGTAAATGTGTTTTAATGCATTAAATGCTTGTTTTGTGCAAAATAACTTCTTTTACATGTATGGTGAATTATGAATATAAACCTTTATGATCAATTTCAACCATAAAATACTGCACTTCATACAATTTCAATATTTTTCAAACACCTCCGGTTTTTACACAAACCCGTTTAGACATTAGGGATTGGAAGAAACCCGTATAACACGTCTATTATTTTAGACTTGTACCCCAAGGACCCTAGGTAAGGCCTCCGGTATTCATGGCCTCCCCACCCTCCTAAAAAATGGTTTGTGCATGTTTTGACATATTTTTGTTACTGTTTGGACTTTCTGGTAGCATAGTTGTGCTTGTTAGATGTAAAATTCTTCCCTCACAAAAAATGTATCCATGGTGTGTGTTTTTCCATGTAAATGTCATTATAACTATAACTATAGTATATGTCACTGTTATATTGGTCTAAATAACTGTTTCAAAGATGTGATTACTTTCAATGTACCTGTCCTCAGAATAATTAATTTGTAAGTTGTATACATGAATGTAATGTCTGTTTGTGAATAGCTGTTCCCATGGGGTGTATCTCTTCATTGTACTAAATGTCCTTATAACTCTTACTATAGTATATGTCAGTGTAATGTTCGTCCTTGAATAACTGACCCCATGGCACGTGTCTTTGTAATGTACCATACATTTTAGAATGACTATTATGATTATTACTATATATTGAAAGTCAAATGTAATGTCCGTCCCTGAATAAATGTCACTATAGTGTCATTTTTTGTTATAAAGTACGTTTTAGAATAACTATTTATACTATATTGTATGTAATTGTAATGCTTGTCCCTGAATAACTGTCCCCATGGTGAGATTCTTTGTAGGTACATTTAAGAATACCAATTTCTGGAGTGTGTGTCAATGTTATGTCCGTCCCTGAATAACTGTCACCATTGGGTGTGTCATTACAATGTACATGTCAGAATTACTATTACTGTAGTATAATGTCATTTAGTCAATGTATGTTTGTCCCTGAATAACTGTCCCAATGGTTCAATTCTATGTAAAGTAAATGTCAGAATAATTATTAGTATATGGTTATTGTCAAGTGTGATGTCTGTCCATAAATAAGTCTCCTCATGGTGTGTGTCTTTGCAATGTTCATGTAAGAATAACTATAACTATAGTGTATGTCAATTAAGTCTAGTCAATGTAACATCTGTCCCTGAATAACTCAGTCCTCATGACGCTTGTCTTAAAATGTTAATATGTCAAAATAACTAGTACTTATAAAAGTGTATACATCAATGTAATGTCCGTCCCTGAATAACTGTCCCCATGGCATTTGTTGTTACAATGATAATGGCAGAATAACTATTCCTATAATGTATGTCAATGAAATGTCTATTCCTGAAATCCCTGTCCCCATGGTGTGTGTCTTTACAATTTTCATGTCAGAATAACTATTTTTATAGTGTATGTCAATGTAATGTCCGTCCCTTAATAACTGTCCCCATGGGGTATGTCTTTGCAATGTTTATAAATTTCAGAATAACTATTTCTAGATAGTGTATGTCAATTTAGTGTGACAGGCCCTTATTAACTTTCCCCATAGTGTGTGTCTTTGCAATGTTCATTTCAGAATTACTATTTCTATAGTGATGTTAATGTTATGTCCGTCCCTGATTAACTGTCCCCATGTAGGGATTCTATGTAAAGTACACATCAGGATAATTAATTACTGTATTGTATATCAGTGTTATGTCTGTCCCTAATTAAGTAACCCTAAGGGTGTCTGGTGTGTCTTTGCAATGTTCATGTCAGAAATACTATTAGTATAGTGTATGTAAATGTAATGTCCGTCCCAGAGTAACTGTCACCATGTAGCGATTCTGTGTAAAGTACATGTCAGGATAACTAATTACTATATAATTGTATGCCAATGTTATAGCCCTAAATAAGTCTCCCCATGGATGCACCAGTCAGTTGTATCCACGCTCCCCCCCACACACCCAGGTCCGGGGGTATACCGGGGATAGCCGGAGAAAAGGGCCGTGTTTTTACTTTCCAGGTGGTCCCACAGGGCCGGGTGACCGCGGTCAGGTTTTGTCATAGGGCCAAATTAAGCCAAGATTGGGCCTTATATAGAGTCTCTGGGGTGCGGGGGCATTTGGCCGGGGTTTAACCATCAGTTTGTCCCCGCAGGGTGGGGATTTTACCCGGGTTCGGCTGGACCGAAAGTCAAAGTCCCGGCTATTCCCCGGACCTGGGGGGGGGTGGGCTGTGGTTACAACTGACTGGTGAATTATAATGTCAGTCCCTAAATAAGTCTTCCCATTGGTGTGACTGTCATGGTGATGTACATGTACGGGTAATTATTACTTAAGTATATTATTTTAAAACTAACAGTAGGATGTCAAAATGACTTAATTAATTACACCATGATAAATGATAATATATCATTAGTGGATGATACTCTGAAATTGCAGACACTAAATTTTTTTTTTTAGTTGAAAGATTTTACTATTGTTAAAGTGACTGGAATAAACAGAATTTATGATGAAAAAATTGGGTTTCATTTTCCTACATGCCTTGGCGAAACAAAATAATCCGCTGAGTTCTCTCCATTCCTTGAAGCTGTCAAATAAGTTCACATTTGGATTATATATATCTTAAATATATATGTCTAATGTCTACACTCATGCACAATATTTTGCTAAGAATTGGGCGCAAGTCCGCTAACGCGTTCACAGGGGGTACTTTGAATGACTGGGGAATAGCACAGTAGCGCCCCTAGTGTGCCTCCTTGTTTTCAGTTCCTACTGAAAGATTACTGTTGGTCAGCCTTAGAGTATTTGAGGTTGGCTGATGTAGTTTTTTCAACAGTCAGAGACTTCTGTTCAGGATTTCAACTCCTTTATTCTAAGAATAGTGTTCCTTTTAAATCAGCGATAACAAATAACACAATTGCAATTGCAAATCCAGTATGATTTAAGTCTATTTCATGTATAGTTATATGAATTTTTCATATGTGGCAGGTCTATTTTAGAAGTCTTTTGTTTATAATTGTCTCTGTGGCTGCATTTATGCCACTCTGATCCTGTTGTTGTTGAGATAATGAAGATAAAATTATCTATTAACAAAAAGTCCACAATTAGAAAATAGTAGTAGTGAACATAATTAAACTTTTCCAAAAAAAATAATCTTAATCAAGATATGGAAAGGGCCCTTATAATAACCTAATTAAACTTAAAACTAAAAACAAAAAGTAAGACTTGTTAATTACTCTAAAATCTAGGTGTTAGATGACATTAAAGCTGCACTCTCACAGATATATATACCATTTTGACAACTTTTTTGTGTTTGTCTTGGAAAGAGCAAATTTCTGCCTAGATATCTGCAAATAAATTTATGATTGCTGACAAAATCAGATCGTAGGTTTTCACATTTTTCTGTTTGAAAAATTGATGTTTTTTAAGGAAAATGCATATTATATCATTTTTGGATTTTTTGTTAGTAGTTTTATTTATATAACTGGTTCCATGGATTTTTGCAAAAATTGGCTGGTTCCAAGGCAAACAATAAAAAGTTGTCAAAACGTTCAATCTGTGAGAGTGCAGCTTTAAGTGCACTGTACAAAGAAAGCTGGTAAAAATAATGAATAAACACTTGAAGCAAAATTATGTTTAAACTGGGACCAATAATATGTTATCTTACTCCCAGGTTTAAACAATTGCATATATAATAACAATAATTATAGTTTTGCCTGGCTTTTCTTACACAAATAGAAACTAATTTTTTAATTAAACAAAAGACATAAAAACTGCATATCCAGAATATCCTTGAAATAATATCAAAATGCCAAAATAAAATGTACAAAAAAAACCCAAAAAACATCTGAATTAAATAACAATTAGCCACTTTAGCAAAATGGAGAATTATACATTTAAGATATTCACATAAAATTCACCTCAATTTTTCCTTTCCATATGATTATATATATTTCTTATTTTTTTCCCTCTTTGCTATTAGCCTATAAATGACCATAAGCAATTATTTTAACCTATTCTGTGAAATGCTATGAAATTTAAGTTCAATTCTAAATTGACAGTCATGTATCTCTTCCAATATTATAAGGATTTATATTTTATGCATAATTAAGGAACATGTATTTTGATCAATTAAAGTGCATAACTGCATATTATGTTTATTATCTTAAATAAATTATAGGCCTATTCATAATCATATTTATAGCACCATTTTCAGAATAATGATTGTCACATTAACCAGGCTTTCCCTGTATAAAACTGTCATTTATAAAGAACATTAAAAGGCAATTTTAACTCAGCCAATCAGATGTCAAAAACAGTGAAAGGGGCAATGTCAAGTCCAGTGAAAGGGGCGGAGCTAAGATAAATACTGACATGAAATGTAGATGGATCTTACCAACTGAGGAACTATTGTGATTTTCCTCATTTGCTTGTAATAAAAATTAAACTTTTACATTGATACAAATTTATCAATATATTATTAAATATAAAAGTGAATTATAAAAGCAAAATAATGACACCAAACATGACACATCTTGCATAAAGATTAGCATTTTGATAAACTTCCTGGAATTGTTATAATCAAAATACCTTGCACCAATATATCAAATCCTACTCCCACACAATGCAATGTAATAAAGTAAAAATATATACAGTATGCAACAAAACTGTCTTCAAATTAAATCCTTGATTAGGCGAAACAAATATTCTTAGTTTCTACTAACATCCCCACAAAAAAGGGTAGATAGGTAGGCATTACTTTTTCTTGGACGACCATAATTCTTAAGCAAACTGACCTGTATCAGGGTATTATTTTAGGTCTCTGAAAAAAAACGCATTTTGATCAAAACGCAAAAAAAAACTAGGAAGAAAAAAATAAATTCAGATGGGTGTAAACAAAGATTTGTATAGGCCTTATTATGTCCATGTTATCATATCAGTGATCAAAATAATCACAAGTGTTTGAAGCAAAATACTAGTTTAAAAATATTGGCTTTAAAGGTCTCCATAGTAACACTTCTAAACCTAACAAATAGAGTGAATTAAGGGGTTAATTGGGGGTAATAAAACACATCTTGATAGTGACAATTTAAGTTTTAATCTTTCAAGTGGAGGTTCAACTAAGGAGGGATATATATATATTCTGTAACATTCTAAACTTTAGCATAAAATGTTAACCTAAATTTAATAAGAAAAAATATCATTCAAATGTGAAAGTTTTTTGTCATTTAAAAAAACTTGTCACAGCTTCACATTCTCTTATTTTTAAGGCCTTCGACATATTTGAGTGGGATCCTGAAACAACCCCTGACCCAACAACTTAATTTACAAGAACAACCCTGCGTATAAGAACTACAATACTTCTGACAAAAACAAACAAAAGCAACTCCAGATTTATGAACAACTCTGATTACTAGAACATGAACACCATTCCCATCTTCAAGAACAACAACTTCAACCCCAGAACATCAACACTTCCTGCAGGGACAACTACAAAAACATCGGCTTCAAGAACAAATTCATCCTAAACATAAACATCAGCAACAACAGCTACCCGAATAAAACTACTCGAAGTACAAGGACACCAGCAACACACTCTTTAAGAACACCAGCATCATCATCTTCTTCTAGACTTGCAAATGCAACAAACACCAAAGACAAAGTTGAATGGTATGTATATATGAATGCAAAGTTTTGACATACACATGTATAAGATATAGTTATTTGTCTTATTCCATAAATATGACCTACTCATTAGAACGTCATTGATTAAATTATGTAATTGAATAAAACTAAACAATCAATTTGCTATCATGGATTCTTTAAGTCAATGAGCATATGACCTTTTTTATTGTCTTTTTATTTTGTTAATGTCTCAAAAAAGAATGACTACCTCAAGTGGGCTGATTTCCATTAGATTTGAAACATTATTGAAGTATTCAACACTATATTTTGAATAGGCTTTTTTTATTGAAGATTATGTTCATGCAACATACCTACTTTATTTGTGTGCAATGTAGCCATAAACTTAAAGGGACTAGACACCAGGTTGGCAAGTTCAGTATTTCTTCAAAATAAGCCTAGAACTGTCGATGTGATCATTTAGAAGGCTGATAATACAAAAGGGTTATTAGTACTGTGTTTTGATCAGGGAGGTTGTATTTAACTTGAGTGGATTTTTCCAGATTCGGATTTCACAAGGCACAAGTCTCCCGGATCAAAACGCCATACTAATAACCCTTTTATTATATATACATTACTAATTTACTTGTTACATCACTTAAAAGCCACATCTTTTCATAATTAATGTCATTTTAAAGGGTCTGTCTCACAGATGATGAAATAGCGAAAAAAAACAAATTGTCGAAAAATGACATAAACTTGGCATTTAGTGTACAATGCATTGAAACGTAATAATTGAAGTACCACATAGTTTACAATTTATTTAAGTTTAGCAGTTACTAAGTATTTTTCCATTAAAAAAGATTACTGGGTATGTGTTCAAGGTAGAATTCATTCAATCATGCGTGATTGGCTAGAAGGTGTTATCACGTGAAGTTGGACTTCAATTTTTGCGACGCGGGTTTGACCCGTTCTCCGACACAATCTTTTTGTTTTTACATTTTGGTCCTTTTTTTACAATTATGACATCAAAGCGTAACACATTCTATTAGATAATTGTCCTGAGATTCGTTACAGAAAAAACTTTTTTTGGTGCAAATCTGTGACACAGTCCCTTTAAGGACACATTATTTTGTTTTATGACATCATTTTAACATCACGCAATGACACTTGTAAAGTTGTTATGACGTGACGTCACAAGAGTTGAAAACGGCTGTAGTGCACTAGAGTGGAATACAGACTACTGTATTTTGCAATATGTATTACGTGTGGATAAATGATGGGTATATAATAAATAATTTTACATGATTAAAATAAACAGAGCAATCATTTGACTATCTCATTTGGGTTTCATTGTGTAAAAATAGTGAATTAAGTTTTCCAAGTTTATATTATATCCATTTATGAATACAGATAAATATACTAATGCTTTTTTAAACTTACTGGGATATTATATGTGGTAAACACACCCCAGAAAGTTTCATATCGACAATATGTGCAAAAGCTGTGAAATTATGTGTCTTAAGCAATGTTATATAGCTATTAAAGTAAGATTAAAAGTTATACACTAGTATATCAATTGTATGTAAGTTTTTGACAGTTATCTATTTTTTGCAATTGTATCATCTGGTGTCTAGTCCCTTTAATAAACACTGTTAAATTCATACATTATTGAAAAAAATGACAAGCAGCAATTGTCATTACTTGATTGTTATCCTTGCCGTGGGGTTAAGTTTTGCGTTCATGTCAGTTACATGAAAACTATCAAAGTTGTCACTTTGAAACTTGGGGAACTTGTACATCTTATACCCTTCTTCACATTATACCCTAAAGATATTGAGTCTCACCTGTTTTTAGGGTAAAAAAACGTGAATTTTGGTTGCAGATTCACGATGGGGGAGGGAGGGGGGGGGGGGGCGGTGGAACAATTTTCGAGAATTATTGACATACATGTGTATAAATATATATATATATATATATATATATATATCATGGTAGGAACTGTTTGCCATGTCAGCTGTGACTTAAATATTTAGTTTTTGTGTCAGCCTGTGCTTATCTCAAATATTTAATGACATTTTTTTGGTTTGTTTGATAGACATGATAATTATATAACTATTAAATATAAATGGCAACAATTATAGATAAAACATTGTAACTCAGGTTAACTTTATAATAGATAATTAATTGTTTATATGCAATATATATTTAAGGATGTTTTTTTTAATATATCGAACATATTTTTCATGAATGTGGGTTTTTAATTCTTTGTCAGTCTCAGAAGAATTAAACAACTTGTGTTGAATTTATTTGCTAGACTGAAACTAGGCTGTTAATATTGGTCAGACTAATTGAATCAGAGAATAATATGTACAGCTAATCGGATTACTGACCAATAGAGTGAATTTAGTCAATGATGTATGACCCTAAGATTAAGATTGACTTAAAGCTGCACTCTCACAGATTGAAGTGAACTTCTTTATTTTTTGGCTTGGAAAGAGCCAATTTATGCGAAAATGCATGAAAAATAGTGTCATAAGACTGCATACTTTCTTATTTAAGTTCAAGAAGTGATGTTGAATGCCATTACATTAATTTTCGAACAGAAATCTATAAATCTGCGATCTGATCTTTTGTCAGCAGTCTGATTTGCAAAAAAGAATGTAGAAATTTGCTCATTTAAGACAAAAAAATAAAACAGCTGTCAAAACCGTAAATCTGTGAGTGTACAGCTTATTTGCATATTTTGAACTTATGTTTCTTCATTCGTTTTTTTTTTCATTTTTAAAGTTATTATCAATTTAGATCTTAGACTATTGTTTTTATATTGATTTATAAATATATAACAGTATTATACTAATATCAAAGTAAATTTGTACTGGTCAATTTTAAATGGACAGTTAAAGCTGTACACTCACAGATATACAATTTTTACAACTCTTATATTTTTTTGTCTTGGAAAGAGCACATTTTTGCGTAAATATCTGTAAATCAGTGATAAAAGATTGCTGCCAAAATATCAAATTTCGGACTTTCATATTTATGTTTGAAAATTAATGTTTTATTGCATAAGACATCAATTTTTGAACTGAAATATAAAGACCTACAATCTAATTTTTCAGTAGTCTTATTTAACTTTTTTCTATGGAATTTCGAAAACTATGGCTCAAAGACAAAAAATTAGAAAATTGTCAAACGTTCAATTTGTGAGAGTGCAGCTTTAATAAATGCTTAAATGTTGTTGTTTTTTAATTCTGATTTTTATAATAAGTTGATGATCGCCATGTATCATTGATAAAACATGTAAAAAAAAAAATCTTGTTTATTTTCCAACGCTGTTTTGCATTTAAATTTGCTGACATAATGCTCTCCAAAAACTTCTGATATGTGGTTTTAAAATGTGTGTTCATCCTTTATTCAGCTAGTGGATGGAATTCATTAAACTACTGTATTCAGTACACCATGCAGCTCTTACAATTGTTTGAAAGCAATAATTTCACAGAATCTGATAATAGAGGGACCGGACTCAAGATTCTACATTGCAAGAAAAAGTGAAAATTGTCAAAATTTATCATCAAACTGTTATGTTTCAACAGTGTACCGTGCACTGAATCTTACTTATGTAATCATATAAGTCGAAATTTACTCACTTTGTCTACCATGTAAATCTAAGTAAATTTAGAAATAGCAATCATGTATTTATCTGTATATATGTTTATGTGACCTTTACATGCTTAAAGTAGATATGATAATACTAATAAACGGGAAAATCATTATGTGCTATTTTTTAAAGATTACTTGTCTCAGAGAGAGAGACAGTGATGAAATCTTTTAAACACATTAAATGATGTAATATCAGTCTCATAATAATTGGTATTGATTCGGCTAGGCTTGTTTTGAGGTAATATTGAATATCTTGTTTTGGGATCATCTGGTGTCCAAGTCCCTTTAATGTATGTCTGGGTGGGAATCAGCCACCGGGGTCAGCCACCGGGCTGAGTAGGCGACAATGCTAGTGCATTGTCTATCATGGGTTTAATCCCCATATTGAACACCCTTATCCATACTGTTTTACCAACCCTTTAACATTCAGTATAAAACATTGTGGACACAGGGTATAGATTACAAAAGTATTACATTAGTATTAAATGGGTTGTGTCACTTGTGTGTGTGTCTATGGGGGGAGGATTTTTGTTAAGCAAAAAAAAATTGTAGTCATTAATGGTATTTTTCCTAGACAATAAAATGATTATAGATAATTATTAAAGCTGCACTCTCACACATTGAACGTTTTGACAACTTCTTTAATTTTTGTCATGGAACCTGAAAGTACATTCAAACCTTTCATATAAGACTGTTGACAAAAAAATAGTCACAGATTTTTTCTTTATAAGTTAAAATTTTATGTTTCATGCATTTTTCTTGAACCGTTAGAAACGGTTTATAGAGATAAAAGATAAGTTTTCTGACTGAAATTTAAAAATCTGCTATCATATATTTTGACATCAGTCTAACTACTGGTTTCAAGATACCAATAATGGGTAATTCGAAGACAAAAAATCAAAAAAAAATCTGTTAAACGGCAAAACTGTGAGAGTGCAGCTTTAAAATGTTAAGTGGCAGTGAAGGGGAGTGGGGTTTGGGGTTAGTTATCCATTATTTAAACGAAATTATATATCACTTGGTAGTTCTTAAATGAAATTTTAAAGTCTTAAATGAAAGTGATCATGTAGACAATAAATAAACTGGAAGATCACTGATGGCTATAACGGCTGTATATCGACGATGCCGACGGTTACAAACAACTAATTATTAAAATCTGATTTTTTTTTATTAAAAACACATGTTAACTTAATATTATTGACTCAATATAAATATGTAAAACAACTTCACTTCCTTAACAACATCCAACCGCTGGAAATTGAAATGGCTTTTGTCGGTGTTTTCTTTTTCGTTAAATAGCATTCCTGATTTTTGCTGGGTTTTTCTCCCGTAAAATATGCATTAAATTAATAGATTTCTCAAATGAAAGAAATGAAAAGAATAGTCATTCAAATTAGTATTTACATTAAAGTAATGTATAAAATCTCAAAAACATAAAGCTTGAATTGATTTCTTTTTTTGCTAAAATGTAGGAATTTTATCCCGCAGGAGAAAAACCCCGTACTGAAAAGCGGGTTTTTTTTGTTTCGCGTTATTTTACTTCCGGTGTCGAAGCATAATGTTTCTTTTGATATAAGATGTTGTTTTGAGCTAAAATAATTTGAATCGTGTATTATTGAAACCCCGCGGGATTTTTCCCCAGCTCTTGAAAAACGGGAGAAAAATCCCGCGGGAGTGTGAAAAAACCCGTGTTTTTCTGCAAAAACCCCGCTGGGGCCCGAAGTTAATGGGTCAATTAGACAAACTTCCAAAAACATTTCGCAAACAAAAAACACCAAAATCACACCTTAATGAAGCCTTCTAACTAAATTATAGGTCAGTATTCGATTACAGCGTATTTAAAGGGTACTTGAGTTTGCGAAATCTAGGATTTGCAAACACAAATTGGAGGTCGTTTTATATAAGAATACATTTCAATTATAGTGTGTAATTAAAAAGTTTAATTTAACAGTATAAATCAGTAACTTGTTTAGCTTGAATACTGGGGAAATTATTTGAGGTATTTAAACAAAAGAGCTGCATTGCAGTTTTTTTTTTTTTTGAAATTCTTGAATTCAGTGCTGCAGTGTTCAACAATGTTAAATTTCACGGTAACTGTGACAGTGAAATAGAGGGTATTTGTTCAAATCAGTATAAGATCGTAATTTATTTCAAAAGCTTCATGGAAAAACGTATCTTTACGAGGGGCGAATCCACGAGTAAAACTATAGTATTTCTTTAATCAAGGCCGAGATTAAAAAAATGTTTCAATAAAATAAAAAAAAAGTTTCTTTTCGGAGTTTATTTAGTATTTACTTTTTCTAAAAAAAACTTTTAAAAAATTTTTTATCCGCCGCTACCCAACGGACACACTTAACGCGCTTAACGCAAAATTATAGCTGATGACGTAGCGTTGGGGAAAAGTTAGCAGATTGTTTATAGTTTATTATTCAAAAGTTTTTGTTTGTGCAAACATTTCATGAACATTAATTATTGAACTTTCTTTTATGCATCGAATAATAACGAAAGCAGTTTCAAATTAAACAGGGCATTGGTACATAACCAAATTACTATGTGGCCATTTATTGAGCCAACATTTGAAAGATCGTATTAAAAAGATATTTGATAGCATTGACATAACATCCAATTTATATTCGAGCTGTTGTTTTCGTCGGTTTTAATTAAAGCAAATGTTCGCACATTCAGCTTCAAGGTTCATGAAAAGTGTGAAAAACATGATTACCATTTTTTTCTAATAAACGGTAAGTTGTTTATTGCCAAATATATATATTTATTTAAACTTATGCAACCTCATGCAATCTTTAATTGTTTTGACAACATTTTGTGTTTCAAAGCTGACGTGATTAGTGTTGATCAAGAGGAAGTATCTACACTGTAACTGTAAAGAAGTTCTGAAAGTTGATAGTTTCACTCCTTATTTTTTTCACTGATATAACTTCGTATTGCATCGAAAGGCATAACATAAAGTAGTTTCATCCGCATTTATTTTCACACATGAGGTATGTTAAATATGAAATTTTTCGCCACCGTCTGAATTACTAGAGCTCTACGGTACAATACGGTGACTTAACTGTACTGCATTTGTATTTTTATATTTCACTCCATGAATAGTTTGCGTGAAGACAACCCATTGTTCATATGCTATTTTATCATTAAGTGCACATGGTATAAGTCATAAAACATAAGGACGGTATACAAGCAATATAATTATTTAACAAGAGTATCATAATGGGGTGCTCAACGCTCGTCCGTTTGTGTTTACTGTATCAGGCGGCGTAACTTAAGGTGATGCAATACGAACCAGCGTTAACGTACAATTTGACCAATTTAAAGACCTCCCGCGGAGAACGCAAAAATACGCCCTTAACGCAGAAGATACATTAATTATTTCGCTATATCGCATTGTATCTTACTAGAAATATCACTGAGAAGCAACTGATATTAAGGTAACACTATTTGTATAACTGTTTATGATTTCCAATTTCAATTCAAACTAATGTCTACATATTTATGATTTGACTGCAAACACTCTAGAATCTATGGTGTCAATCGTAAGGCGACATCACTGCCGAGCTTAACGTGTGCCTTTGGATAATATATGATGCAACTGGTAGTTCACTGACTGAAACACTATATCAAATACAAAAAAGAAAAGTTGATGGAATGGGTATGCTTTTCTTACTGATTCGTATCTCGTTAATACGTATAAACGGGTTGAAAACACGTCAAGATTAGTAGTGCAGGAAAGACAGTTAATGATAAGACTAAGGTTACATACTGAATGTTACGTTACGAATATGGACCTAATTTTATACGAGGACAACATAAATACTCAGTCGTATGGACGGCGATGTTGTGTTCCGTGAATCGTTTATATGGTTGTTATTATACTATAAACACCAAAACATGTTGATTAAGCGTTAATGTTCTGGATCATTTGCGCATTCTTTTGTATGAGTAAATATATAAAAAGTCCATTTATAACGTTAGTTTGTTATCATCCGCAAATTTACCTACACACACTTTTCATGCTTAATAGTTAATAGTTGATAAGTAGTCATTCAGTACTACATTTAGTAAAAGAAGTAGTATCAATAAGTGTTAAACACATCTTAACTATGCCTGTTATGAGCAATATGATATCAATACTTTTGATCGCCGTATTTTAGTAGAACTACATTGCCTACTTCACCACGCTTCTTCGGTGAAATAACGATTGGCGATGAATGGGGTATTTTAATTAAACAGTCACATAGTTTTGAAACAAAAAAGTTCAAGAATTAGGATTGCCATTTCCGTAATAAGCGATCAGTTTTTATTATTTCTAAGAAAATATGTATTCATCGTTATAATCAATTATTATTTGTCATAATTTAAAGGTTCAAAAATGCCGTTTTCATTTGGGTCAAAGGGACGTTAATACATTTGCAAGTAGTTCTTAAAGTTTTTATCTATATTTAACTCGACCACAGACCTATGAAAGCGGTATATGCTTTCAAAAATGACGTACCCTTACTACCACTTATAACATGCTTTATACATGTGATTCATATGATTACTGTACATTAAAAAGAAATACCTGCATAAAACGTTCATACATGATCTTAACGAAACGGCTTTCAGAACACATTTCTTAACTTCACAACAAAAAACTCTAATCCTCTCCTGAACATTCTAAGCTGACTCTTATTATACCTATAAGATTATTATTACTTGAACAAGTTCACTGATCCATCATATAATGAGACGCCATCCAGGACAACTTTTCCTTCCTTCCGCAAGAAGAACATCAGCCCTCTCCTAAACGCCGCCTTTAACATCCTACATAGCAGCTGGCCCTCAGAGTCGGAAAACAAACGTCCTGTGAACGTGCCGCCTTTATACGGTTTTCCCGGGGACGGATGGTGCTTCTGCAAGTAGGGAAGACGAACGTTGTATAAGACGTGATTTAATGTACATATACAAAATAAACATGATTGCAACCTTATATTTTGAAATGAGCATGATGTAATCGCGGAATCCAAATTGGTACCTTTATATAAGATCGGAATGTAATTTATGCTATATATAAACTGTGATATAAACATCGTAAATATGATGCTTGTGCTGCTCAGAAATATAGCGAATACTTTTGTTGTGAATTTAGTAAAATATCTACTGCAACAAAGGATTATACATAGATGAGTTTAATAATTCCTATTTTCCCTTGTTTATACTGATAAGGTTATGTTTCAATAATTTTACCAAACAAAACTTGATATTCATACCGTGTTAGGTTTAAGGAATGTATACTTACATGCATTATCTAGTATTATGCCGAAAGTTTTCTATGTATATGCAAGTAAAACATGACAGTTTAAATCTTCATAATCAGTATAATGTGTTTTATAAACATATTATGAGGTAATAGCTAATAGCTATCTAAATGACATTTAAATAATTAATGTTATTGCGACAATATATCAATATTGGTTACATTTACCATGGGCGCGAAAGTTAACATGGTATATTTCCATATTATTTTTATATTTTGTATGTTTGTCTAATTTTTTTATGTGTTTTTGATATAATTTAAATAACTACGTTGAAGTTTTTGTTTTTTAATGAAAACATATTTTATAATTTTAACAAAGGCAAGATCTGTTTTAAATTCAATAAACAGCTACTACCGACATTTATTTGCAACTAAAACACATCATCCCGCATGGAACAAAGATTCCTTTCTTCTACGCATATAGTATAATGTTCAATTTAATAGAAACCATGTCATTCATTTAGTTTGAGCATCGCAGTACATGCAAACCTAGCATTCACCCATTGTATCGAGTGACATTAGAATTGGTTAATTATATTCTATGTAAAATACATTAACAACTACTACAACTATTATCAACTATTTTTATGCGGATTTTAAAATAATAGGTGACATTTATGTGCATGGTGAAATTTCCCGCGGCCAAAATAGTCGTTTTGCATGTCAAGTTATCAAGGTTTAGTTTACCCCAAGAGCTTTAAATACATAAAAATATACAATTGGTACGCATGATGTCATCAACGAATATGACGTACGCTGCAAAATAGTATAGTTGTGACATAGACTATTTTAGTGTCTGGTGTCTTCTAGTGTCTTCTCAGTGTAACCGACCACATTTTGCTACATATCTTGATTCATGATAATTCAATCAAAATAAGTTTATTGTTACACATCTATTCCCTTTTTGCTTTCAATATAATCATATTATCCATTAATTATTAATGCTAATGTAATTTTCTGTGTACTACCACAATACACTTGATATGAATAGATATTCGTTTGAGGATCATAATGATTGTTTTAATTTATAATTATCCATTTCTTATAAACAAATATTTTCGGAAGTCTCCGACTCCATACTCGACATGAAGCTCTTTAACATTAGCCACTAAAAAATACGACGTATGATGGTTGCGTGTCATCACATTAAGACAAAGACTATACCTATCTTAGCTTATGATTTAAAACACTTTTCTGTATGTTTAGCCATTGAAATACGTACTTTTGCGCTCAGTGTATTGTATAATGTATTTATTAATGTTTGAATGCACATAATGTTTTAAATGGAAACAAACAAACATTTAATAACGATATTGCAAACACGTTATATAATTGTCTACGTTTGATTTAAATGAATTAGAAGACAATTAGTTTCTCATGTTTATAAAGGAATAACCTCCAGATGGCGCTTTATAAGCACGAGTGTTTCATACACACGAGTATTTCGTGCGCATATGGATGTAAAAGCAATCCGCATTAGGAAACAGATACGTTCAAATCGATACAATTGATTATTAAATTTGAGGTCGTACCGGGCAGTATGCAAAAGTCAATGTTTATTGCCGTGACCGGACAAGGCATGATTATAATCCACTTATAGAGGGTAAGTCGTATTAAAAATATGTTTGTTGTATTTATTTGAAACGACGCGTAACATGAAGATTCAGATTCAGATTATGCAGTGGAAATATGGGACATGTAGAAATTATGAGTTAATTCAGTTTAATTGTGTTAGATGAATTTTTCTCCATTTTAAAATCAGTGCTTCAAGTTTTACTAAGAAAGTGGATGTTTAGTTTATAAGATACTATTAAAGAATATTTAGGTGAGATTTTTTTTTTTTTTTTTTTTTTTTTGGGGGGGGGGGTGCGAGAAACACGTAGGAGAACAATGCAACACAATGTGATCGGGGTTACACGGATCCCGCGGTTCTACCACGTGGCTGTGAACAGATGAGCTGTTTCACCTCATGGCAGCTGTTTTTAGTTGACGTCACTTTCTGTTCAAGTGCCGCGCTCCGATGGTGTTCCCCCGCCTATTGTGATTTTCTGGTGTAATATTACCTGTCAGCGTCAGCCGTAGTTTTGGCCATATAGTCAATACATAAAGATAAGTATTATAAATAAAATTTAATCTTTTCTGAATTGAACGAGGACGATTTGAAGCATTGCCGATTTCCTCTGGATTTTTCGGTTTAGAAGATTTTAAATTCAGAATGTTGGCATTAAAGCTGCACTCTTACAGATATACCATATTTACAACTTTTCTTTATTTTTTGTCGTGGAAACAGCAAATTCTTATATAACTGGTTTCCATCGATGTTCGCAAAACATGGCCCGTTCTAAGACAAAAAATAAAAAGTTAGAAGTTGTCAAAACGTTCAATCTGTGAGAGTGCAGCTTTAAACTAAAAACAAATTTCAAAAAATACTTCTTTAATTTTATTATAAGTTGAGTTGTTAACAAACTGAGATTATAAGTAAGAATGTTTTATGTAAGTTTCAGGGATTTGTTCTGTGTTCGCTATTAAATACAAATATTGTTTCTTTACTTGTTTTTGTAATTGACTAAGTACATCTGCCTTGGCTGCCATTATATAATTGCTAGACAGATGAGTTGCCAATCTTGGCTGACACGCTATTATAATATGTTTTCCTTAGACAAAAATGGGATGTGTGGATTGTGTTTAGTTCTGAAACAGTTTGAATGCATCTAATCATTTCTTAGGATATGTTAATTCATTGGCTGTAAATGTAATTGATTGGTTTGTTTTGACAACAGTGATATTTTTAACACACCTTGCGGAAACAGTTCTGGAGTATTTGGTTTCGAAGATTTAAAAATTCAGAATGTTGGAATTAAAATTAGTATTTTAAGGATAATAATTTAATAATATCATATAAGTCGAGTTGCTAATAAACTGTGAGATAAGTAAAACTGTTGTGTGTAAGATTCAGTGATTTGCCCTGTATTTGCTTCTAAATATAGATATTGTACTTTTTATAATTGAACATTTGGCTCGGCTGCCATTATAATTGCTAGACAGATGAGTTGCCTGTCTAGGATGACTTGCCATTATTAAATGTGTTCATTAGGAAAAAAATGGGTATTGTGGATTGTATTTAGTTCTGTAAAAAATTGAATGTCATATGATAGTGTAACAATGTGGTTTGAAAGATGGTTGTACACATTTATGATACGCTTAATGTTACT
This sequence comes from Mya arenaria, assembly GCF_026914265.1. NCBI lineage: Eukaryota > Metazoa > Mollusca > Bivalvia > Myida > Myidae > Mya > Mya arenaria. The sequence continues at coordinate 61,812,044 of NC_069132.1, read as the reverse complement.
GCACTATAGAATGTTTGCATTATTAAGGAAGATAATCTGAAGATCATATGAGCGGCATCGCTGATTCACGGCGGAAACGCCAGAGATGAATAAGTAATACTTAGATGATATAAAGTAAATTTTCAATGATTAAGAAGAAGCGGGGTGTGTTTCAACCTCATTGGTTGACTTATTGTCAATGATGCAGGGAGTGTGTATTGAATGAGTGACAGAAGGTGGACTTTTAAACACGCGCGAAAGTTGAAATTCTTAATAGTTAAGCGTATCACTTAATGATTGCTTATCAACAGTTTTCTTTGATGAAAATCAATGCTATATTCTAACCATTGTATACGCTGGCTTCACCAGTTAGTCAGTTACAGTACTAGTACATATTCAAATAGTGTTATAAAATTATAAAACTCGGCTTTGATGATTGATGGCGGACTCGCCATAGATAAAACACAGCGTACAATGAACACGGTGCAATCACAAGTGCTAGTTTATATTTTAGTATTGTTATGAATGGAAGTATTAACAGGCTGATCCATAGCGGAATCGCCAATGATGAATCGTTAAAGTTTACGCTTACGTCTCCAGTACGAGTTCAAATGTAAAATTGTTGTTTTATTGACTCATACGAATGTAAAAATTCTAAGTCATTAGCCAGGAGTGTAAACCGAATGGATTTATGTGAATACGTTATAAATGATGTTCTTTGTAGAGACATTTTTGTGTATACGTCTATTATTGCAGACTGACAATGACCAGACAACAGACCGAAGGATTGGCGGTAGAAGTGGATCTTCTCCCGGACCTACTACAGAAGTGGGTGGCCATCAATACTGAAGTAGTTCGTTCAGTTGGATTTCACTTGCAGTTTAGGAAGAAGGGATTTCGTGTCTGCTAAAGTTTTTACTTTTACAATATATATTTATTTCCGTTGATTAGAAGTGTTAAAAGGGCAAGTGTTTAGTGACTTTGCTGGTTTTCTCTGCCCTGGCTTTAGTACAGATGTTTTGAATGTTATGTAATTGATACAAAGTTATAAAACAAAAACAATGTTTACACACCTGGAGACATTTCGATTATTATCATAGCTAGAACTTCCAGGTTGTGTCAAGTTTTACTAACGATTCTTTGATCTAAAATGAAGGATGAGTGTATCCAAATTCATATTGTCTATATATGATTATATATAAGTGTTTGCCTTACATTGTCAGCCAATCAGGGGGCTTGATTTTTAAAATGCTCGTTTGTTAAATGTGAAAAATCGCTACTTATTCCTGAAGACGACTTTCAGGATAAAGTAAATTGCTTTAACTGCGCATGCGCATATAGCCACTCCTACTGTTTGTATATGCAAAGGTGGATTTTCAGTGCCAACGCTGATTCAAATGACGTCACACGCGCACTGCTTAATTTTGAAGCTGATGCAATTTGGGATGGGCTAACACTAAGTCGATTAGAATTAATTAAGTAATCCGCTTCCATAGGTTACTTATTCGCGAAGAAATTACTTAAAAACTCTAACCTATACATATATACAGTACGAGTTTTTCTTCATATTGCATTAATAAATACAGATTTATAAATAGAAAAGTAGAAATATATATTCCGAAAGATAAACATTAAATTATTATCATGGCCTTTCTAATTACAATGTATCGGCTAGTGGGCCTACTCGCAATGCTTGTGCACGGTGCGCTTACAAACCGGAAGAATATATTCTAATGTTGTGTCTAATGTTATTTTAAACTAATAGGCATATGCTTTAAAATAAAACGACACATTTAGACCTGGCATTTTAACAACAAGCATTTCTATTTTTCGTCATTTCAGTGTTAGATCGTATTTTATTTCACAAGTTTCATACAAAAGCATATTTTCACGTGTATAATAAAATATACTTACACTGAAGAAAATCTGTTTGTAATACTGTTATGCGTATTCGTGTAGTTTTATTTATATTATATTTACATTTCTAAACACCTCGTCATCGATTAACAGTTTGCTACACCCGAGGGACGTCCCCAACGCAAACCTTTGATTTCTAATGACGTAGACCGTCATTTATTCATAAACATTCATTTAACCACTTTTAATGCATGTACATTACTATTTAGAAATGTTTATGCACGAATAAAAAAGATCATGGACCCGTTAACAACATAACAGAGGTCACTATTTACTGAAGAAATATTTGAACGGTTAAACGAGGAAACCAATCATGAGTGATTTAACATTAGATTAAAAGCCGATCAACCAGTTGTATATTTCGTTTTATGATAGAACGTGGGTATATAATACGTGAATATCAAAGCATACTCATTTTCTGAGAATATTCTTCTTCGTTTGTACACGGGTCGTTTCCGAGATGGGGTGAAGACCACGCTTCATTGTTAACATGAGGTGTGGAGGCTATTTAAAAGTATTAGTTAATTGTTTTGATATTTTCCCTTGAAATTTGTTTAACAAGTTAAATAAGTCAAATAGTTTGGAATCATAGTAAAAATGTACTAAAGCATCGAATTTATATTCGAACAAAAAAGAAATTTCGTCAATGTTTTGTACAGAAACAAATATTCAAGGATTCATCAACAAGAAAACGTTTGAAAATGGGATTTCCATTTTCCTTATCCCCGGTAAGTTTATTTCTAAAACAAATCTTATTTAAACGTATGCGATCGGATTTAAAATCAAATTACATTTTTGCAAACTTAAGGTGTTAAAATGAAATATATATTAAACGGAAGCAGCTACAACTGATTTAAAAAGCAGCTTTTATAGTTGATTTTACCACTCGATACAATTATCTTATATATATAATACAACCAGGAATGCATATATACGCGATTTGTTTTTATAAACTTAGCTGTGCAAATCAGAAACTAAATTAGTAGCATTGTACTAATGCTTTTCGTTTTCTTACTCATATTACTTTTACTCATGTTTGGATTTTATGGTAGGAATGGTTTTAATGTACATACTGTGATAAGTGTAATTCATTTGACCTCTGAACATCATTTAATTTCCATATGGCATACAAGCTTTTCGTATACATCTTTTCAAAACATACTTCCTATAGGGCAGGTCAAAGTTTATAATGGTATATGAATGTGTTTATTTTAATTAAATTTATATTTGTATAGGAATGAAATCAAGAAAACGTTAAAAACATGTGATGCAAGCAGTTATCATACAATTTAATGGGTTGCAGACACAGTTCGTTCAACGTGTGCGTTAGGAGAGAGGTATACATATTAGTTCTAAGCTATCTCCTCAATCCTTAATTATTATGTATGTAATGTATGTATTTGCTAAATGTACTTAATGATAATGAGGTAGATTGTTTCTATTGTTACATTTATAAAGTTACATTTCAATCATGTTACCAAATCAAATATGATATGCTTGCCTTGTTAAGTTTTCAGTTTTAAGGGATGTACACTTTCATGCATTATGAAATATTATGACGAACTTTTCTATGTATTTGCAAGTACAATCTGACAATATCAATCTTCACAATCAGTAAAATATGTTTTAAAGAATTAATGTGGAAAAGCAAACAACTATCTGCATTGGCTGAAACATATCATTTACTGGCTAAATTTAACATGGATGCATAAAGTTAACGCATGGAACAAATATTTATTTTGTTCTACGCCTATATCCAAATGTTCAGTTGAATAGGAATCATGTCATTTATTTAGTTGCACTGGTTGTGCATCATGGTTTATTCTATTCTAAGTGTAAAGAGACATTAATGCTATCAATTATCCTTATGCGGATATCAACATGATATGTGACCTTTTTATGCATGCCTATTTTCCCGTGGCAATAATATACCATATTTTCTGCAACTTTCTTTCAAATTAAACTCGTTATCCTTCATAAGAACCATTGTTTTCGACATTTATCAATCATTTTTAATATATCAAAACAGTTGTGTTTATTGCGGTAAATCTTATTTCTGGGTAAGAGTGCATCTTAAATATAATATGTCATTTACAATAAATCTTTTTAAATATTGTAGCGGGATTACAGGCTAAGAATCATCTCTCATTTGATATAAGGCATAAAAAATGACTTGATATCTACAGCTATTCGTTAATTATATACACATGTCGCAATCCTTTTTTTCACGTTTGCACGCTATACCTTGTTTCCCATTTCTTATAACCACCATGCTGTGTTTTAAATATTTGTTATTTATCACTGCTGTTACTTTTGATAATGAATATCCCTTCGCAAATGTACAATAGGACTGCTTTTGCATAATTCTTCTCCCAAGCCACGTTTTTATCTCATCTTCTTATATGGAAAATATTTATTTAAAATAATAAATCATTTGTTTTCTTTACGGCAATTTTTTTTTTTTGATTTTGTAAACAAAGGTTTATAGACGTTCGGTACTGAATATGCTTAAACAGGAAATGACGTTATGAACATATACACAGGTTTTTTGTCACATTTTAAATGAAAGCAAAATTCGAGTGTTTAAATTGAGATTCTGACTGAATATCATCTAGTATGCATCATTCTTATATACTGAATAAATTGATCGGATAAATCTTATGTTTTGAAATTATTCCGGCATGTTCTAGCATTGCCGGAAGCTAGAGCTATATATTAGATTCGTCTTAAAATAAGTTAGTACACTCGTCAATTATCTGTAATATACAGTTCTCGCATGAGCATTTGTGTAACAGTCAAAACTGTTGTCCCAAGGTGGAGGGGATAACTTCTGAACTGTTGTCCCGAGGCCGATACAAAAATGCCCATGCAAAAAATGTTTAAATACCTGATTAAAGAGTCACTTTTTTCCAGCAATTTGTTGAGATTAATCTCGTAAACATCTTCAAATCGGGAAATTGTTTCTTTACGCCTGATATTGATTTCTTTATGTCTAGTAATCTTGATCATATAGACGATTGAGCGCTTGAAATTTCCTTGGTATTCTCCGTGAACCAATTAAATTACAACACTAATACCGGAAATTCACGAGTTTAAACGATATGCAGTTTATTTTTAGAATCTCGGTAAAACCCATGGCGTAACCTCACGCGCAGGTAACAGTACATACTGTTAACCGGTCGCTGATAAAATATTGTAGTATTGATAACTATTTATAAAACAGTCGAACAAAGTGAATAATATTTATATAGGGAAACGGGTTATACTTGTTAAATGAATTGTTGACTTTATTACGACTCGTGACATCAACTTTTATGCAAAACCAGCATCCGCGTACAAGGCGATTGTCTTTCAAGGCTTAAAATGTTCTGCAAGAAAGAAAATTTTTAGGAAAAATGGAAATACTAAGCACATCGTTATGTGTATGAATGCATTGCTTTCACCTATTAAAGAGTTAAAACGAAACATATTACATTATAATGTTAAAATATCGGTTAAAATGTAATTTTTAGCACAACACCACCTTATTGTGACCAGTTATGACATGATCTTGATTTTTACCAGCTTGTTACTTTGACTTGTATAACGGTTATAGGACTATGCCTTTCCTTAAGTTAGGATAACTTTTTAAATATACAAAGAAACATTGCATTTGTTTGATGTTCACACTTCATACGATCATATTTTAGACGTTTAGAAGTAAATACTCATCTATAGACAACATATTCACGTTGCATTCATTGATTCAAACACACATATCACGACAACGAGGGAGATTTTACGTCTTTTACGTGGACTGTTGATAGTTGTCAACATAAAAAAACTATGGCAACGTCTGTACAGAAATGGACTCCGTGGTAAATTTCTAGTGATATTACAATCTATGTTCGAATAATTAAAATTTTGCGTGAAAATACCAGATTTCAACGTCCAGGCTCTTATATCTAACGATGATATCCAGTCTACAGCAACAGGGGGTTTTACGGACTACTTCCGGTGCTCCATGGCGACAAAGCAGGGCTGTGTGCCATCATTAGTTATATAATCATTGTTTATGAATGACTTAGTTCACTATCTTAAGGCTAATTCTACCAATGGGATATTTGTAACTGACACAATAGGTAATTTATATGCTCTTATGTTTGCCGACGATGTATCGAGTTTCGCAGACACAGCTATAAACTTACAAAAACAAATAACCCTTATTGAATCATTCTGTGAAGAAACTTGTATGGAATTTAATACTGACAAATCGAAAGTAATGGTTTTCCGAAACGGTGGTATTTTAAGACATTATGAAAAATTGTAATATTGTGGTACTCAATTGGAAGTTGTATTCCAGTATAAATACTTGGGAGCGTTTTCACTACTAAGCTCTCCTGGACACTGACTAGGGAAACACTAGCGAAACAGGCCACAAAAGCCATTACAAATATATTAAGATATCAAAAATATTTTGGTTATTTACACCCGAAATACGCTTTTAAATTCTTTGACTCAATTGTACAACCTATTTTGTGTTATTGTGCCGATATATGGGGATTCCATTATTCTGAATGTACGGAGAAAGTTCAATTTGACTTCTGTAAACTGTTTAGTGGTTTGAACCAGCCTGTTGCTAACTTTTTTGCATTAAGTGAGTGTGGAAGAAACCCTATACAATATACAACACGTTGCAAAGTACTGGTTAAAACTGATACACATGCCAGCAAACCGTTATCCACGACAGAGTTATCTTTTGCTTAAATCACTGTATGAATCAGGTCGTTCAACATGGGCAACAAGTGTGAATAATTTGTTATTTGAAAACAGCTTTGGTTATGCGTGGATTTCACAAGAGATTTGAAACCAAGAACATTTCTTAAGGCTATTTATTGAAAGACTTACAGATTGTGTTGTGCACCAACTGCAGTTATATATAGAGGCTTCACCTAAGGCAGTCCATTATAAACATTTCAAAACTGCTCTTGATCCTGAACGATATTAATCATGTGATCTATCATTTATATTGAAGAGACACTTGTCCAACTTTAGGTGCTCAAGTTAACCGTTGATGATCGAAAAGGGTCGACACTTGAATATTGAGCGTGAATTTAGGTTTGCCCACATTGTTAGTCCGAACATATATATGTCATTGAAGACGAATATCACATGCTCATTATTTGTTCGTTGTATGCTTATATGGGAAATGTGTACTTCAAACCTAACTGGGTTTTGTCTATTCCCACGCAAGAAGTTTTCTACAACATTATGTCAGAAATGTCAAAAAATAGTATTTTACTGATTTCAAAATATATTCATAACGCTTTTATAACTATAGAAACATTTCTTAAACATAATGATAACTCGTTATAGTGGTATCTACCTGTGCTTTATTATCATATATGCATCTTATTTTTATTCTTATATCGGATGAGTATGATTGCAATATTGATGTACAAGCATGTTGATTCGTTGCATTTTCAAACATTTGTTTAGAGGAGTTTGCAAGAATATTATTGATATCTCATTGCTTTAAAATATGTCGTGTTCATCATTGTATTATTTCTATGTTGTTAAAGGTATATGAATGAATAACTGTATAATGGGCCGGATGCCATAGCTTACAATAAACTGTATGTTATGTTATATATTAATTCTAACAGTACAAACCTTTGCAAGTACCTGTTAGCTTATAACACGTGATTAAAAATAAGAATTGTATACAAAATGATTACCGTCTGAATGCCATCCGGGAATGTAAAACTCAACTCGATTAAAGGATTAACGAATAGATCGTTGCTGTACTTGACCTCAACTGTTCCAGTTGGTTGAGTCCCTTAAAAGCAAAATTACTTTCATAAATATTAGCCCCATAACAGATTTGATCACAATTCAATAATTAGTCCCGGGAGGTTAGATAAACCTCATCTTTTTGTGCTTTAAACATTGATTATATTAATCATATCTACAACAACACATACCAGTTGACATGCAACTTAATATTCGCAACTATTGACACCAATCTTTGCAATGAATGATACATAACAATGTAATTAATATCATTATAAAATACTTACTACGGATATTTTTTTGTAATGCATCGTCCATTAATTTATGTTTTGATACCTGTACAATACGTAGTTAATTAAAGATAACTTACACTTAATGTTGTCTTTCAGGTGTTGAATTTGTTCCTTGAATACAGCTTTTTCCTTAAAACAGACGAAATTTGGATGACTATAACTATTTATATATGTTATATGCAACGCATTTTAATTATTTCATACACAATATAATAAGTAAAGTAAATGAATTCGAATATATACTTTATCAATATGGCAACACTTATCCAAAGACCAGTGCGCTTTTTATCACGCATGTGTTGCCCTTTGGGTTCCAAATGCAAACCATCCTATAATAACACACACGCCAGTGCGCCTACTACCTACCTATGTTCCGGCAAGGAGTTTCGAAGCCCAAAACCTCTATACAATTACATAAAAAACAGGGAACTAATTAGCATGCCTATGTTTGCCTCCGAGCGTTCGAACCTCCAACCTTTCTACAATTACACAATAAAACCGGATTAATTAGACTTGCTCTTGCTCGGAGTTGGAGCCCCTAACATTCCTATAATTACAAAAAGATCAGTGCGCTTACAAGCACGGCTATGTCCTCTCTCCTACAATTACCTACACCAGTGCGCTACCTTTCACGCCTATTTAACCTCTCATGTGTTGAAACACCAAACCTTCTTTTAACAACCAAAACCGGCGCGCTATCTTACACGCCTATTTGACCTCTTGTGAGTTAAACACCAAACCTTATTTTAACAACCAAAACCGGTTCGCTAACTTACACGCCTATTTAACCTCTCGTGGGTAAAAACACCAAACCTTCCTTTAACAACCAAACTGATGCGCTACCTTGCACGCCTATTTAACCTCTTCTGCCTTCGACAACCTAATATTACTACAAATATTCTTAAAATTATATACACCGGTGCGATACCATTCACGCCTTTTTGAGCTCTCGTGGGCTCGAACACCAAATTTTCCTTTAACAACCTACACCGGTGTGCTACCGTTCACGCATATTTAAACTCATGTTGCTCCGACCACCAAACCTTACTACAAACATTCTTAAAATTATTTACAGCCGTGTGCTCACTTTTACGCCTATTTAACCACTCGGGAACTCGAACACCAAACCTTTACTACAATGACTTACACCGGTTCGCTCACTATCACGTCTATGTAACTTCTTGATGATTCCAAGACCTAACCTGCATACATTTACTTATACTGGTGCGCTAACTATCATGCATATTTTACCTCTCGGTGGATTACTTTTACTGGTGCGCTAACTATCACGCATATTTATCCTCTCGGGGAATTACTTATACTGGTGCGCTAACTATCACGCCTATTTATCCTCTCGGGGGATTACTAATACTGGTGCGCTAACTATCACGCCTATTTATCCCCTCTCTCTCTCTCTCTATGTGTATCATTTGATAAGTATGACAAAGTATTGTTAAACGTATTGTTGTCGGCTACTGAAAATACACTAATCAGACAAATCTCTGTAACTTCTTGCTAAAACCAAACAACAAGAAAGCATTACGCTTGTAGGTACCTTAAACAACTATTATATATAACAAGTAAGGACCTGCTCACAAGCACGCCTATGCTTCTGCTTGGAGTTTGATCCCCAAACCTCCAATACACAAATACATATGTTCCCGATCAGATTTGAGCCCCAAACCTTCAAACAATTGCCCAAACCTCCATTGACTTTCTCGCCTATCTATTAATTTGGTTTAATTACATTGAAATCTACATTAGATCTACAGCATTGATTATATCATCCATCACATAAAACAACTAAATACCCTAACACAAGAACGATACTAAGTTTCAAAGTGCACTCATGTCTTCTTCAAATCGCACTTTCCCAAAATACGTCCGAAAAATGACAAATCAGGTTGGTTCACGTGTCCCGAAAGCAGCAGTACCCGTACGGTATGGACAAAAAAGACTTCGCTAAAAGTATCTGGGATAGCTGCATTAACATCTGATGTGTAGTGTTATTGTAAGAGAACCGACTTGTAATATTGAGCAAGTTTTTCTGTTACGGTAATAGAATCCAGTTTTGTCCAAATGTCCGCCTTTTTATATATTACAATTTTTCAATAAATGAATTAATTTGATATTATTAATATTAGTCAGTCGGTTCAACATCATACAACCATTGTGTATACAATTATATTTTGACTTCATCATCATACAAGTTTAAATTATTTAGAAACCATAATTGATATTAAGTGAATAGTATTGAATTAAAAGGAAATGCATATTTTTATCGTCTGCTGGGAATGTTTTGGAATAACTTCATTTTCTTATCAATACAAGGAAACAGTTTCAGTAATTATTTTAACTGAAAATGTATTTCAAAATGTGAGTTATAATGTCGCAGACTTTGCTGAAAGCCCTTACTTTGGCTAAATAAGACAACTAAATTGGAAGAGTCACTATGTTTTTACGGGCCAGATCGCCTTGTGATTATTGTTGTTATACATCAAGGATTTGGTGGGAACTAGTAATGTGAACACCGGTTTCACTGTGTGCAAAAATCATCAGTCAGCCATGTTTTGCATCATATAGTTATTTCAATACATATTCATACACAAGGTTCAGTTTTTGTTTGCATTCGTTCCCTATGTCTATTTGTGTCACGTACTTTCCTGATATGTTCACATTTATTGTAATGGAATGTTAATGGAATGTTAATGATAGTTCCTACGATGCTTTTCTTAAGTATATTGGAATAACTTACAAATGACGGTATGGTTTACAGCTTATAATCGACGTGGAAAAATACAGACAACGTGAGAGAGTTTGATTTGTTTTTGTTTTGAGTGTTCAGTTTCATTGGTAAGATCAATTTTGTTGTGATGTGTTGGGTTATGTGCATTGTTGTTTGTGATGTTCGTCAAATATAATTATACGGTGAATTTGTAATATATTGTCTTGTTTGAGAAGTTTTAGCAATTAAATTTTATCGGCCACTGCACGTTGTTAACATGTGAATACAGATTGTTAATGGCTGTTACGATATAAAGACAGTTCAGCTCACCTTTAGGAACTATACTATTAATTCCATGCTTATTAGTGTTGATATGTATCTATATATTTTCAGAACGTTTAACTCGTTGTATGAGATGTTTGACGATTTACGTGTATGAAATAAATACCGATAATAGATTAACACCATCGTGATATGAATAACTGAAGAGATGAACGGAACCTCGGATAAGATTAGAAACCTGATCCTACTATTAAACCCATAATGTATGCCACATATAAAGGAACGGACACCATCATTAAACGTATGACTCGATATTTTATCTAATATCACAATTATGAGGGCTTATCCGGGAATGCAGTGCCATATAAATGTGTTTAATCTTCATACGTATTTCGATTATTTTGTTAACATATTTCTTATGGAGTTATAAGACCGATTCTCTCATCAAACACATGCATGTTTACAAACGAAAGTAGAACATTTTCACCAATTTTCAGCTGAATTTTACTCAAGTAGCCGACATTTTAGATAAAACCACTATTATTGATTGCTTTCATTTTGTCGGGAATACAAATGGCCGCCTGTTTACCGGAATAAGCATGTTTTTACTCCGTGATTTACTACAAGTACTCTCCCTGTCTAAGATTTGATTCATTAAACATGATTGTGAAGCTTTCACCTATTAAAATTCTCGTTTCGGCTCATCACATAGCATGTTCCTTGTCTGAACACGTGTTAAATGATCTTACACATCTGAACTGAATCAGTTATATTTTCTAGGATATTCTTTATAGTTTACACTAGAAACTAGAGAAGCTTGGATTTCAGTTTTTTGACCGGTCAGCTTAGGTTTCTTCAATGTCATATATTTATGCATATATTTGACAAAATAACCCTTGCATTGATATCTTACCTTTTCATATTTCTCTATACACTGTTTCGCCTTCAGTAACTCTTGTTCAAACCCCTTCCTTGTCTGAAAGCGTAGCGGCAAAACATTAGCGAATTCTATAAAAATGACTAATCCATTTTGGGTCTTGCAACATATAATCCATTCAAATGGTTCAGTTATATTGCCTTCCCCTGAATATATGGGACCAGGTTCACGACAAAACTAAGACATAAACTAATTTGACCGTATGTTGTTCAATATTCCAATTTTACAGTTTTAACAAGAGTCCAATCAGGTGGCCAAAGAGACATTTCCTTAGTTTTAGTAAAAAGGAATCACAAGACCAGCTAGGTTGAAGTTAAATTTATAACTATTTACTATGGTCCTACTAGCGTGTCTTATATTTGTAGATTAAGAAACATAAAATACAATCTGCACAGTGACAACGAGAAATCCAGCGGGTAAGCAAAAGTATGTATACATATATACTCTCACAAAATATTATTTTGTTTCATCAGGTATTTAATACATTGGTGGGCAATGCAGCAGCTCATAGAATGTTAATGATTTTACTAAGCATATTACTTTCGTCACACAATCAGTTATAATCGGTATGTCGAATATGAAAGTTATATTGGACAGATGTTTTTTTGTATATTTCATTTATATTAGAAAAAAAATGTTGAAGCAATTATTAGCTACATTACCAAACGATTGTTCTATCATATATCAAACCAATTGTCTACATGCTCGGTTAAATGGCGACATACGATTCCACACACATGTACATAAAGAAAAATATTAAACAAATTATAATATGTGCAACAATTGATAATACTTTATCATATATTCTATTGAACAATGATCTAATACCGCATTCGGACGACCAATGACTCTTACAAGTGTGTGCTTTTCATATTTATCCATGAACTCGTGACTCTGAGACCGTTCTAAGGCGATTATACCATATTGTATTGATTAAAAGTGTTTAATGCACTGTGGTTTGTACGTTATGTGACACTCGCTTAATTCATGGTAGGCCTTAGCACTAATCCTTTATACATTTATTTTATTTATAATTTGTGTAACTGTTGCTAATTGTATGTTACGCCTCATAATTTTGCCGTTTAACAGGGCCTTCATTTGTATATTCGTCTTTCACTTAGTGTACTGCAGGCCTTAGCGTTTTGCCTTTTAACAAGGGCCTTGCGTGTACGTTATGTCTCTTTAGCTTAGTGTATGGTAGGCCTAGGTATCGTGGTTTTTCACATGACCCTTGTGTGTACGTTATTTGTCCATGGCGTAGTGTATGGAAGGCCTAGTTATTGTGACTTTTAACAGGGCCCTTGTTTGTACGTTATGTATCTCTCGCTTAGTGTATGGTAAACCTAGGTATTGTGCCTTTAAACCGGGCCCTTGTATGTACGTGTTTTGTTTATGGCGTAGTGTATGTAAGGCCTTGTGACTTTAAACAGGGCCCTTGTTTGTACGTTATGTGTGTCTCGCATAATGTATGGAAGGCCTAGGTATTGTGACTTTTAACAGGTCCTTTGTGTGTGCGTTATGTGTCTCTCGCTTAGTGTATGGTAGGCCTAAGTATTTGTGCCTTTTACTAGGCCCCTTGTTTGTACGTTATGTTTCTCTCGCTTACTGTATGGTAGGCCTTGGTATTGGGACTTGTAACAGGGCCTTTGTTTGTACGTTATGTGTCTCTCGCTTAGTGTATGGTAGGCCTAGGTATTGTGACATTTAACAGAGCCATTGTTTGTACGTTTTGTGTCTCCCGCTTAGTGTATGGTAGGCCTAGGTATTGTGACTTTTAACAGGGCCCTTGTTTGTACATTATGTTTCTCTCGCTTAGTGGATGGTAGGCCGTGGTATTGTGACTTTTAACAGCGCACTTGTGTGTACTATATGTCTCCCGCTAAGTGTATGGAAGGCCTAGGTATAGTGCCTGTTAACAGGGCCCTTGTTTGTACGTTATGTATCTCTCGCTTAGTGTATGGTAAGCCTAGGTATTGTGCCTTTTAACAGGGCCCTTGTTTGTACGTTATTTGTCTCTCGATTAGTATATGGTAGGCCTAGGTATTATACCTTTTAAAAGGGCTCTGTTCATACGTTATTTGTCTCTCGCTTAGTGCATGGTAGGCCTAGGTATTGTGCCTTTTAACAGGGCACTTGCCCTTGCCTGTGCGTTTTTTGTATCTCGCTTAGTGTAAGGTAGGCTTAAGTATTGTGCCTTTTAACAGGACCCTTGTTTGTACTTGATGTGTCTCTCGCTTAGTGTATGGTAGGCCAAGGTATTGTGCCTGTTAACAGGACCCTTGTTTGTACTTTATGTGTCTCTCCCTTAGTGTATGGTAGGCCAAGGTAGTGTGCCTGTTAACAGGACCCTTGTTTGTACGTTATGTGTCTAGCTTAGTTAATGGTAGGCCTACGTATTGTGCCTTTTAACAGGGCCCTTGCCCTTGCCTGCGCGTTTTTTGTATTTCGCTTAGTGTAAGGTAGGCTTAAGTATTGTGCCTTTTAACAGGACCCTTGTTTGTACTTTATGTGTCTCTCGCTTAGTGTATGGTAGGCCAAGATATTGTGCCTGTTAACAGGACCCTTGTTTGTACTTTATGTGTCTCTCGCTTAGTGTATGGTAGGCCAAGGTATTGTGCCTGTTAACAGGACCCTTGTTTGTACTTTATGTGGCTCTCGCTTAGTGTATTGAAGGCCAAGGTATTGTGCCTGTTAACAGGACCCTTGTTTGTACGTTATGTGTCTCTGGCTTAGTGTATGTAAGGCCTAAGCGTTGTGTTTTTCAACAGGGCCCTTGCTAGTACGCAATATGTCGTTCGCTTCGTGCAAAGTAGAGTCAAGGATTGTGCTCCATTTTTGGCTTCTTGGCTTCTCCGATTGATATTCATTACATTCAGGTTTATCGACAAAGAGCAATTTGATCAGATATTATATATTCGTTATAGTATAACCAAGAATATAAGGGTTTACTTGCAACCAAAATAATTGTTACATAACCTGACCAAACAAATGTTATCAATTTCTAAAAATACAAAAAATTATCAATTTGCTTATTCAATGAATATTCAAAACTTCTGCAATTACCACCTCAAAGTTCTCAAAAAATATTTTGTTGTTCTTTTTTTCATCAAATAGATAACAATTTGTTTAACTCGTACGAATTAGAGTTCATAATGTTTGTTTGAATTGCAACATAATTCAGCTAGTATTTATGCTTAAATAAGATCACAAGACATGGAAATGCCGATTTTTAAAGAGGGATTTATTAAAAATTTATTTCGAATTGCACGTGGAAATTTATATGATATCTATATTACCAGAAGATGGTTCAACATTCAACGTAAATGAGATAAAGTAATTAGCAAAAATATAATTGCGGAATGACGCTCATATAACCAGTCCCTTATCGACATGTTTTTCTAAGCTTTTCCGGATTATTTATATTTATTTTTCACTTGTTGCATATTGAATGCAAGTTTTTCAGATGAAACAATAATTAAAATAATGCTTAGTGAATTGAAACCAATTATTACACATATATCGAAGTTTTATTTGCTAGGGGTATTGTGTTTTACTAAAAGAACAATCCATGTAGATGTAAGATACGATTGAAAAAAAACTTGTTTCTTAAAATATCACCTTTTCAAAACTATCTTGGTTATGTTTAACATGTTGCAATTTATTACATAGTTCATTTCTCGTCTGGATACGTGTTCGAATATTCTATCATATGTACTAATTACAAGTTAGGTTTACTAACATATTCTTTACGATTTAATAGATATTTGAATATGTTCGATTAGGTTGATATATCCCGTTCTACTCAGCGTCAAAAAGCGTCATGAATAATTTCTATTTGTCAAATATCTTATATATAGGAATATAGGTTTCTGTGAAAAGCTTACCTTTTCAGATTCCTCTATGCCTTGTTTCGCTTTCAGTAATTCTTGTTCGAGTATCTGTCTTTTCTGAAATCATGAAAGCGATTTTTTTTTGTTATTTGAGTTGTCAGTACACATAGACTATAGCTTTTATTGCAAATTCATATGATTGAACAAAATATAATTTATTCAATACATTCGTTTCATTGCAAGGACTAATGTGCACGGTTAAATATTCGTGCTTTCCCTGAATAAATCTGTACGCGAAGACTTATAATATTTAAATAACTGGTCTCACCTTTTCTGAATTATCTTTGTCTTGTTTCACTTGTTTCAGCTCATCACAAAGTGCATTCATTGCCTGTTAACATGTGAATAATTATCTAAATTAAATTTAAGTACTAACAACACTTACTATCATCATATTACATACATATCAAGGTAACTACCAGATACTTGTTTCAGCAACCAATTAAGACGATCGTCTTTCCCCGTCTTTAATTTTAAAATCCGATTAGGTAGTATTTGAAAAGGTAAACGAATTAATATGATTTAATCATATTTCAGTTAAGCGGCCTAAATGATTTGGACACTAGTATTCGTGTGCTATGCAATAGCCAAAATAAAAAATAAATAAAAAACTTTACACAATTTGACAAATACCAATGTAGATTTAAAACAAAGTATATAATGAGACACACTTCGAAATGCGATAGAAAACATGCGTTGATATAATGCCGCCTATCACATGTTAAGAATAAACTAATCATGTATTTAGCTATCTAATGTATTGTGTGTTTAAGGACACATGTTAAAGTACAAAGGCGGGATACAATTTTACAAACCTTTTCTGACTGATCTAAGTCTTGCTTGATTTGACTCAACAGTACAGTGAGCTCCCGCCGAGTCTAAAATCAAACATTTAAATAAAGAACAGTATATGGGCTTTTAAAAATGATGCACGTTTTAACATTTTTTTTCCAATCGGACAGACTGGGTTGAATTATGATATTGTTTTTTAAAAAAAAATGCAGTCCTATAAAGATCAACAATCTAGACTAAATCATAGTTGTAATT
Source organism: Mya arenaria (assembly GCF_026914265.1). Classification (NCBI taxonomy): domain Eukaryota; kingdom Metazoa; phylum Mollusca; class Bivalvia; order Myida; family Myidae; genus Mya; species Mya arenaria. The sequence continues at coordinate 61,795,202 of NC_069132.1, read as the reverse complement.
AATGAATACATAAAATATTATGTGCATATAACTTAATAATTCAAGAGTAAGAACAACTGCTGTTGATGGTCAACGTGCATTTTGGATGAAAAGCGACATGTGGCCGGTAAGAAATATTACAGTTTGTAGCACTTAAGCAAACGACACCACACTCGATACCTGGTTTATTTTTGTGGTTGATGCGCCAAAATCATTGGCATTGCCATCGTCGCTCCCAGTAACTTCTTCTTGATGTTCACAAACCTCCTCCAAATCTTCAAACACGCATTTTAGTATGACCTTGTTTTATTTGAAGTCAAACCCTTTGAAAGTATGTTTGTGTTTGAATTCTTTAAGGTGGGATCTGGCATCCGAAACCTCTTTCTCAAAATGTCTGTTCATTAGATACAGGTGTCCAGCCATATTTTTGTCAACAAAACTATCAATTTTACTATCTAAATCGCGACACCACTTGGTTTTCTCATCACACAGTTTAGTAATATGGGAATGAATGGTCAAGTTTTCGTTATGTTTCTTCGTTATTCCGTCTCTAATGACACTTGTCAATTCATGTACACGTTGTTTAATTTTATTTTCAAATCCCATACATTCTTGCACACATTTATCAGCGTTTTTCTTGTAATTCTCCTTACTGTGTTCTGCTTCATTTTTCAAAAGTAGAATCTCATCTTTTATTTCCATCAATAATGACTTCATTGTGTTGACTTTCTCGCAGTCAATGTTAACTACTTCATTCAACAAGTCAACGACTTCTTCTCCGCAAGGACGATGTTCCGAATGAACACATCGGCCACACATCGTGGAATCATGAATTTTACAAAGAAATATCGCCTTTTCAGTCGGATGCTGCTCACATCTTTCTTCTGTGATGTCCCGCAATATGACATTTGGATTGTCTGTACCATCCTCATGCATTTTAACAGCCTCGTGCATAATGACAGTATGCGTTTGAAAAAAATTTACTGTCTTGTGAATATCTACACAAGTTTCACCAACGTATCCGCAACTTTTGCAATTTCCAACTGCATTTTCATTACCGCACATTTCACACTGAATCTGCTTTGATGCCATGTCATATGATTATGAAGGTTCAATATATAATGATTTAAACCAAAACGTTCTTTAATGCAAAGGTTTGATTTGAGTTATTGTTATTGGTCGATCTATTGTTTCATAGCCATCACAATATCGTCCTTTAAGTACATGTATCACTGAAAATAAGAATATTGAAATGATACTCAAGATCAATACAAATTATTTCAAAGAGTTTGTTACAAAGCTGACTGAAAGCTACGTTATCTGTGAACACAATTATTACTAAAAGATATGATGAAATAGCGAAAAAAATTGTATCGATGTGTACAATGCATTCAAACTAACTAACTGAAGTATCACATAGTTTACTTTTATTTATTTTCGCAGTTGTTTCGTATTATTTCATTAAAAAAGATTACTAGGTATGTATACCTAGTAGAATTAATTATCATGCGTGATTTTCTAGTCGATGAAATCACGTGATATAGGTATATAGCTTAAATATTCAAACGTTTTTTTGTATGCCTTCGTAGCACAGGGGATACATCACTAGACTGCAATTTTGGTGACACCGGCTCGAACCCGGTCTCCTTCATGTTTTTTTTTATTTACATTTTGGTATTTCTTTAACAATTATGACATCAAAGAGTAAAAACATTTTATTAATTTATTGTCGTGAGATTCGTTACAAAAATTACTTTTTTGGTGTCAATCTGGTGTATAGGCCCTATAAGACCTTAACGCCGTGCCAATCAGGGGCCGGTTGCTCAAAACCTCAATTAAATTTAACAGTAAGTTACCTTAACCATCCGTTAAATCCATAACTGACTGTTACTTAACCGTCAGTTTAATTAATGTTGCTCATAGCTATTTAACGCTGCCGTTTAGTAACGCTAACGTTAAATGCTTAGCAGTCAATTAAATCCAACTTCCTGTCCCATAATTCATCTGTCACCATCATTCAGCATCCAAGATGGCCGACATCACAAAGTCTTCTGCTTATGAGACTGAAAAACAGAAAAGGAGAAAAAAACCTAATTTCACAGCTAGTGAAACTTTGATTATAGAGGAATGTATGGGAGACTTTGAGACGAGGGAAATGCTGACTAACAAATTTACAGATAAAATTTCTAATGAGAAAAAGAAAAGAAAATGGGAAGAAATAGGTGTCAAATGTTCTGCCCTGGGGTGTGCTGTTCGGACTGGCGATGAAATCAGTGTTAAATGGCAGAACATGCGAAAAAATGCCAAGGCTGAGATAACAAGGTAGTCTGATATTATATTTAAAAAGTGTTATTGTTAATATTTTGAAATATATTCAGCATGACAGATGTACTGAATTAAATGCATTTTTTATTCATAAAACAACTTAATATACATGTTTAAATGAAAAGGTTATTTTTTACTCAGAGTAAAGCTTAAAATTAGGCCAGGAACACTAAATTTGTTTATTCAAACTCTTTATTGATAGTTTAATTTGTGTCATAACAGTGAAAGGCTCCAGCGGAGAGAGAGTGGGCGGGGTACTGACACGCTAAAGAAGGCTACAGATAAAGCCAATAGAATTGTATCTATACATGCTGATGCCAGTTTCAATGGAGTTATAGGTGGAATGGACTCTGATGAGCCAGGTAATTTCGTGATAAACATGATAAGTTGATATATAAAACATAATGTCGTCTGATACATGAAAGGGAATCTCTTAGTTAAAATAAACAAATCATAGCCTCGTATACAGATTGTGTTTCTATTTTTAGTAACAAAATCCTCCAACGGAAAACATTGATTATAATTGAAGAAGGCGGGTAACAGGCTAAGATACATATATAGAAGGCATAAAACGATATTGATTTCTTACCTTAATCTATTTCCAAACGGTGATTTTGCTATAAAGTCGTTATTCCAATGTAAATTAGAGGTGCCTCGTTGTTCACATCCTTCACCTTCAAATACTTCGTCTAAGCTAAAACGTCCGAAAAAAAATCGACTCTGATTATAATTCTAGTTGACACAGTTGCCTCCCTTATCTTAATTGTTACAACATTTATTTTGTTTCGCAGATGGTCTTTCGTTTATACCAAATTTAACAGATGAAGAAGATGCGGAGAGTGAAAGCCTTAGGTCATCAAAGTTACCCCCGCCATCCAAGATCATGATGGCGGCACAGCCTACTGCAGGACCATCAAAGAGCAGTTACCAAGAACACAAACAGGAACGTGTGTAAGTATTTGCCATGTATTCAAACAACTGCATTGTAAAAATACGATATATGAAATATACACCAATTGAGTAAACTTCAACATTAACAGTTTGAATCCACACATTATTTGATAATTTTTGTCACAATTAGCAATAGTTTCAGTTCACTGTTATAACATCATATTATTATGATCCTTATTATCATAATCCTTATTGTTAATAGTGTCAAGAGAAGGAAGACCAAAGCAGAGGAACTCATTGATTGGCAAATTTTATACTTTCAAAATCAGGTGGAATTGGCACAGCAAGAGGTATGAAAAAGACTAAGGGTACGGAGGATGTTACATAAAGTATAAATTTACATGTAGTTCAATGCAAAAGGGGTTTCAACCACAACAATTATATGTTAGATGAATTATATATGCCAAATAATAAAGATTGTATTACCAAATCGGCAAAGTTGTTTATGTTTTGTTTTGTTTTACAGAAGGAAATCAATCGGGTGAAGCTGAGAGTGATGGAAAAATATGAAAAAAAACTTGATACAGAGGAAATAGACGGATTCATCCGGACAACCTTCTTCGAGAGTTAAACATGAACATGTGATGTGGTTTATTTCATCCTGGTTTTCATGGCGTTTATTTATTATTTGACTGTTTGCAATTTATGTACGAGCTTGTAAAGTTACCTACATGATGTGTTTAATTCAATGTGAATCGTCTGTCTGCAATATTTAGGCCATTCTGAGCGATTTACCTTACTTGCCAAAATAAAGTGAGCACGTGAAAAATCCACGTATCCAACCGGTGTTGTTTTTCATTAATAAGTGCCTTTACACAATACACAAACAATTATGAATGAAGAGCAAACAATGTAAGAATTATTATTTTTTACTTCAAGAGGTGTATGAAGATGTTGATAATCTAACAGCGATGATGATAAACTAACAGTGGTGATGATTAACTAACAGTGGTGATGATGAACTAACAGTGGTGAACTAACAGTGGTGATGAAGAATGAGCAGTGGTGATGAAGAACGAGCAGTGGTGATGATGAACGAGCATTTATGATAGCAGTGGTATATATATCGATACTACACAGAGAAGAAGTTTTCCACAATGAAGTCTCTAGTGGCAACGCCAGTACCACCATCTTGGTGTACTCCATCATTCCCATTCTGTGGCTGAATGAACTCATCGTCGTCCATAGGCATGTTCATGTCCACTGCAATATTATGTAGGATTACACATGCCACATCTACCTTGCATGCCTTTTCTGGTCTGAGGCGTATCTGTAAAATAATATAATTTAATTGAAAAAGGTGAATATTTGAACGTGTGCGCGTACATGCATGATCGGTTTGGTGTTTGTTTAAGTGCGTGTACTAATACTATAACTATTAAGAAACGATACGATAAGATAAATTAATCTTATTTAAAATCGGTTATGATAATCATAAATAACACTAGCTATTTCCGACATAATAGATTATCCAATAACATATAAACAAAAGACCAAGAAAGATTCAAGATCATAATATCACATGTTATAGTATAAATGCATAGGTTGCAATAAGATTATAGGCTTCATTATAAAAATAACCAGATACATTAAAAGTTACAAGATAAAATATGTTCATGATTTAAATACTAGCACAATACATTAAGTGGAAATTAAATTTAGTCAACAGTAAGGCACACAACATGTAGTTTAAACACTAATAAATAACATTAATTAATATACAACCATTATTCATATACACAAGTAGTACCTCTGAATGTAAAATATGAAATCTCCTCTTAAGCCTGCCAAATGCTCTCTCGATGCAGGCCCTTGTCCGAGTGTGTGCCTGTTGATATCTTTCCTTTGATTCACTGTCAACCCTAATAAAAGGGGTCATGAGGAATGGCTTCAGGGCGTACCTGCATATAATAAGACATAATAATGCAACTTGGCAAGGATGGATGTCTCTGATTCATAAGTAATATATCCAATAAAGAACCTTTAATACATATTCTTATTACTGTAACAGAATCAATCTTATCTATGTAGTAGTGATGGGCAATCACCTTGGATTTTCATAATCGATTAATCGGAGACCCTGATCCATCCATTATCCGATTAATCAGCTGTAATCCGACAGTATCACAAAAGCATCATTTTCTGATGTATATATCAATAAGGACCTTTGTTTTCATGTGTATTTCATTTCTTATGCTTCAGTCAGAAAACAGGTATTATTTCTGGCATTTTGAATAATTCTAAAAAATATTTTAAAAAAATATTCTAAGGTTTATGAAGTAAGGGAACACTTCATGGTGAGGTTTACTTAAGATGACAAATAAATATTATAAAAATATTATATATTTATAATTATTACATTATTATGTAAATTATAAAGATAATACATGGTTGACCATAGCTTTTGGTTGATAATTGCCCCAGTGCGCATAATAATTACCAGAGGCATTTTTCAACCATGTCTTATCCTGTATGATACACATGTTTTGTCATTTGGACAAATTTGTCAATGACTTATGCACCAGTCAATTTTAACCACAGCCCCCAGTTCCGGGGGTATACCGGGGAAAGCCAGGGAAATGGGCCGTATTTTTACCTTCTAGGTGGCTCCACAGTGCCGAGTGAATGCAGTGGTTTTGTCTTCCCGGGAATGGGCCTAACATAAGATTCCCGTGGGTTCAGGGGCATTTGGCGGGGGTTTCACGAGCAGTTCCTTCCCACAGGTAGAGGACTTTGGCCCGGCTTGGCTGGACCGAAAGTCAAAGTCCCCACTATTCCCGGACCGGGGAGGGGGGGGGGGCTTGGTTACAATTGACTGGTGCATTATTAAACCGGTTTTTAAAAATAAATTGAAAAAAAATGAGACATAACACATTGGTTTTAGATGGCATTAGCTATAAAAAATAACGAGTACTTGGAAATTAAAAAAAAAAACAATTTTTTTCTCACGTATTTTCGGAGTTGGACGGTAAACATTTCCATTCTTCAAACAGTTGTTACATCGACTGATCTTGACGTTCATTTCAATATGTGAGCACAGCTGGGGTCGATCAAGCCTAGTTTTATAAGAATATGGGCTTGAATGACCCTAACCATTTCGCTGGAATAATTTGCACTTTTCCAGCACCTGGACGACCGATATCCAGGGTAATCTAATATTTTTAGATCGATGTCCCCCCTGGCCGTCCGCCATCATGAAGCGATTTAAACGCAAAGAAAAACTAAATGAAAGTACTGTTAAAACTCAAAGTATCGGTTATTTCCCTTAGCTTCAAGTTACTGCGATATATAAAGTTGGAAATTTAATGGATTCAAGCAAACTTTTCATGTTCATACCCACTGTCTCCTAAAAGGACACCATCTGAAAACGCCACATGTTCAATCGTCAGTTTGGCTGCCAATCCCGACGTTCTGAAGACGTGTGCGTCGTGGCACGACCCAGGCCAGCTTGCATTTACAATTGTAAATTTTCCTGAAAAATGATTAAACAATTAAACTGTGCAATAATAATCAGAGTTGAATCCGCAAATGGCAGTGGTTCACTTGGGTAATGGTTCACTTCGTCCTGCACCTTCCAAATTCTTCACAATCTGTATGCATAGACTCTGTATACAAAATCTTTTTGAGTACGGTACCATATGTTACCTATGTCTAAGAGTTATTTATTTAACAAAAAATGATAACTAATATAGTACGTCGACTTGAATTATTGTATTAATTAATAGAAATATAAAATCACTATTTAATAACTTTTTGGCCAGCATTAATAACATTTTTGGTAAGCATTTTCCCTCTTTATGTATACTTTCAGCGCTCCAGTCAGCCTTTTAGTATCGCCCTTTAACCGGACGTGTTTTGGCCGAATTGACAATATAATTATTATATTAAGCGTTCGAAAGAAAAGATGGAAATACTGAAAACAAAAGTGGAAAACTCAAAGTTTTATACCTTTGATGTCACATACAGCCTGCATGTTGATGCTATGGAAGCCTTTCCTATTCACGAAGGCTGGTTCGTCTTCGGATGGCGCCTGGATTCGGATATGTGTTCCGTCTACACATCCAACAGCATTCGGGAAACCAGCTTTCTTAAAAAATTCTGTCATATTCCATGCTCGAAAAATTGGCATCAGGCCACATCACAAACTGATGTATGTGACCACAAATTGCTTCTGTTATTTGGGCTACAACACGTGACACAGTGCGCTTGTGGTAGCCCATACTATCACCAATGATGTTAAAAAATGCTCCTGTGGCGAAGAAGCGCAACGTAATCAGAATCATCTGTCTAACAGTAAGTGCTCTGTTTCTTCTTGTCGTTCTTTCCAGCGATTCCTTCAGCAAATCCTCTAGATAATCTATTCCACCATTCGTATATCTGTATCTGGCATACATCTCATTGTCTAGCATATTCTGTACATGTGCAGTGTGCCGAAATTCTTTCACTTTTCTATGATTTACAAATAGAGCCGCCATCTTGGAAACCTTCCGTTAATGTTTTAACGTAGGTCTATTCCTCCGTTACATTTAACGGCTGGTTCAACCGTTAAACCCGCCGTTAAATTCTAACTTTATTTTGAGCAACCTCATGCCAATAATAGTTAAAATTAAACGGACCGTTAAAACTTTAATGAGCCGTTAAATTTAACTGAGGTTTTGAGCAACCGGCCCCTGGTCTGTAAATGTTTAATTACTTTTTATATCAGAGAGAAAGACGATTACTAAACATTATATACGATTGAAAATATAAACCGTACAATGGCAACTATTGTGTTTTTTTAACGTGCTCTGCACAGATGTTTAATACGTCTTAAATTTACGGAACATACCCACAGTGTCAAATATCATTAAGTATAAATCAACTATCAGGTAATTGACGCGATATGGGAACAATCGTAGAACTAACACTAGAAATGGACCATTTTCATTGGCTGTCGGAATTCGCCATACTATGAGAAATATGCTGGTTTTGTCTGAAAGAGAGTCGTTTTGTTTTTCGTGTTACCGACTGTTTTGTTACTATGTGCCTCGGTGAAAACATATGTAGAATTACTAGCCTATTTTATAACATTATATTATCAGTATAACACTTATTAAGGCCATTTGAAATAACTTCAGTAATTTAAAATTCATTTAGATCGATGATTATATTTACATATAAAAATAATATATCAAACAATAATATGATTTAATAGTTAACTTTATTAAAAGATCATGCCACTTAACATAAACAAATTTAGAATATATATCAAATCTTTAAACTTATGCATTATAGTTTAAACTTAACTTTATATTCAAATTAATCTACTTGTATGACATAAAACACTGCTATGCAGCTTCAGCTGTTATCTTTTCAGATTGTTCTATGACCTGTTTCGCTTGCAGTTACTCTTTTTCGAATTTTATTCTTCTCTGAAAACGATAAGCCGAAAATTAAATATCGAACTATTCCAAATAAACCCAAATCGTCTATTCAAAAAAGGAGTGATTCATGCGTTGAATCTGTATATGCTGTCATAATTTACATGTGTTATATACCAGAACATATTTGCTATCATTCTGAATATATGCGATAAGATTCGTCAACATGTTTGTAAAAGGATTTTAATTGTTTTGATTGGTTCCGGTCTTGTTACACTTGTTTCAGCACTACACACAGTTAAAGATAGAAATACTGGATCTTTGTCACCATTCTCTGTTAGAGAATTGTCTATTGTTTAAAAATAAGACTAGGCATTTTGAATTAAACAACTTTAACCTACGGAAATGGACATATATGCCAATTTTATTAAAATATTCTCTATGAAAAATGTAAACATTACCTTAATAACATGCCAATAAGAAACATAGATATAATAACATTAACATAACGTGTGATATAACATGTCATTGCATTTGGTGATTATAGAAGCTAACAGAGATACCAAGATCGTGAATATTTACTTTCGGGAATCAGATATGGACTTAACATAGTTGACAATGATCACCTGGCAAGCATTGTGGAAGTGGAAAATTACTCATCGGCCATAAATACTAAAATGTGCGTGCAAAAACAGAAGCCCAAATCGTATCAGAACTCGAAAACGGGCACTACGAAATTGTCGATGATAAGCCGCTAATTGTCTCCACTTTCGGAGCTATACCGAAACGTGATTCTTCGAAAGTAAGACTTATTCAGGATTGTAGTCGCCCGCTAGGATTTACCGTAAATGACTTTGCAGATAGGAACCATTTTAAGAACCAGTCAATCAAGGATGCAATTAAGCTTGTTATACCTTACAGTTATATGGCTAAACTTGATCTTCAAAGGGCATACCGAAGTGTTCCAATTCACCCATTAAATTACCAAGCCACTTAATTAAAATGGCGTTTTCACAAAAGCAAGAATTTTACCTATATGGTTGATACTAAACATCCATTCGGGGCTTCACGGTCCCCGGAGATATGTACAAAAATAACACAAGCCGTGCAAGCGATAATGGATAAAAGAGGCTACAAAACTATCATTGTCTAACTCGGTGATTTTCTGATAGTAGGCAATACATTCGAGCAAAGCCAACAATCACTTCATGAATTAATGGCATTGGTCAGCGAGCTTGGCTTCCACATTAACTACAACAAATTAGAAGGGCCCTTTCAAGAACTTACTTTTCTCGGCCTTGTGATAACCTCAGTGAATATGACAATACGTGTACCCGAACATAAACTTTGTGAAATACATCTGCTTCTTCAAAAAAACATTCAATTCTAGGAAAGTAACTAAACGGCATATTCAACGAACAGTTAGAAAAATGAACTGGATAACTCAATGCATTTATGGCGGTCGTTTTCAAATGAGGCGCTTAATCGACCGTTCAAACACTCTTTTGGCAAGTGGACACCGAACTTATGTTAACACAGAGATAAACTATATACTGTGGTAGCTTAGTTTCATGAAAGCGTTTAACGGCACCATGCAAATAGTTGATGAAAGGTCGGCGGTTTTGGTTAGCATCGATGCTTGTAAAAGGCATGTGGTTCGTTTAATCAATACATCTTCATATACATGCCATGGTCTACCAAAACTGCATCATTATCTATTAATCACATTGAAATACTTTCGTTAGAAATAGCGGTTAGACGCTGGTCGTATCAATGGGCTAACCAACTGGTCTATGTGCACTGTGACAATATTACAGCATGCAAGATTATTAATAAAGGTTCATGAAGGACCCCGACAGTGATGGATTCTCTAAGGCGCGTTTTCTGGCTCTGTGCTTTATCAAATTTTAGTATTCGAGCAGCTTCCAGACCGTTTTAACTTACTAGCTGACAATGTTTCGCGCCTTCATGAAAACAATGGCATAAATCGTCTTTATGACAACATGGCTAAAGTAAGGTTTTATTATTCCAGGTTCAAATAGTTCACAGGAGGTGGATCTGGATAACGATGCTGTCTCTACATTTGGTAACGCTATCTTCAAACACTAAACGGAAATATGCTTCACATCTAATAACGTTCGTACCAGATAGAATATCATTCGGGCCATTCAAACTGCCATTCAAAAACATTGACTCTCGTTAACTCTATGCTGCTGACCTTTCCCTAACTTTGGATTTGGACACTATTTTAATGATTTTCGCATTACGATTCATTTACATGCGTTTCTTTATTGCATTTAGAGGAAGGGCCAACACAGCCGCTGCTCCCATGCTGGGCCCCGACTTGGCACTTATAAATATGACACATGGTTTCTTCCCGCTAGCTTTGGATTGCTTTTGTGGGGGATTGAGTCAATGTAAAGGTCAAGAGTTACCAATAATGTAATAAAATGTTTTCAGCTATTGACTTAAGTATGAATTGATGGATATTAAACAATGTTGTGTGTAGGTAGCTTATGTGAATTGCTAGCTTTTAATTGCTATTGATGGGATGCGGTTTTGAATTGATGGATAATGTTGTTAGTTGTTGTGTAGCCTTTGTGGAACTTCTTGAGTTCATTTGAAGGGGGCTGGGTCAAGGCAGTGGTTAATGTAACAGTTACTAAAAATGGAAAACGGTTTCCGCGCAATTATTCAAGTAAGAATTGGTTGATGGTGATAAAAATTGGTGTGTAGTTAGGTTATTAGAAGAACTAGCAGGGGAATGTTTTTGAGGGTTCATCGACGCTGTCACTTAAGTAAGAATATGTTTTTTCTCCAAATTACTTAAGCTAGTGATCTTTAGTAATGAAAGTTGTAGTGTTAGAAGCTCATATAAAGAACTTGCTTTGAAAAGCCTTTAAGGGGATTGGGCTCAAGGTCACAGTCACTGAAAATTAAACAAATAAAATTGGTTTCTGCCGAATACCTTAAGTAATAATTAATGGATAGTGATGGAGTTGGTGTATGGGAAGCAGAGATGACGAGCTTTTGCGATTGTGATGTTGACAGGGTTTGGGCAAGGTCAAGGACATTGTTCCTAAACATAGAACAGTGGTTTCCACCCAATACCTTAAGTAAGAATGGATGTATTGTAATGAAAGACGGTGAATATATTTTTTTATGCGAACAGCAAGCTCTGTATTGCTTTTTAGGGTTAGGGCCAAGGTGTAACTATAGTAAGAATTGATGGATGAAAATGGAAGTTTGTTTATAGGAGCTAGATTGGGATTATTTTGCAGGTGTGTGGGGCGGGGGATCGGCATAAATATAAAAATGGTTATCGCCCAATTACTTTAGGCTGCTGCTTTTTTCACTCATACAAAAATATTGGTTGGCTATATTTTCATATTATTCATATAAAAATATCTGTTTTCTAGTTAGATTTACTTTAAAATACCACATATAACAACTTTAAATTAGATAAAACATATATTGAATTGACATTTAGCATTTTTAAATGGATCATTGTATTTTTCTTATCATCCTTTTTACTATTGATCTTACCTGTTCAGTCATTTCTAAGCTCTGTTTCGCTTGCAGTGATTCTTTCTCGAATCTCTTTCGTGCCTGCAATCAAACATTTCAAGACATTCTTAAAATTAGCTTTACACGTATAATAATTGATTAAAGACAAACAGAGAGGCAAAAAGCTGGAAATGATATAATAATTATCAATGTATGTTTCTTTGAACTGTTGTTTATAATAATTAATCAGTTCATAGTCTGTGCCCGGGTATGCATATGTACAGATGAAAAACAGTCTGAAATACATTATTACAAAGAAAAGTAAAAAGTGCATTGACCTTTTGGTTCTTTGATTATTGTTGTAACCAGATATCTGATGACCGACTACACAGGAGTACATGGTTTGTATGTAATTGCGTGTGTGATTAGTATAAACTAATTAATTTTAGCTCGAATGTGACGAAATCTTATAAAATTATTCTCGAGTCCGTTTCCTGGGCATAAACCAGTACCGAGTCATGAGAGGCCATGAAAAAGAAACCCTAGTTGTGATCGAAATCACGACCTTTTTGATGCGAGGCAAACAATTATGCAACTAGACCACTCACAGCCCTAAGGTGATTAAACATATATACATGCTTTTGATGTTACCAAACTTTGTGACATATTACACTTATATCAAAGGTACAAGGCAAAAAAATAATAAAACAATCCATACCAAATTTCTGAGAATGTTTTTGTGACTTTAGCAAAACGGCTACGCGATGTGTAACTCTAAAGTTAAAATCTTGTTTTCAAATTAACTCACCATTTCTGCTTTTTCTGCGTCCAGTTTCGCTTGAATCAATGCTTCGATAGGTTCCTTACGTGTCTGTATAATGATATGACCAATCAATAGTTAAAACATGGTAACATATAGACAACGCTACATAAAACAATATGCCCATTATTTTAACAATGGCTGCCCATTTGTAAATGTTGGACATAAAGTAGAAATAAAGTGGTATTTTGCGTTCAAAACATATTCGCATTCCTTAAGATCAAGTTCACATTTAAGGTTTGATTTAAGGTTCGAAATACTTAATTATATGTAAAAATCACCAGTAATCTAAGGCAAATTAAAATATTTCTGTGAAAGTTTATATCAAATTTGTGAAAAATGTGCTAATTGAGAAAACAGAAATTATTGTAAAAAAATGTGCTTGTTGAGGAATATATAGTGTGAACAATTGGTTTAGGTACGTGTTTGGATATCAAGTATAACATTGATTTGTGATCGTTGTTGTCAAAAACGGCAGATTGATCAATGGCAGTTTTAAGAAGCATTGGAACACACTTATTGTATATATTTTTGTTACTGTTTTTGAAGAGAAGAGTTCCACTGATATTTATTGTCAATAAATGCTTTGAGTAGTGTGGACGTAGACAGACGGTGCGCAACGGACGACGGATACAATTACTTTTAAGACGATTACTATAATTCATCTCCAGTACATTGCTCTTTGGTAAATAGAATATCGTCATTGCATGATGCAACGTATTTACGTTACGATGATATAATCAATATCATAACATACCATTTGCATTTCTTGACTAGCACCCCCCATTGAGTTTGAGTCTAGGTTTTTGTCGTTAGTCGTACATGTTTCTTGACTGAAACCTCTTTTGAAATCTCCCACTTTTCCTTTTAGTTTAATTTCGAAAGAATCAAGTTCTTTATTGACTTTTACCACGTTGGTATTATTTGTTTTGTTTCTTTGATGGACTTTTCCCTTTAGGCGCTAAAGTCACCTGTAATCTCCCTTATTATATATAAAGCTGCGGACGTATCTATGACCTGATCACAATCAAGCTGTGTGGCCCCTTTACACAAATCAAAATCATCCTCACCATGTGAAAAATGATCGGATTGTAGACATCTACCGCAGATCAAAGATTCATGTGTTTTACGTATAAACGTCCTTTCAGTTGGATGGTGTTTACACATCTCCTGTTTGATATCACATATAATTCGCCTTGGACTGCAACCATCCTCTCCATACATGTTAAGGGTGTGGATTTTAAATGCTCTTCCTGTTTTATGAATTTCAAAACACGATTCACCTATATTCCTACATATGTTGCAGTATCCAACTGCCTGTTCCTTACAACACATCTCACACATAACTTGTTTTGATGACATTTTAAACTGTTCGCTTGAAACTTATTTAACATCAGAATTTTAAATGTTCAAACAATCAAATTTAGATAATGAATAATGTGGATTTCATATCGTTTCTTGAATATGGCACTTTACACCGAGGGCGTCTAACCTTTATTATATTATGAAACAAATAACGCCTTTGCTTAAATTAAAACTTTCTTAAGGTACAGAGATCTGTTAACATAATGTTTGATGTTAAAGAGATTATTTTACTTCAAATACAAAGGACCGATAGTATCATATAATTAAGTATCTGTGTGAATACGATTGTTCGTTTCAAGTAAGCCGATTCGATAAATGATATGCCCATTGTATAAATCCAGTATCAAGGGGGTTTAAACGTTGAATATACCCTATCGGATATTCTACCACCGATTTATCGCCCATATCGGCGGCGCGTTCTGATTTGATTTACTTGTAGGTACATGTGCACATTCCGAATGGATTACAGAATCGTGATACCATTTGAATGAAGAGTAAGTATGTTGATATTGGTCAACATTTGTGATATCACATAAGTCGCAAAATTGAATTGCAATTGCCAATTTAATGTCGAACTGCAACGTAAACATTGGTAGCACCCTGATTAAATGCAAAAATCATAACGCATTTCTATACACTTAAAACAATATAAATATTGCATGGACATAAATCTGTAGTGGATCATAATATTTGATACAGTATATAATATTCACCAGCAAATGTTTTGCTTACAGGTTTAAAATTCAACCATAATCTATAAAAGGCGAATTATTGTTCCATGTATATTTTCGTTTGTACTCATTTTGTCTTTTACTGTAACGTATCATCATCATTAACTTAACGGTATAGTATAATCCAATGTTTAATTGTGTTTGGGATAACACAGTTTTTACTACTAAAACTACATTTACGTTTTACACTTTGTATTTATATTTGCGTACGCCTTTTTCTTTAATCATATTGCAATTCTACAATATCCCTTGCTTCGGTTTGATATCTGACTTTGCTTTATTTTTTAAGTGGAAATATAAAGGAAACATTCGAGGCAATCAGCAGTATTATCTTAACATAATATGTGCTTTGTAATTGGTGTACTTGAAGACCATGCTATTTAGTCAGAATAAGTTTAAAGTTGAATGCTCATCATTTTGTTTAAACCCACGACTGCTATTTCCATTTCCTCTTCCGTTCAAAAGGATTGCCACTTGTATTATCAAAGATGTATTGATGCATGTGTGGTATCGCTTTGTTGTTTTGTATAAATCGCGTTTTTGATATGGAATGATCCTGTCTTTGTTTAAGGTTGAGTCTAAATAAGGTTGTAATTTTTGTTTATGTATCTCGTTACGTGCTTCATATGAAATTGATCTTGTTTATGCAAAAGTGTTAGGTCTAAGTAAGTTTGTGTTGTATGTTGTTTGCACTCTGTTTTGTGTTTGTATTATGTTCCTCTTAACACGGTAATGTCTACGTCTAGGTTGTTTTAGTTGCTAGTATATTCATATTAATTGTGTTGGAAGAAAGTAGTGTAATTTCAAAGGCAACTGCTAAACATTTGTTTGACATGAACAAACAACGATTCATCTGCATTGTACGAACAAATTATTTGCAATCATACACTGAAATAACTTTTTATGAAGTTCATAATTGATTTGAAGAATTACAAAAAAACAAAAACACATTCATCTGACATTCATCCGACCAAATTGCAATATCTTAAGGTTAATTAGTATCATTACACAATGTTACGCATAACAAAACATGCACATTTTGAGCATTGGATACCGGAATAACTTAATATTGAGTTAAAATATGTTTGATACCGTTTGTTTATATTTCTGGAGATTAAATATCAGTGTATAGTAATCGCTTATTCTATATTGACAAGAACAGAAGTAGAGCGCATTTATTGAAATATCGTTGTTATATTTCCGCACGCTGCTTCTTTTACAATAATAGCTTTACCTACTGGTAACCTTACTGATGATTAAATAAAAAAAGCACGGACACAACGAAAAAGCTTTTTGATATGATAAAACCACATGTCAGTATGGTTAATATCTATACATTTTATTAGGCATACGTATAACAAAAAATTTATTAAACAAAGAAAGGAATATTAAGAATGCATTTCTGTATTAAATATATACGATGACAATTCATTTCGGTTTGCTCGATACTTCATCCAATGTAATCACATAACACTCTCGGTTTGTTCGAGACTTCGACAAATGTATGCATACCACTCTCTCGGTTGGATTGAGACTTCATCCAATGTATGCATATTACACTCTCTGTTGAATGGAGACTTCATCCAATGTATGCATATTACACTCTCAGTTGGATGGAGACTTCATCCAATGTATGCATATTACACTCTCTGTTGAATGGAGACTTCATCCAATGTATGCATATTACACTCTCTGTTGAATGGAGACTTCATCCAATGTATGCATATTACACTCTCTGTTGAATGGAGACTTCATCCAATGTATGCATATTACACTCTCTGTTGAATGGAGACTTCATCCAATGTATGCATACCACTCTCTCGGTTGGATTGAGACTTCATCCAATGTATGCATATTACACTCTCTGTTGAATGGAGACTTCATCCAATGTATGCATATTACACTCTCAGTTGGATGGATACTTCATCCAATGTATGCACATCACTCTCTCGGTTGGATTGAGACTTCATCCAATGTATGCATATTACACTCTCTGTTGAATGGAGACTTCATCCAATGTATGCATATTACACTCTCTGTTGAATGGAGACTTCATCCAATGTATGCATATTACACTCTCTGTTGAATGGAGACTTCATCCAATGTATGCATAGTACTCTCTCGGTTGGATTGAGACTTCATCCAATGTATGCACATCACTCTCTCTGTTGGATTGAGACTTCATCCAATGTATGCATATTACACTCTCAGTTGGATGGAGACTTCATCCAATGTATGCATATTACACTCTCTGTTGAATGGAGACTTCATCCAATGTATGCATATTACACTCTCTGTTGAATGGAGACTTCATCCAATGTATGCATACCACTCTCTCGGTTGGATTGAGACTTCATCCAATGTATGCATATTACACTCTCTGTTGAATGGAGACTTCATCCAATGTATGCATATTACACTCTCAGTTGGATGGAGACTTCATCCAATGTATGCACATCACTCTATCGGTTGGATTGAGACTTCATCCAATGTATGCATATTCCACTCTCAAGTGGATGGAGACTTCATCCAATGTATTCATATCACTCTCTCGGTTGGATTGAGACTTCATCCAATGTATGCATATTACACTCTCAGTTGGATGGAGACTTCATCAAATGTATGCATATTACATTCCCCGTATGACCGAGACTTCATCCAATGAAAGCATATTACACTATCGGTATGATCTCTATCTCTTCTAAAGTATGCATATTACACTCTACGTATGATCGAGTCTTTATCCAATGAATGCATAATACACTTTCGGTTGAATGGAGACATCATCCAATGTATGCATATTACACTCTACGTATGATCGAGATTTCATCCAATGTATGCATATTTCACTCTCGGTATGATCGAGACATATCCAATGTATGCATTTTACACTTTCCATATGATCGAAACTTCATCCAATGTACGCATATGACACTCTCGGTTTGATCGATACTTCATCCAATATATGTACATAACACCCTCGGTTAGTTCAAAACTTCACCAACTGTATGCGTATTACACTCTCCGTATGATCGACACTTCATCAAATGTATGCATACCACTCTATCGGTTGGATTGAGACTTTATCCAATGTATGCATATTACACTCTCCGTATGCTCGAGTTTATATTCAATATATGCATATTACACTTTCCTGATGATCTACACCTCTTCCAATGTATGTATATTACACTCTCGGTTGGTTGGTGACTTTATCCAACGTATGCATATTACACTCTCCGTATGATCAAGACTTTATCCATTGTATGCATATTGCACTCTCGGTTGGATAGAGACATTATTCAATGTATGCATATTGCACTCTCTGTATTATCGAGATTTCGTCGAATGTATGCATATTACACTCTCGGTTTAATCTAGACCTTTTCCAATGTACGCATATAATACTCTCGGTGTGATCTAGACCTTTTCAAATGTACGCATATTTCACTCTCGGTTGGATGGAAATATCATCAAATGTATGCACATTACCTTATCGGTTTAATCTAGACCTCTTCTTATGTACGCATATTACCCTCT
Source organism: Mya arenaria (assembly GCF_026914265.1). Taxonomy (NCBI): domain Eukaryota; kingdom Metazoa; phylum Mollusca; class Bivalvia; order Myida; family Myidae; genus Mya; species Mya arenaria. Next base: position 61,776,624 of record NC_069132.1, on the reverse strand, counting down.
TGGTTGGATTGAGACTTCATCCAATGTATGCATATTACACTCAATTTGTTCGATATTTCACCAAGTGTATGCACGTACTATTCTCAGTTTGTTCGAGACTTCATCCAATGTATTAATATTACACTCTCGGTTTGTTCGAGACTTCATACAATGTATGCATGTTACACTCTTGGTTTGATCGATAATTCAACTAATATATACACATTATAAATACGGTTGGATCGAGACGTCATCCAATATATGCACTCTCGGTTTAATCGAGATTTCACTCAAAAAATGACGACAAATATTCTTTAAAATACATAGTCAGGGTACAATATAAAGTACAAAAGCAAATCGCTCAACAATTTGTTAACATCAAGATTACTTACAGCGTCAAGTCTTTAATTGCGTCAAGATTACCCGTAATCCATGACAAATATTTCCTTAATTCCTATTACTTTATACTTAGCAACATATTTCTACTGACATTGAAATTCTCCGATTTATTAATTTAAACGATATTGAAAACACTCGTGCCATTCTCTATGTCAAAATCTCAGGTAAACGGGAGAGCAGACGGTTGTGAACAATACTTATGTAACATTATACCGTTCTTTCTAAGCGCATGTAACACACACTTCCTATCAAGATCTTATCATTTTGTGTAAACTACAATCAAAAATATAATGATAAAATACCTGACGGGTATATTTACAATGTTGATTGATCTTGATACAATGGATTTAATTAAAAGGTGTCATACAGATACACTTTTCGACTCAGAAGATAATATCATTAAAAGAATAAGGTAAATAACCACCGGGCTTATTTCTTTGATTTATGTCAATGTGACCGGTATGAGAGGTATTCACTAAATATTTAATGCAAAAACATACAAAATCGAGAATAAAGACAATTAATTAGATGGCATATAGTAACATATAGATATATAATAAACATTTTTACATTATAAAAATGAAAAATAATTATTATATTTTATAACATAGAATATTAAAGATTTTGTATATTTATCACACATGTAATTACAAGTAAATTACATTTGGTTAGATATAATATTTATATATTTCTGATTACAATTGCAGACCTGGGGATATTCCTTATTATTAAATTATTTGAAATCTATGCTAGAAAGTATATTTGAAAAAATTGAATGTATCGCGTTTTAATTAATAAAATACCATAATGAACTGTTATTAATAGTCGTTATATTATGATTAAATAAATTTTAAACATATCAGTTCATGAATCAATCTACCGTATAATCCAAGTTGATAAATGTACGGAAATTAGACTTCTACTTTCTAACTCCGAAGCTTTAACTTACTTTTCCCCTTTTTTAAATTTTATTTTCGACGTTTAAGCTTAAAACAGCGTGCCGACTAATTAATCATTCAACTGCATGGTGCAGTTATTCATTTTTCTCTAATTAATAGCTGCTACCCCAAGTTGTATATGGCAATTGTGTTACTTTTGTCTCTATATGTCTTTATGTTACAATACCGCTTGATCTGTACATAGATAAGAGAAGTTTGATTAAATAAAATGCGTAATATTGTCTGTATATTTGTCTCTTCCCGGCGCGGTATATCATGTTTGTTATTAGCTGGACATTTGTTTCCTTTTTTACACGGTTGAGCGGTTTAAATTAGGACCTTACGCTTAACATACCATGACATCGGTATGACATAATACATTTAATTACCGACACAACAAAGCTAAGGTAAGTCTATATGGCCTAAAACAGTTCAATTACACACATTACAAATCTAAGATTAGCTGTTATGGTCTAATACAGTTTATTTGCTGAAATAACAAACTAAGGTAAGTATATATGGCCTAATACAGTTCTATAATTAACATTACAAAACTAAGGTAAGTCGGTATGGTCTAATACAGTTCTATTACCGACATAAAAACACAAGGTAAGTCTGTATGCCCTAATACAGTACAAAAACCGATATGGCGTTATATAGTTGAATAATTCATTAACCGTCTAAACAAAACAAATGTAAGCAATTATACTAATTAGGTACATGATTACTTATCTAATACTGAATATATTACATAAAGGGTTTGTCAAAGTCAGTTTAAGATTTAAGACACCGTTTGTAACAAAACTCCTATAATGTATAACCTAACTTAAAAAGGTCGTACCGAAGTTAAAGCATAATAACATAAAAAGGACCATTCCAGAACCAAACTTCGAATGCTAAATGTACAAATAATATAAATATTTTCCTATTGCTTTCATCTTCCATATTTGCACTGGATAAGCGGGTAAAGTTATGACTCAGGGGTAACATTATCATATGAATTCGATAGAGTGCGTGTAACTAGGTTAGAAATGAGATCATGTGAGGAAACAAGAGTGTTTGTTATTGAATTGATATGTTGAGTTGTATGCCTTATAATTAGTTCAATATTATTAGTTACGATTCTCACGTTCGAGTATGTATCAGAAGTACCGTTATCGAGGTATTGTAAGTTTGTGTATTATCATCGCGTTCGTTTACCCTAATAAACATAGATATACTGACTGACACTTTATTTCTGACTTGTACATTCATAACGGCAGCACAGCACTTAAAAGTTGTTTATACAACTTAAGTCGCTTAAAGATCTCTTTACGATTTCAGAGGCGGAGTCTGCCACATTGACTACTGATAACATTTCCTGCATATATTTAACAGGTCATTCTTATTACTATTTCTTTTCACCATTCATGCTACATTGACAACAAAATGTCATTTATCTTGTCACTTGCATACAAATCGGTCAAATAACAAGGTGCAGTGTACATTTTAGTTTATTAGGATAGTAGATCACGTGATGTTTATCTACAGTCAGTTTGTCATGTGACCGCGAAAATGGACTTTTTTTCAATTCTAAAAGAAAACGCACACATATTGTCTAGTACCGTACCAATAGTCCGCCAACTACCGACCTCATCAATCACTCGCCCATAAAGTCCCATCACTGTGCATAATATTGACCCTGGTAAAACAATCGACCATAATATCTACATTTGATATGAAAATCTTACCCCACCCGAAAATTGTGAAAACTGTGCAGCAATAAACGATGGTAAAATCCATTTCTGTGGCGAATGCCAAAATCTCACTTACAACAGAAATGAATTATCTCTTCGCCGGCTCTGCTCGAGACATCCAACACGAATGTGTGAACTTGAATCATGACCTATGTACTGTACACTGTGTCTTGCGGAATAATAGTTACATCATCAGATAATGTTTGGTGACTGATTCATGTTCATGCACTTTGTGTTTTGAATTGCTATTGACGTATTCAATTGCAATGACTTTGACTGCAAGCGTATTGAAACAAAAGTTTAATAGTTTTGAGAACTATTTCGGGGCCGATTTAAAAATGGATACCGAGTGTGATAACGTCGTCAGGGAAAAACAGTTGTCCCCCTTTTCTTCAATAAACTTAATCATTTAAAAGTCATTCTGCTCACCCGATAAACTCCTCCATTCACGGCACTTTTCTCTATTTACTAATATTTGCCTCAATTCTTACAAACACGTTAGGCTTAACAGAGGCAAAAATATTATTTAAGCTGCTTTTTTTAAGTTTACTAAATGAAAAAGGTTGATCAAGTTACCATAAAGTGAGTGTCCTTTTAACGTCCAAAACATATTTGCAAATTACTCAAAATATGCCAAACAAAAAACAGCGAAACTTCGAGAAATTGGGGGTCTTGCATATTTAAGCGCTACCATCTGATCGCGTAATACCATTCCAATGACGTCATAAAGGTATACATATCGTCATCATATGATTGTACTTTACATGTATAAATGTACGTTTATTGTAAAACGTTTAAAAGCACCTGCATTGTTGGGCTTATATGATTCTTTACATAAATGTGTTTGAATCGATAAAGTTAATTTAAGACAAGCGTTTCATCTGATTTGTTCGTTTTTTACTTAAAACATATTCCGATAGTCCATCACAATGCTCTCTTAATGATACGTAAACCGTTTGAAATTAAACATACTGAAGTGTTTTGTCACTTTTTACGCTTTTACAAAAACAACAACAATTTATCGAAATTTGACCTAGGCAAATATGCATACACACCATACATTTATATTTTCATGCTTTTGTCATCAAATTTATTAGAATACGAAACCGACAAAAAATGTCTAGATTTCGAGCCTTCCGATTTTATAAATTAATCAGACAATTGAAAAATAGTTTCGTTTGCTTTTATCTATGTATTTGAACTGTGAAAAATATGGACAGATGGTGACATATTTTGTATACATCATTAAATATAAGCTAAAAAGTATAATATATGATTTTTTTACATAACTTCTTGCTACTCTTATTCTTCCAAGGCATCTAGAAACATTATATTTAATATTCCTGAAGTTTGATTGCACTCAGTGCCAACCGGTACTTAAGAGACCCACACTATTATATCAGATAACATTTGAGAGACCCAAACTATTATATCAGATAACATTAAGAGACCCACACTATTATATCAGATAACATTGAGAGACCCAAACTATTATATCAGATAACATTTGAGAGACCCAAACTATTATATCAGTTAACATTAAGATACCCAAACTATTATATAAGATAACATTTGAGAGACCCAAACTATTACATCAGATAACATTTGAGATACCCAAACTATTATAACAGATAACATTTGAGAGACCCAAACTATTATATCAGATAACATTTGGGAGACCCAAACTATTATATCAGATAACATTTGAGGGACCCACACTATTATATCAGATAACATTTGAGAGACCCAAACTATTATATCAGATAACATTTGAGAGACCCACACTATTATATCAGATTACATTTGAGAGACCCACACTATTATATCAGATACCATTTGAGAGACCCACACTATTATGTAAAACTTTCCGAATATTATGTTAGATACCTCAACTATTATATAAGATCACAATTGAAAGAACCCAGCTATTTTGTCAAAGACCCCAACTATTAGGCCAGAGACCCCAATTTTTGGTCAGAGACCCGAAATAGTATGTTATAGTACAGTAGGGATTATGCCCTCGTTCATTGCGATATGTATCAGTGACGCCACCGTTCAGATCACTTCGAAGTTGTGATGCCACTTTTAAGTTTGATTTGTAGCTGTGTCGCCACCGCTCAGTTTGATTTGTAGCTGTGACACCACCGTTCAGTTTGATTTGTACCTGTGACGCCACCGCTCAGTTTAATTTGTAGCTGTGACGCCACCGCTCAGTTTGATTTATAGCTGTGCACCACCGTTCAGTTTGATTTGTAGCTGTGTCGCCACCGCTCAGTTTCAGTTGTAGCTGTGACACCACCGTTCAGTTTGATTGGTAGCTGTGACGCCACCGTTCAGTTTGATTCGTAGCTGTGACGCTACCGTTCAGTTTGATTTTTAGCTGTGACGCCACCTTGCATTTTGATTCGTAGCTGTGGTGCAACCTTTCAGTTTGGTTTGTAGCTGTGAAACCACCTTACAGTTTGACCTACACATATAACGTCTCTGTTCAGACAGACTGCACCTGTAACGCGACACTTTAAAACGATCTACATCTGTGACGCCACTGTTCATATCAATGTGTAAATAAGAAGTCTCTGTCCAAATCGAAAATCTAAGTTAACGCCATTGATTATTTCGATCTGCAGCGGTAATGTTCGCGTCCGACCGTTGACGTCACTGTTTACTTCGTTCTGCATTCGTTATGCCACCATTCTCAACAGACATTCAACTGCCTGTGTTCTGTATTTCTACTCTTGTTAATATTTTGATTCTAATTTACTTGTTTGTTAAGCATGTGTTTCAGTCTGTTCCTTGCATAATTAACGACCGAAAAGAGGAAGTTTAAGCACACAATTTGGAACAATATAAACAATATCTGTATTAAGAAGTGTTTTTTTTTTTATTTTACCCTTTTCGCTTATATGTATATTTCAAGCATTAGCTCGTCCGTGTCGCTCCATTCTGATGTTGCATTTCGTCTTGCAATATTTACGATTTTTCTAAAGTGTAAATCCCGTGTCTTCGAATAATTAACGTATAATGTATTGGTCGAACGTGATCAATTATCCAAGCTACTACGTTTTACGGTGTTTTTTTTCAGCGATTTGCTTTAGAGTTGCAAGTTGTGGTTCTTAGGGGTCACCTCCTCCCGCTTGATAATATAGTTTAGGTCATGAGCTAGAAACTTGCTCTTCAACAGCGTCTAAATCAAATATCGGTTCTGAGTGAAAACGGTATGCATGCGTTTCAGGTTTGTTTGTATTTTAATGGCAAAACATATAAGACGATACTGTTTTTGATACTTGGTCGTTTATGTTCACTGTTAAAAAAGGTTATATCTTACAGTATACGGATAATGATGATACAACGCGTGTTAGATTGACTTGCTGTTCAATCATAGAATGTTCTCCCTTGACCTCATAAAATGAGTACTGTCTCCTTTCTGGAATACAGGAACAAGCGAGGCAATACAATCACACTTAACCTATCTAAAGGAACAGTCAACAAATACCAGTCGATTAAAAGTATATTATTTACAACAATGTTTATCAAACCCGTGTACATAGATCGCCAATATTTAATCAAATGGTGTCAGCATTGTAATATGGGCGGTAACTATATAATGTTAAGTGAAATGAACATACTTGAAGAGGTATCTGTATTTTTTGTTGACACTTGCTTATAGATTAATTGGCCGAATAATTTGAAGTATAACATTTGCATAAGAACAGGCAGTGCAAATGCAGTAGAAATAAAAACATTCTGGAGATCCTCGTAACCGTTCGTAACTGATACAGCGACGTGCTTTATATCGCGATTTTGATACCATGTGTTTCTGTATTGTACCTTACTTTTAGGGCGAAGGTAGTTGCATGTACATGTGTATAATAGAAAACAAGGTGGGGACTGGGCAAACCGTAAAGATTAAGATCAATCAAGTAAAACATTAGACAAATATCTTTAATACAATCAGGTGTATTATGGAAATTAAATGTCAAATTGGAACCCAAGCCTTTTAGCATATGCATCTTTATTTTCCGATTAATATTTAATATCGCAATATAGACATGATATTGGATAATAAAAGGGACTTTTATAATTCACATTCATTTTTGCAAACAAAGCAAAGTAAGGAGTTTTTTCAGGGATTACATTATGAAACAGATACAATATATTGCATACCGAAGTTTAATACAATTCGATTGCAGTAGCTTCTGAAAGTACGTTTAAAGTAAAATTTAATAATACAAGAAAAGATAACACAACATAATATACTTTTCTTTTATCCAAACTATATCGTATTAAACCGCGTGGCAATACCTTTGGTATAACGTCGGTTTTCTCTTTCCATTTACATTTTCCTTGCAATTATTCACTAGTATTTCTGTATAACTTAACATTTTACTGCAGTCCTATGGATGGACTTAATGATGATGTCGATAAGGTATGTTTGATATAGGTCTAATATTAAAGTAGTAAGAACATAGGGAGTTGACTTAGGCAATCACATTTAAAAGTGATATACACGTTTATACCTGCATTTAAAATACTATTTAAACGTTTTTTAATGATATATGATAAAAAAACTTTCTGTTCAGCAAATTACTTCTGAAAAAGTATCTACTTATATCGTTTTAAGCCTTTTCATTACAAAACAGATCAACGACTTTGCATGAAGGTAAAACAAATGCAGGTTGCACAAAACAAAAAAATGGATTTTGATCAAATTGTAATTATACAATAGAGACTGTACGGTAAAGCCCAGTAGTCAAACACTTGAGCAAACACTCTCTCAAGAGACAAAAGGCTAGGGACAACAATACACCAATCGAGATACACAAAACGTACATACAACACATTTAGAATATACATGCAAAATAAAAGCTGTATACATACATATATGGATTTCCATCCTGAAACGGTTTGTAAATTATGAGTTCACTTGGGGATATACTTGTAAATAAATGTTGGGGTAATTGTCATGGAACGGTTAGTAACAGACGAGTCACTTGGAAAAAGATATAATTACTTGTAGGGGTTACCGCCCTGGAACGGTTGGTAGCACACGAACCCGCTGGATAAAAATACCTGTTGGGGTTTTCGCCCTGGAACGTTAAGCGATAGACGAGTCACTGGGTTAAGATATAAATACTTGTCGGGGCTACCTCCCTGGAACGGTAAGCGACAGACGAGTCACTGGGGTTAAGATATAAATACTTGCCGGGGCTACTGCCCGGAAACGGTTGGTGACAGACGAGTCACTGGGGGTTAAGATAAAAATTCATGTCGGGGTTACGGTTGCTGACAGACGAGCACTCGGGGGTAAGATATACTAACTTGTCGGGGTAATTGCCCTAAAACGATTGGTGACAGACGAGGCACTCGGGGTCAAGTTATACAAACATGTCGGGGTAACCGCCCTAGAACTGTTGGTAGCAAACGAACCCGCTTGGGTTTAAGATAGTATTACCTATTGGGGTTTTCGCCCTGGAACGGTTGTTGCCCGACGAACTTTATTGGATACCAATATATAAATACATGTTGTGGTTATCGCCATGGAACGGTAAGTGACTGACGAATTTACTTGGGGTTCCATATATATAGTACGTGATTGGGTTATCGCCCTATAACAATTAGTGAATGACAAGTCACTGAGTGATAAAGTATTTGATGCGCGCAAAACATTACAATTATAACAACATAAAATCGTATATCATCATCGCAATACCATTTGGTATGTCTCGGTTGAGCATTGAACCGGGACCATCCGCAACCGAATACTACCGTTAATAAAACAAACTAACATATTACGTTTGAGATCATTTTGGTCGAGCATTCAAAATTTGGCTTAACCCCAAAGCAAAATTGTTTTAACTGACCTTTAAAAAGAAGTTAACCCACCATTTATTGATATTAACAAACAATAATATGTAAACATCTTTATTTGTCTTTTTGTGACGCTTTGTTTAGGTCGTTTAATACTTTTCGAGTGTCGAGTATTGTCCTTCGAACAATTAAGGACATTGTATTGACTGCTTATCATGTGCCTTAAAATTGTATTGTATGCATTTTATGAAACATGTTTGCCTTTTTACAATTTAAGCATTCTATAGAGGACAATCTGAGCATGTCCGATTTGTTGTGTGTATTTACATCTTCTTCGTTGGTAGATATCAGTATTTTGTTATATATATTCATGATTGATTAATTTAATACATACTAAAATGGAAATGATACAATACACGCACTAAATGCATGGACAAGTATGGCATTCTACAATTAAACTAAGTGTAAAGTCCTTAGTTAAATACCAAATAGTATTGAACATAACAATTATGGACAACAAAATTACAAAGCAATATTAATAACAATGGTGAGAAGAATAATCATTTACGTAATTAATTGTCATTCAAATATAACAATTGGAGTTTCAAATATTGTAAAACTAGAATGTCTTCAAAAGGTGGTGATAAGTATAATAAACAATATATGCACGGTTGTGTGCGTCCTGCTGTCTTTAGCAAAACACTCCGATGGATGGCCTCCATTGATCTTCGTATGGAACAGTACTAATATGAGCGTGTATTTGCCGACAAAGAAAAACAATCATGCAGTAATTTGTCCTCGATAAACAACAATTAACATTCTCCTTTTTAAATATAGATAAATCAATTTCTTAACTTATCCTTTACAACACGCTAAAGCATTTTAAACACAAAGTATTTGGTAGAAATAATATCCACAGCAGATGACCACGGAAAACAGACAGACATTTGACCGTGGACGTTGTTAAGATTCATTCAGTCTCAATATTGTTTTTATTTTGTTATGCCCTTGCCTGCAAATCCCGCTATCATCTCATTAAGAACTCAGCAGATTCGAGCAGTACTGAACTTGAACTAATTAAATATATTAAATGTATAATAATATTCAAAGCAAAACACATGTACATAAATACGTCGCATCACCTTATTGAATATCACATGATATTATCTCAAACAGCTAAACGATATGAAAACGAAGCTACTAAAGCAATTATGAAATAATCGGACACGATGTTATAACACTCTGTTGACGATTAAAAAATTCAACAAAATATAACGGACAACAAAACTCGTTCTCATAAATTAATTTAGGATAGGATGATATTAATTTACTACGTATATTGTCATACCAATTTTCGTGCTGTTTGAATACACTTTAAAACATATTTATTGCATGCAAATAAAACGTGCACATTCAAACATAAAGGAACTATTGTGACACGGAGATGCGAAGGAAAATATATTCAATTGATATCGTAAAGATGGTAGAAAATAGAAAAGTGTTGCATTATGTTTTAAAAACGTAACACAATTCAATACTAGTGAAGTCATAATTATCAATAACGATTTCAAGATTTTTAAATCATGTAAGTGTGTAAACTGGACAAGCAAGTGTATCGTTTGTACGAAACAAAATAATGTTATTATGAATATTATATATTAACAATTGCTATTTACATAGTAGTCAAGTAGTTGAAAACTAAATTCGTAAAAGGCACAAACGCGAGTTCGATAATAGGGAGAAACCCCTCGAATGGGCATGCATATACTTGAACATTGGACATTATCATTTGGACAGAGTATTTCGACAACATAAGACTTCTGAATTTTACCAACCATCCACAGTAAAATACTCTTCCAACTTCCCCGTCAGATTTATGTTCGCCGCTGTGATGCCTTTGACTGCCAGTTCCTCTTTCAATGTCCTTGTGTATTCATCATATGCCGTTTGTGTCAACTTACTAAAAATAGAAGCAAACTTCAACTATACATGTATGCAACGAAAACCGAAAGTGATACGCCGAAGGGTATTTCCGTCCTCAAAACATAGGAGTTTAACTTTTGTTTTGCAGAGAGAGTTTAATAGTACCAGGAAACTTTTGAAATCACACCATTGTGACCGCCTTATTAAAAAAGGACTCGCAAGCAACACTTTTCGGATAATTTCGTTTATTGTACAGAAGGACGGGCAAGTGATACCTACAAAGTTTTCTATGAGAATTTCAACTTTCTTTTAAATACAACAAAGAAAACTGATTCTTCTGTACACATTAAATTGTTCCATAGTTGTTTTATACACCTATAATCATGTCTACGTTCTACAATTACAGAATTTGCTGAATGCCACATAGTTAACATTTCCTATAAGAGTGTAATGATTATTTGAATTAAACAGTCAATCTGAGTGTACAAATATTTAAAATATAATAAGTGTTATTCACGTACTAAGTTATATGATTTTGAGACATATGAACGATATGTTTAACGTATGAGCTACATTGCAGTTTATTTATTTATGAAAGGTTTTGAATGTGATGCAATGTTCCACAATCGTACATTTTTTGGCAACTGTAAAAGTGAAAATATGCCTATCCGCATTTGTTCGCTGAGATTCACAAACGAAGTTTAAGTTAGATATGCATTTATCCATCACTGAGCGATTAGTTGTGTTTGTTTCTAAAACCATCTTATTAAAACATTTGCAATATTTCTTTACGATCAATTTTATCAGAATTCATTCGGGAAAAAGGGAAGTTGATATAATTGCTTAAATATAAGTTTTTAAAAATTTATATTTTCAATCCATAGTTTGAAGTTAAATATCAAATACTAACTGCTATAAGTTATACGTCAATTAAACCTAACTTATTATACCTATATTGAACTCCACCACTTATATGAAACCGGTATATGCTATCAAAAATGGCTTACCCTTACTACCACTTATAACATGCTATAAATTTGAGATGCATATAATTACTGTATATTAAAAAGAAATACTATCCCGAAACGTTTATACATGTGCCCCCTTAACGAAACGGCACTCAAAACATTTCCCCCTAACAACAGTTAACACCAATCCTATCCTGAATACCCTAAGGTGACTCTTATTATACATTATAAGATTATTATTACCTCAATAAGGTATACACCGACTCATTATACAAAGAGATACAATCCAGATTAATCTCTCCATCCTTGTCCAAGACGAACATCAGCCTTTTCCTAAACGCCTCTTTTAACATTCTACATAGCAGCTTGCCCTTAGTGTCTAAACTCAAATATCCTGTGAACGTGCCGCTTTTATAAGGGTATCCCGGGGACGGATGATGCGACTGCAAGTAGGAAAGATAAATGATGTGTTAGACGTGATGAAATAGACTACTAAGTAAAAAATATACCGTACATTTTTTCGACTGGAAAATTGATTGCCAGATACACTCAAACAAATTTGATTTAAATTTTAGCATTCATGAGATTTATGTTCTGAATGTTTACTTTTCGTCATACAATACTCCCAATAATGTAGAATTAAGGCGGGGGATAACGGAAAAACATACATGATTTGGCTAAAATGACATTGAAAGCAAAAGAACGGGCAGTAATAGGTAAATTGTAATAGGTTTTGCGTATATAAACTAAATTGCGATATCTACAAGTTCAAGAACAAGTTCACGCAAAAATAATCATGTAACTCTACTGCATATAGGTCAATTTTGTTAAGCATGTTGTTATCTAAAAATAATTTGCTTATGTTGCAAGCTCATGCTGTATGTGTTAATCGGTTACTCAAATGCTTCTTTGAGTCTTTCAAAATAATATCATTGAAATAGTACTGGTTTTGTTGTTTTCAATAGGAGGTTATAGAATGGCTTTCAAAATGATTTTTCGATTACTCGGTTTGTCCATGCCGTTTCAACTGAATTCTTGTTACACACGCTAGTCCTTAAACCAACTTTAAAATTTTACTGGAGATTAATGTCACTTTTACAGTTTATACATTTATTACCTCATGTTACTAGGCTTCTTGCACATTATATCACATCCCATACACGCACTAGTGGCTATCATCAAATATGATTCAATAAGTTCTAATGTTGTGTCTAATGTTATATTTTAAATAATCGACATATGATTGCAAATAAAACGACACATTTAGACGTGGCATTTTGACAACAAACATTTTTTTCAGCTTTACAACTACACAACATTACATCTATGCAATATGGACTGTTAGAAATAAACAATATATTTTGTTTTATGTTGATAACGAACATGTGTGTTTATTTAAATTTATTTTTTATGTTTGTATGAATTAAATCTAGAAAACTTTGAAGAAAACATGTGGTGCAAGTATTAATTATACTATTTAATATGATGCAAACACAGTTCGATCAACGTGTGCTTTAAAATGTTCTTTGATAAAGACTTGACTGTTTTGAAGGGCCCTACGTGCTTAGGTTTAAAGTGACACTCTTATTCAAAAACAATACATACACATGTATAACAAAAATAAATTGTGTGTGGCACACCATTAACCATTCACTAAATATTGCATTGATGGAAAATATCTATTACTGATAACAAGATTGTAACCGTGTAATTATTAGCTGAAAACGCAAACAAATATCAACTGATGAGTGCTGAAATATTTATTTTGATCAACTATAGTCCCATAAGGTAGAAATACCATATTTCTGCACTTTTCTTTCAAATTAAACTCAGTATCCTTCACAAGAACCATTATTTTTGACATTTATCAACCCTTTTTAATATACCAGAACAGTTGTATTTATTGTGGTAAATCTTATTTGTGATCATCTTTATTTGAATATGTCACTGGTTAAGAATCATCTCTTATATGATATAATGCATAAAAAAATGACTTGAGATCTACAGCTATTTGTTAGTTATATACGCATGTCGCAATCCTTTTGGGCCCAATTTATGCATATACGTATCACATGTTATACCTTATTTCTCATTTCTAATAACCACCATGCTAGATTGTTTTTAAAATTTATAATTTAACATTCCTTTTACTTCTGATGATCAGAATAGTGAATATCCCTCCGCAAGTTTTATAAAATATCCAAAAGGACTGCTTTTGCATAATTGTCTGTATTTCAGCAAGTTACGTTTTTATCTCATTTTCGTATATGGTAAAGATTTATTTAAAATAATATACCATTTGTTTTGTTTAAAGTGATATTTTTTATTTTGTACAAAGGTTTGAAGACGTTATGTAATGAATATGCTAACACAGGAACTGACGTCATACATATACAAAGGTTTTCCGTCACGCTCTAAATGAAAGCAAATTTTGAGCGTTAAAATTGAGATTCTGACGGAATATCATCTAGTATGCATTTTACTTATATACTGAATAAATTGATCGGATAAATCTTATGTTTTGAAATTATTCCGGCATATTTCAGCATTGCAGGTAGCTAGAGCTAAATAAAAATGTATGAATTCGCCTTGAAATATGTAAACAAACTTGTTTATTATGCCCATGCAAAAACTGTTTTAATACCTGATTAAAGAGTCACTTTTTTCAAGCTCAATTGTTGAGATTAATCTCGGAAACATCTTCAAACGGGAAATTGTTTCTTTATGTCTGATATATATTTCTTTATGTCTGGTAATCTTGATCATATAGACGACTGAGTGCTGGAAATTTACTTGGTATTTTCCGTGAACCAATTAAAATTAGAGAGCCAATACCGGAAATTCACAAGTTTTACTGATATGCAGTTTATTTTTATAATCTCGGTAAAATCCATGACGTACCTTTGACGTAGCATCACGCGCGGGTAACAGATAGATAGATCATTTTATTCCTCCAACAATGGAGAGCATTACATATTAATAACATACAATACATGAATATACAGTTGATTTATAATCATAACATAGAAATGAATAGGAAAATGATATGCATGGCAACAATTTCAGGGTACACAACAATACAAAGAATGGGAAATAAATGACATGTCCCTACATTACACATCGTCCTGCATTTTAGATAGAGTTATGACAATGATATAAAAGGAGTGATATTTATAAGTAAAGTAAACATAGTGAAATAGATAGTTACTTTTACAAAAACAGCCCAAATGAACAAGACTTTAAATGAGGGTTTACACACATTGTACATGTAATTACATATGCGGTAAAAAAATGAGCCAGTGGCTTACTGAGAAAATGTATGTATCGTAGTACCGTCTTGAAAATATGTACTCGACTGTGGTCGCTGAGCGTAACAGATCAAAAACCGGACATTATTTCCAATAAGTGTTCGGAATAATGCATTTGACAAAATTCGTCATACTGATTTACTGTGAACATTAAACTTAATTTTAATTGCAATCCGTGCTGTTAGAAATTGGGCCTCAAATGTTCGAGATGTTTTACAACATTCGGGATTTCATGACGTGTGGCTTTATCCAGAATCAGTTAATATGACTGTATTTGTACCTTTGATTAGAAATAGGCTACGAGATATTTATATTTCAGACTGGAGAGTTGGTATGGAAAGTTGTAGCTCACTATTTATATATAAAGAACTAAAAGACACATTCGAAGTCTCAAGCTATATTTATAAATTAGACAACATTAAGTACAGGCAGGTACTAGCAAAATTAAGACTATCGTCCCATAGATTAAATATTGAAGTTGGGAGACATAGTAACATTGTAAGAAATGAAAGAAAGTGTACATTTTGTAATTTAAACGATCTGGAAGACGAGTACCATTTTGTCTTAAAATGTCCAATGTATGCTGATGTTCGTAGAAACTTTATACCCAGATACTATTTAGAACATCCTAGTATGGCTAAGTTTATCTCTCTACTGCAAACTGATAAAAAATCACTTCTTGTTAAATTAGCAATTTTTGTCTAAAAGCCTTTGAAATAAGAAAGAACAATGCCTAATGGTTTTATTCATAAATTGTCACCAAAAACAAGACGAGCTGTATATGTCTTTGTATTTCCTTTTTACATGTTTGTTTGTTTTGTTTCCTGTTGTTGTTTTATCACACATGATGTATCTCCAATCCATTGGTTTTAGGTTCATTTATAAACGGCAATACTGCCTCTATTTTCATGTCTTATTCTATTTCTTTCCGCAATGTTCAAGGTTTATGTGTTAAATAATATATTTAACATTCTCACTTTCATATCAACCATCATGCACGCTGATTTGTGTGCAACTTGGTTGATGTTTTCCTGTTTTGCTTTTGTTCTTTCCATTTTTGAGTAATTTCTGAAAAATCTGTGAATGATGCAAAACTCATTTAAAACGTGTTAATACATGAAACTATATATATTTTGATTGTTTATGTGTGCGTGTATTCTATATTTATGTTTATATTTGTGTAATGTGACAATGATCTGTATATGCTTAAGTCAAAAATAAATTTTCTGTTCTGTTCTGTTCTGTTGATTATCATCTATCCATTTTTTTCATCGAATTTGCATATTTTTATGTAAAACAGCCAAAGTCTGGTTCCAATATGGCTTTTAATATGGTTTATATCGTGGTTTTGGGATGTACTTTTTAGAAATCGTATGTTACGTTGATGCTAAGGTACGATACAAATAATCAATGTCATCTGTTGTGTTAATATTATTCTCTAACTAATTATTTAAAATTTCACTATTCTGCACGCACTCCTTATACTGAGTTATATAATAACCTTTTATGTTCTTCCAATTTATAATGTCTGTATTAATTTTTCTCTGTACTGTTACTTGTACTTTCATGTTTATAATGATATGATGGTGGCTTGATAAATTAATACAATTATCATTTTGCATTTTACAATATACAACATTATCAACATTCTCACTTTGAATTAACATATGGTCAATAAGAGTATATCTCGTACTACTATATGGTACATTTAAATGAATTAAGAACTTAAATTACGACTCGTGACATAAAGCTTTATTCAAAACCATCATCCGCGTATAAGGCGATTGTCTTTCAAGGCTTAAAATGTTCTGCAAAAATGAAAATATTGAGAAAAAATGGCAATACTAAGCATATCGGCATGTGCATGGGTGCATTGCTTTTACTTATTAAGTCTTAAAACAAAACATATTACATAAACATTTTAACAACTAAACATCGTGAATTTGAATTTAAGTAGATAATTTTAAGTACATGTTTTGAGTTATACTTAGACAAATCGTATACTCTGTCCGTATGTGTAATGAAAAATAAATAATTGTTCGTTTAAAATGTTATTTTTAGCACAACATCCTATTGTAACAAGTAATGACACGACCTTGATTAGAACAAATTTTTAACTTTGACTTGTATAACAAAGCTTGGAATACGCCTTTCATTAGCTTAGGATAACTATTTAAATATACAACGAAACATTGCATTGTTTGATGTTCACACTTATACGATCATATATAAATTCTAACAGTATAAAACTGTTTTTGCAGGTACTTGTTAGCTTAAAACCCGTGATTATAAATAAGAAATGTATACAGAATGATTACCGTCTGAATGCCATCCGGGAATGTAAAACTCAAATTGATGATTTCAAAACCGTTTTCATGTGTTAGAGTACTGGTCTTGACCTCAACTGTTCCAGTTGGTTGAGTACCTTAAAAGCAAAATTATTTTTAAAAATGCTAGCTCCATAATAGATTTGATCACAATTCAATAGCTCGTCCCGGAAGGTTAGATACACCTCTTTTCTTATTGCTTTAACCATTGATTATATTAATAACATTATATTAGTCACATACCAGTTGACATCCACTTACTATTCACAACAATTGACACCAATCTATGCAATGAATGATACATAACAATATAATTAATATCATTTTGAACTTTTTATTACGGATATTTTTATAACGCATTGTCCATTATTTATGTTTTGATACCTGTACAATACGTATTTATTGTAAGATAACTTACACTTAATGTTGTGTTTCAGGTGTGAAATTCGTTCCTTGAATACTGCTCTCTCCTTAAAACAGACTAGATGACTATAAATATATAAACATGGTATATGCAACGCATTTTATTTAATTCATACACAATATAAAAAGTAAAGTAAATGAATGTGACTATATATATTTTATTTATATAGCAACATTTATCCAAAGACAAGTTTGCTTTTTATCACGCCAATGTTGCCACTTGGGGTTCGAAATGCAAACCACCCTTAAATAACAAACACGCCAGTGCGCCGAATATGTTCCGGCTAGGGAGTTCGAAGCCCGAAACCTCTATACAATTACACAAAAAACAGGCAACTTATTATCATGCCTATGTTTACCTTAGGGCGTTCGAACCTCAAAACTTCTTACAATAAAAAAACCCCCAACATTCCTTCAATTCCAAAAGGATCAGTGCGCTTATTATCACGCTAATATCATCGCTCGGGGGTTCAAACACGTACGCTTCCTAAAACCACTTACACCTGTGCGCTACCTTTCATGCCTATTTGAACTCTCGTGAGTTAAAACACTAAACCTTCCTTCACCAACCTACACAGGTGCACCAACTTTCACGCCTATTTAACCTCTCGTGTCTTCGACATCCTTACATTACTACAAACATGATTTAAATTACACCGGATGCACTAACATTTACTCCTATTTAACCTATCGGGGGTTCGAACACAAAACCTCCCTACCACTACTTACACCGGTGTGCTATTAATCATTTACTAATACCGGTGCGCTACTTATGACGCCTATTTAACCTCTCGGAAATAACTTACACTGGTGCGCTAGCTATCACGCCTTATTTACCTCTCGGGGGATTATTTACACTGGTGCGCTAATTATCGCGCCCTTTTTACCTCTCGGGGGATTATTTACATTGGTGCGCTTACTATCCCGCATATTTAACATCTCGGTGGATTATTTACACTGGTGTGCTAACTATCACGTCTATTTATCCTCTCGGGTATCATTTATACTGGTGCGCTAACTATCACGCCTATTTAAATTATGGAGGGAATATTTACTCTGGTGCGCTAACTCTCAAGCCTATTTATCCTCTCGTTGATTATTTACGCCGGTGCACTAACGATCACGCCTACTTTAACTCTCGGGGGAATATTTATACTGTTGCGTTAACTATCACGCCTATTTAACCTCTAGGGGGAATATTTACACCGGTACACTGACTATCACGCCTACTTTACCTCTCGGGGATTATTCACACTGGTGCACTAAGTAACACGCCTTTTTAACCTCTCGGAGATTATATACACTGGTGCCCTAACTATTACGCCTTTTCAACCTCTTGGAAATTACTCACACTGGTGCGCTAACTATCACGCCTATTTAACCTCTCGGGGATTACTTACACCGGTGCGCTAACTATCACACATTTGGAACCTCTCGGAAATTACTAACACTGGTGCGCTAAATATCATGCCTATTTAACCTTTCTGAAACTACATATTCTGGTGCGCTTACTATCACGCATAATTTACCTTTTGGGGGATTATTTACACCTTTGTGTTAACTATCACGCATATTTAACCTCTCGGAAATTACTTACACTGGTGCGCTTACTATCACGCATAATTTACCATATCGGAGGATTATTTACACCGTTGCGCTTACTATCACGCATATTTAACCTCGCGGGGGATTATATACACTGGTGAGCTAACTATCACGCATATTTTACCTCTCGGGGGATTATTTACACTGTTGGGCTAACTTTCACGCCTTTGTAACCTCTCGGAAATGACTTACACTGGTGCGCTAACTATCATACCTATTAATTTCGGAAATTACTTACACTGGTGCACTAAATAACACACATTTTTAACCTCTCGGAAATTACTTATACTTGTGCGCTAACTTTCATGCCAATTTAACCTCTCGGAGATTACCAACACTGGTGGGCTAACTATCATACCTATTAATTTCGGAAATTTCTAACACTGGTGCGCTAAATTGCACTCATTTTTTATGTCTCGGAAATTACTTATACTGGTGCGCTAACTTTCACGCATGTGTAACCTCTCGGGGATTATTCACACTGGTGCGCTTATAATTAGGCCTATTTAACCTCTCGGCAATTACTTACACTGGTGCACTTACTAACACGCATTTTTAACCTCTTGAAAATTACTTATACTGGTGCGCTAACTTTAACGCCAATTTAACCTCTCGGAGATTACTAACACTGTCAGGATAACTTTCACGCCTTTTTTATCCCTCGAGGATTATTTACACTTGTGCTCTTACTATCACGCAAATTTTACCCCTCGGAAATAACTTACACTGGTGCAATAACTTTCACGCCTATTTAACCGCTCGGGGATTATTTACACTGGTGCGCTAACTTTTACGCCTATTTTACCCCTCGAGGATTATTTACATTGGTGTGCTAACTTTCACGCCTATTTTACACCTCGGTGATTATTTAAACTGGTGCGCTAACTATCACGCCTTTTTAACCTCTCGGGGATGATTAAAACTGGTTCGATAACTATCACGCCTATTTAAACTCTCGGAAACTTCTTATACTGGTGAGCTTACTATCACGCATATGTTACCTTTCGGGGATTATTTACACCGTTGCGCTAACAATCACGCCTATTTAACCTTTCGGAAACTACTTATACTGGTGCGCTTACTATTACGCATAATTTACATTTTGGGGGATTATTTACACCGTTGTGTTAACTTTCACACATATTTAACCTCTCGGAAATTACTTACACTGGTGCGCTTACTATCACGCATAATTTACCTTTCGGGGGATTATTTACACCGGTGCGCTAACTATCACGCCTATTTAACCTCTCGGGGTTTACTTACACTTGTGCGCTAACTATCATGCATTTATAACCTCTCGGGGATTATTTACACTGGTGCGCTAACTATTACGCCTATTTAACCTCTCGGGGATTACTTACACTGGTGCGCTAACTATCACGCATGTGTAACCTCTCGGGGATTATTCACACTGGTGCGCTTACAATTAGGCCTATTAAACGTCTCGGAAATTACTTACACTGGTGCGCTAACTATCACGCCTATTTAACCCCGCGGGGGATTATATACACTGTAAAACTAACTATCAAGCATATTTTACCTCTCGGGGGATAATTTACACTGGTGCGCTAACTATCACGCATTTGTAACCTCTCGGAGATTATATACACTGGTGCCCTTACTATTACGCCTTTACAACCTCTCGAAAATTACTAACACTGGTGCGCTAACTATCACGCCTATTTATCCTTTCGGGGATTATTTACGCTGGTGCGCTAACAATTACGCCTATTTAACCTCTCGGGGATTACTAACACTTGTGCGCTAACTATCACGCATTTATTACCTCTCGGGGATTATTTACACTGGTGCGCTAACTATTATGTCAATTTATCCTCTAAGGAATTACTTACACTGGTGCGCTAACTATCACGCTATTCTACCTCTCAGGGATTACTTACACTGGTGCGCTAACTATCACGCATTTGTAGCCTCTCGGGGATTATTCACACTGGTGCGCTAACAATTACGCCTATTAAACCTCTCGGAAATTACTTACATTGGTGCGCTAACTATCATACCGTTTAATTTCGGAAATTACTTACACTGGTACGCTAAATAACACACATTTGTAACCTCTCGGAAATTACTTATACTGGTGCGCTAACTTTCACGCCAATTTAACCTCTCGGAGATTACTAACACTAGTGGGCTAACTATCATACCTATTAATTTCGGAAATTACTTACCCTGGTGAGCTTAATAACACGAATTTTTAACCTCTCGGAAATTACTTATACCGGTGCGCTAACTTTCACGCCAATTTAACATCTCGGAGATTACTTACACTAGTGGGCTAAATTTCACGCCTATTTTATCTCTTGAGGATTACTTACACTGGTGCGCTTTCTATCACGCCTATTTTACCCATCGGAAATAACTTACACTGGTGCGATAACATTCACGCCTATTTAACCTCTCGGGGATTATTTACACTGGTGCGCTAACTATCACGCCTATTTTACCCCTCGGGGATTATTTACACTGGTGCACTAACTTTCAAGCCTATTTAACATCTCGGGGATGATTAACACTGGTGCAATAAATATCACGCCTATTTAAACTCCTGGAAACTACTTATACTGGTGCGCTAAATAATACGCATTTTTAACCTCTTGGAAATTACTTATACTGGTACGCTAACTTTCACGCCAATTTAACCTCTCGGAGATTACTAACACTAGTGGGCTAACATTCACGCCTTTTTTATCCCTCGAGAATTATTTACACTGATGCGCTTACTATCACGCCTATTTTACCCCTCGGAAATAACTTACACTAGTGCAATAACTTTCACGCCTATTTAACCTCTCGGGGATTATTTACACTGGTGCGCTGACTTACACGCCTATTTTACCCCTCGAGGATTATTTACACTTGTGCGCTATCTTTCACGCCTATTTTACACCTCGGGGATTATTTATACTGGTGCGCTAACTACCACGCCTTTTTAACCTCTCGGGGATGATTAACACTGGTGCGATAACTATCACGCCTATTTAAACTCTCGGAAACTACTTATACTGGTTCGCTTACTATCACGCATATGTTACCTTTCGGGGATTATTTACACCGTTGCGCTAACTATCACGCCTATTTAACCTCTAGGGGGAATATTTACACCGGTACACTGACTATCACGCCTACTTTACCTATCGGGGATTATTCACACTGGTGCACTAAGTAACACGCCTTTTTAACCTCTCGGAGATTATATACACTGGTACCCTAACTATTACGCCTTTTCAACCTCTTGGAAATTACTCACACTGGTGCGCTAACTATCACGCCTATTTAACCTCTCGGGGATTACTTACACCGGTGCGCTAACTATCACACATTTGGAACCTCTCGGAAATTACTAACACTGGTGCGCTAAATATCATGCCTATTTAACCTTTCGGAAACTACTTATACTGGTGGGCTTACAATCACGCATTATTTACCTTTTGGGGGATTATTTACACCGTTGTGTTAACTATCACGCCTATTTATCCTCTCGGAGATTACTTACACTGGTGCGCTAACTATCACGGCTATTCTACCTCTCGGGGATTACTTACACTGCTGCGCTAACTATCACACATTTGTAACCTCTCGGGGAATATTTACACTGGTGCGCTAACAATTACGCCTATTTAACCTCTCGGAAATTACTTACACTGGTGCGCTAACTATCATACTTATTAATTTCGGAAATTACTTACACTATCAAAGGGCATGTTTGTAAAATACAGTACCTTTTTGGACGTCTTAAAGTCAGATTTGACTCGTTTTAGCTCGTCACAAAGTTCCTTCATTGTCTGAAAAAGAAGAAATTGGTTATTTTTAACATATTCTATTAGTATGAATGAAAATAATCATTATCAGATCTTTTTCGCAAATTCTCTGTTGGATTGTTTAAAACTTAGCAAATAAGACCGGACATCGTGATTTAAAACTTTCACCAACGTAAAAGGACATATTTTATCTTTTTTCCAAAAATAAATCAATACCCTTTAAACAGTCGTTAACATATGAAATGTTGAGACGTCCATATTTCCGTAATTATGAAGTTTTGACGTGACGATATCGAACGACATATTATTGACATTCTGTATGCAAATTTTATAGAAATATTTTATGTAAAATATAAACCTTACCTTAATGAAATATTAATAGAAACATAGACAGTATAACATTAACATAAATAGTGACATAACATGTCATTGAATTTGGTGATTATAGAAGTTTACAACATTTAGAAGTATTTAGAAGTCTATCAGGATCACATAAATTTCAACGATTTTGAACCATTGTTTTTAAACTCATATTACACGTTTGATAACAATTGTTTCTCTATTCTATATTAACATAAAAACTATGTTTCAAGTTTCATCTCTATACATCTAAAAGATAAAACGGTTATTGATTTTGTAAAAAGTATCACCTTTTCCGAAGTATCAAGCTCTTGTTTCAGCTCATCACATTGTTGCTTCCTGGTCTGAAGAAGCAAATATATTGTAACATGCATATGGTATCTGTGTGAGTAATGTTTACTTTAAAATGTATAATTTATACATTTAACACTTCGGTCCAGTGTCATAAAATAATCTTTCAAGATTGTCTTTCAAAAATAGTTACATAGTGTCAAATGTTTTCCTTTGTAAATCATATGTTTGTTTCCATTGTTTTGCTATTAAATAAGTGTTCGTTGCCTTTACATCTGAGCGATAATATTCAAAAACATGTTTGTGTAAGGTCTCACCTTTTCTGAATTATCTAGGTCTTGTTTCACTAGTTTCAGCTCGTTACACAGTTCCTGCCTTGTCTGTAAACGTATTTAAATACATCTAACATCGGTATAAATGTCGATAACTTTCTTTTCTTAATAATTACAAATAGACACCGTACAATGTAAACTAGTCCGTTAGTGATCTGAATTATAAGGGTCTTGTTTCACTTGACGTTTCAATTCAACACACAGTCCCTGCCTTGTCTGTAAATGTGTGAACATTGTATTACATGTTATATCTTATAGTTCAATACAATAACAAGTAGACATAAAAAGGCTCCATTATTTTGCTATTTAAGTCTCAGGTGCTACGGGAAAATACCAGCATATTAAATCAAATCTACTAGTATTGTGGTACATATAAGGGGTCAATATCATGCAATACGTATTTCCCCTAACATGTTCATTAAATATATTTGACATGACTTGAGTAATATAATATTATTTTATAGTATGAATTGTGTTTCATATATAAACTTTGTTTATGTTAATGTATAATATACTACAATGTTATAGGATTTAATATCTAGCATAATATATTGATTATGTCATTTAACATTTATAAATGTCAATTAGAAAATTTGAAATATGGATCAAATCGTTGAAACTATTCCAATGGGGTGATTTTAACCTATAATTTGTATTGAAATCTACTATTATAACATATGACATTGCTATGTATACTTGAGCTCTTTCCTTTTCACTTTGCTCTATAACATGCTTCGCTTGCAGTAACTCTTTGTCCAACGTATTTCTTGTCTGAAATTGTTTAAAAGTATAGACAAACAACAAAGACAAATGCAAATGCACATACGTGTTATTAATGCATTGCAAATAATCATTACACAACATCAAGCATTTGCTCTATGCTAGGGTCAATAAAAGTGTTTTACTAGTACTGACAGCCCTGTAAATATGTTTGACTATATGAATCGAGATGTTTGTAAAATACATCACCTTTTCGGACGTCTCAAGGGCATGTTTGGCTTGCTTAAGCTCGTCACAAAGTTCCTTCTTTGTCTGAAAAAGTAAAAGGATTGGTTATTTTTATACGATATTGACGATTATCGTCTGTTTGAGCGGATCGAACATTAGATTTGCTTAAACATGCTCAGAAAATATGGCCCGACATTGTGCCATCGTGCCCTGAAAAAATATCGACAGAAAAGCACAAGTTAATATTTTCAGATTTCAACCAGGCATTTTTATTTTTTTTCAGGCGATTATAGTCATAGCTGAGTACTTGTGAAGAGCTAATTTCGGACTACTTTTAAAAGGGATGGGGCCAAGGTCAATGGCACTGTTAATAAAATAGACTAAAATAGAAGAAAAAGAGCTAGCTTAGTATTGGGTTGAGGGGGCTGAGGTCAGTGTCCTTAAAATTAGAAAAAAAAGGTTTTAACCATATAACTTAAGTTAGTAAGTAGGTATTTTTTGTTAAGAGCTAGCTTGAGATTGTTTTTGAAGGGGTCGGGGTCAATGCCAATGTGACTGTTAATATAAAAATAGAAAAAATGTTTTTCGTCTAAAAACTTAAGCTAGTATTGATGTATTATAAAGAAGCTTGCGAATTAGGAAGCATATCTAAAGAGTTAGCGTTGGATTGCTTCTTAGGGGGATTACGTCAAGGTCA
Source organism: Mya arenaria (assembly GCF_026914265.1). NCBI lineage: Eukaryota > Metazoa > Mollusca > Bivalvia > Myida > Myidae > Mya > Mya arenaria. Next base: position 61,750,800 of record NC_069132.1, on the reverse strand, counting down.
GTTTTTCTAAATATAAAAATATGGTTTCTGTCCATTAACTTCAGTTATAATTGGAAGGTAATGCTGCTGAATGGTTTGCAGGATTCGTATGTAAAGAGCTAAGCTGAGATTGCTTTTGAGGGAGCTGAGGTCAATGTCAAGGTCAAGGGAACTAAAAGTTATTTCCGACCAATAACTTAAAGTAAAAATTAATATTGATAGAAGTGAAAGTAAGTGAGTAAGTAGCTTATATGTAGTGCTAGCTTGGGTTTGTTTTGAATGGGGAGAGGGGTCAAGGCCAATGCTACTATTAAAAAAATGGCAGAAACATTGGTTTCGGCCCAAACCCTTAAGCAAGTACTGATGGAAAGTAATGAAGGTTAATATGTAGCTAGCTTATGTGAAGAGCTAGCTAGCTTGAGGGGGATGGAGTCAATGTCAAGTTTAGTGTTACCAACAAATTAAAAACATGTTTTCAGCTATTAACTTAAGTAAAATTGATGGATATTAATACAAGTTGTGTGTAGATAGCTTATGTGAATTGCTAGCTTGTGATTGCTTTTGATGGGATAGGGTTAAGGTCAATGTCATACTTCCTAAAAAATGGCGGAAACATTGCTTGGATTTGAATCGATGAATAATTGTGTTAGTTGATGTGCAGGTAGCCTTTGTAGAACCTGGATGATAGTGATGAAAATTGGCGTGTAGTTAGGTTATTTGAAGAACTAGCTTGAATGTTTTTGAGGGGTCATCATTGACGCTGTCACTAAAATAAGAATAATGTTTTTTCTCCAAGTTAGTGAACTTTATTAATGGAAGTTGTAGTATTAGTAGCTCATATAAAGAAGAAGTTTTAAAGAACCTTTAGGGGATTAGGGCCAAGGTCACAGTCAAACTTAGAAAATTAAAAAGGTTTCTGCCGAATTACTTAAATAATAAGTAATGGATAGTGATGGAGTTGGTTGTGTAGGAGGCAGAGGTGAAGAGTTTTTCCGCGATTGTGATTTTTGACAGGGTTCGGGCAAGGTCAGGGTCACTGTTCCTAAACATAGTCTTAAGTAAGAATGGATGTACTGTAATAAAAGACGGTGAATAGGTTGTTTATGTGAAAAACAAGCTTTGTATTGCTGTTAAGGGGTTGGTTTTAAGGTCATGGGCATTGTTACTATACATGAAAAAAATAGTTTTATATCTACTAACTTTAGTAAGACTTGATGGATGTTAATTGAATTTTGATTATAGAAAGCTTATGAGAAAAGCTACATTGGGATTACTTTTGAGGTGGGGGGGGGTCGGCAGGTCATGGTCAATGTCACAGATACTAAAAATAGAAAAAAAAAGTTACCCGCCCAATTACTTATTTAAGAATTGATGGATAGTGGTGAAAGCTAAGGAGAACGTAGCTCTTGTGAATAGCTAACTTTGAATTGCCTTTGAGGGGCGTGTGGTATAGGTTAAGTTCACTGTATGTTAAAATATAAAAATGTTTACTTAATGTTTACCTAATTACTTTAGGATGCTACATTTTTCACCCATACAAGGAATTGATTGGCTATATTTTCTTATTGTTCATATACAAATCTGGTTTCTAGTTAGATTTACTGTATTATACCACATAAGACAATTTTAAATAGATAAAATATATATTGTTATGACATTCAGCATTTTTCAAAAATGGATCATTGTATTGTTCATATCTTCCTATTGATCCTACCTTTTCAGTCTTTTCTAAGCTTTGTTTCGCTTGCAGTGATTCTTTTTCGAATCCCTTTCGTGCCTGCAATCAAAAGTTTTAAGACATTCTTAAAAGGAAAATTAGTTTTACACGTATAATGATTTATTACAGACAAACAGAGAGTCAAAAAGCCGGATATGATATGATTTTTATCAATGTATGTTTTTGTTGTTCATAATGAATCAATTCAAGTTAAGGTTAATCAAGATAGTACATATAGTCTGGGCCCGTGCATGCATATGTATAAATAAAAAACGGCCTGAAACACATAAATGCAAAGAAAAGAAAAAAGTGCATTGACCTTTTGGTTCTGAGATTATTGTTGCAACAAGAAAATCTGAAGACCGAGTACACGGCATAACATGGTTTGTATGTAAATGCGTGAGTGATTAGTATATACTAATTTATTTAAGCTCGAATGTGACGAAATACTATAAAAATATTCTCGAGTCCGTTTCCTGGGCATAAACCAGTACTGTGTCCTTTATGAGATAGCATGAAAGAGATATCGAAATCACAACCTCTTTGATGAGAGGCAGACAATTATACAACTAGACCAATCGCAGCCTTAAGATGATTTAATATATATACATGTGTTTGATCCTACCAAACTTTGTGACAGATTACACTATTATCATAGGTAAAACGCAATCATAATAAAATATTACATACCAAATATCTGAGAATCATATCTTACAGTGAGCTATAGAAACAAATGACGTCATTATGTGTACGAAACAATAATTGTGCGTAGTTTTCATGAAAATACAATTCCTTTAAAAACAATTTTGAAATGTGGGGTAAAACAACATATATATACAGTCATAGTATTGATTGAATCGATAATTACAAAAGTCTTAAGTTAGGAGAGAAGCCCCTGTTTTTGTGACATAGCAAGACGTCTACGCCATGTTGATCTACAACTCTAAAGTTGAAATCTTGTTCTCAAATCTACTCACCATTTCTGCTTTTTCTGCGTCCAGTTTCGCTTGAATAAATGCTTCGATAAGTTCATTAAGCGTCTGGAAATGTGTAATAATATGATCAATAAATAGATAAAAAAATGGTAACATATAAACAACGCTACATAAAACAAAATAATTTATATCAAGTTGGGTTTACACATGACGTTAACATTTATATATCATATTACCTATAAAACAATGTGCCTTAAGGCGGATAAATCCTAACCAAAGTGTCTTGTTTTTAACCTGTTTTGCGACATGTTTTCTTAATTTTAAACGAAAATAAAATGTTTAACTTTTATTGTGTAAAACGTTGGTAGGTGAACAGTTGATTTGCCGGTTGAACGATTCCACCATATAAGCGATCATGATAGGGAACTACTTAGTTTTACACAACTATGTTATTATAGCCTTCACAAAAATGTTGTCACGTCTTGTTTTTAAAATATGTTAATCCCACGATACTTCTATTTCTACTGATTGCCCATTATTTTAAGAATGGCTGCCCATTTCTGAATATTGGACATGGAGTAGAAATAAAGTACTGAGCTCTGTCCAGTAATCCAAATAGAGTACAAAAAGAACAATGGATGGCGCCATAAAAAAACATTTTATTATGAAGTGGTGCATTCTGGTGTATTTACTTAATGCATAAATATCATTTTCCACATCGGCACTTGTGAGAGGGTGGCAACCTGTAGCACCTTTGGTCCGCAGTTACGCGTGGTATTTTGCATTCAAAATCTATGCTCAGTCAAGATCAAGTTCACATTTAAGGTTCTATTTAATGTTCGAAATACTTAATTATATGTAAAAATCACCAGTAATCTGAGCCAAATTAACATATTTCTGTGAAAATTTATATCAAATTTGTGAAGAATGTGCTAATTGAGAAAACAGAAATTATTGTAAAAAATGTGCGTGTTGAGGAGCATATAGTGTGAACAATGGGTTTCGGTACGTGTTTGGATATCGAGCATAACATTGATTTGTGATCGTTGTTGTCAAAAACGGCAAAATGATCAATGGCAGTTTTAAGAAGCATTGTACATATATATATTTTTGTTACTGTTACTGAAGAAAAGAATTCCATTGATATTTATGTCGATAAATGCTTTAGGTAGTGTGGACATAGACAGACATTGCCCAACAGATTAAATTCAAGACGATAACTTTAATCCATCTCCAATACATTGCTCTTTTTTAAAATAAGATATCGACATTGTATTATACAATGTATTCCTGTTACGATGATATAATCAATACCATGGCATACCATTTGCATTTCCTGACTCGCACTCCCCATTGAGTTTGCGTCTAGGGTATTGTCGTTAATCGTACATGTTTCCTGACTGAACCCTTTTTTGGAATCTTCCACTTTTCCTTTTAGTTTAATTTCTAAAGAATCCAATTCTTTATTGCCCTTTACCACGTTGGTATTATTTGTTTCAATTCTTTGATTAATCTTTTCCTTCATTTGCTTAATGTCACTTGTAATATGTCTTATTATATCTAAAGCTGCGGTCGTATCATAAGACTGATCACAATCAATATGTGTGGCATCTTTACACATATCAACATCATCCCCACCGCATGATGTCACATGATCGAAGTGTAGACATCTACCACAGATCAAAGAGTCATGAGTTTTACAAAATATTAACGTTCTTTTAGTCGGATGGTGTTTACACATCTCCTGTGTGATATCACACATAATGCACCTTGGACTGCACCCATCCTTTCCATACATGTTTAGGATGTGGATTTTGAATGCTCTTCCTTTCTTATGAATTTCAACACACGTTTCACCAATGTTCCCACAGGTTTTGCAATATCAGACTGCATTTTCATTATAGCACATGTCATGTCACACTGAGTCTGAGTTGATGCCATGTCATTTGCTAATGCAGTTTAAGATAAAAGGAATGAAGTCAAAACGTTCTTTAATGCGCAAGTTCTATTATTGGGATGAATATATGATTATTTGTCAATTAATTATTTCACTTTTATCACTATATCTTCATATGAGTACATATATCACTGAAAATATAAATACATGTATGATAAGCAAGATCACGAGAATAACAATATAATAACGAGTGTGTAATAAAGCTAAGGTTAAGTGACGCTGTCAAAAATCACGTTTAAACAGTGTCAGGAAAATCAGGCCATTGAGTGATAATTGGCCCTAGTGACTCATAAAGGCCCGGGAATACGCCGTGTATTAAAACTGTTTAATGCATATGTTTGTTTTTCTTATTTTGTACGTTTAGAGCTTCCATTGAAGGTTTACCTGCAATCAAGTTGTGCATTTTATTTCCTTCTGGCTTGACTACGATTAAGTAACTCTCTCTTAAAATAAACTTTTTTGAGAGTCAGCCAAAAGGCAAACAATATCTTGTTTTCATTTCATTTTCTTGTTCCCATCAATTTGTGTTTATCTTGAAATATCCAAACCGTCCACCGACTGCTCTTAGAACGAATTATTGACATATGTCGTTTTATGTATTGAATGTCAAAATTCAATGAAATAAACATGACCACGTAGCAAGTAGAACGATTGTTTGTACTTAAACTAACAAATTTCTCGTATTATTAATCACAACATGTATGGACAGTTGATGTTTTCAAGAAGATTCTAAATTCAATTTTACCGCTTCCTTTGGTTTGTTTTTAGCATGTCGAAAGACAACACTGTATAAAAACGCCGCCGTATAGTTCAAACTTATTATCAAACACAAGCATAATTTCCTAAACTGCGTTCACGTTTGTCTCTCTTTCAGATTTTACTAATGAGTATGTTCAGGCAGATCAATAAATTGTGATTATTTAGTTGAGACTTTGTTTTACAGTCGCCAAATTGGATTAAAAGACGAAAATTGAATTCACGTGCGCACGCTCTACGGGCCGTAAATTAATAATCGATAATCGGCCGGGCCGCAAAACTGATAATCGCTGAGTCATGCAAATAATCGCGGAATCCCTGCACAAATGTGTTACTATAAATAGTATCATACGTATTTAAGGTTGTTATTTGCTAGTGTATACATAACATCCACGTCGATGTAAAGTTTAAATATGAGGTTTCTATTTTAAACTATTTTTTCATGGTTGAATCGTTTGTGTTATTTTTAGTTTATATTTAGTAACTGTATTGAAATAGACGTGTTGTTTGGAGATAAGTTATGACCGATTACATTTGTTTTATTAACTACTTATGTTTGTGTAGTACATAATGCAAGTAACATTTATCTTGTATTGTTTAGTTGATAAAGCAATCACAACAGAAGAGCTTGACAGCTTGCTATGCAGGAATCGTTCAAGTACTATAGCGAATAGATACAGGAATTGATACGGTTCAACTGTTGTACGGGCTGATCTAACCCTCGTAAAGTAATTACACGGATAGCTAGTGTTACCGTTATTTGGGTTAAGAGGCGCTTTGAAATTTGACGGAACACGACCGGTACAAGTCATAGACGTGCTGAGGCACATAGTACATCGATATCGATCTGGAATTTCAGAGACGTATTTGCTTCAATCTCAGTGTATTGTGTGTACTGCTGAAGTCACCGACACTTGACGGCCAAACCGATATAAACACCAAGACCATAGGGCTCGGCATATTCACATAATAGGCCCAGCTACGGAAATCTTGAAAAACAGATTGTTATCCACTTGACTTAATCGCGAATCACTTAAGCTTAATTTGCATTTCTGGGATTTTTGAACAATATAATAAATATAAATGGTAAGTTAAGCTGTCGATGAGATAACTTTTATAAAGATTATTAACATTTTACTCCATAGCAATTGATTCAATAACAAATTACTAAAAAAACGTTATAGGCATTTAGTCGGTTGCGCACTTTTGTTAAGCTACGCCAATGTTTCAGATATTAGAATGATACATATCAAATACGCATAGTAGACGTGTATTATACATAAATTAATATTTCAGATTGAGAAGTACATACAAACAACAGTAAACATACAACATGATACTAACCATATTAACTGAACAAGAACAGTTAACCTACTTATTATTCTATATGTAGCTGTAAGCTGATATAAATTGTTAATTTCCTGTGCATAAACACGTAATTTGCATTTCTTGCGATGCGAGAACGTTCCTCTACTAAGGCTCGAACCAACGATAGCTGTTGTAAAACTTGCACATATTCAACAACATTTTAATTATATCTTTCTTAAGCACGATGTTATGCGGGAGTTGTTTTGTGTTCTGTGGGAATCCGGAGTACCAGAAGATAATCCGATTGTTAGGCTGGGTGACCACAAACAAAACTCATTAACGCCCCGGTCAGAAATCAAAATCGGGTCGTCCAGATAAGAAGCATATACCTTAACTACTGTGCTTACTGTAAAACTTTGTTTGTAATTTATACAATTGTGTATATGTATTGCATGCTATTATTACGCTACTACTTTTAAAAGCAATATTTACTACACCTACTACATGGAATATTTAAATCATTAAGCTACTTTGGGACGTACAGAAGTGCAATTACCTAGTTACGTTCCCATTCGAAGAAAACATATATGAACAAAGAGGTCCCGGGTCCGATCCCTTGTCGGTGAAGGTTTTTATGGCCTCTCACATGGACACTCAGTACAAGTGAATTTGACCCAGGAAGCGGACTCAACAGTGTTTAGAATAAGTTGTTAGCCTCCTACACAACCGAGCTAGAAAAATGGTATAAACTAACCAACCTGCGTTATATTCAGAGGCGAATAACTTCCTTGTTAAAGAAAATCTACGTTCTGTTTTTGAGGCTTAAAACACTTATATTTTATCCTTTAAAACACATTTATCTAAATATTGAACACATCCAATCATATTTCCCTTTTATAAACTGTCGACAATAATAATTACAGTCAAACACACAAAACAAACAGCAAATCTAAACATACTTTCCCGAAACCAATGTTTCTGCATCTATCTTAGTGAATAAAAAATGGTATGATTCAATTCCTAAGGTAAGCTCAAGTCACTTTAGTTGTCACAGCTTAGTAAAATATATTAACGTTTGAGTTTAAAATGTTATTAATCAAATGAATTGAGTATATTTCTAAACTGTTATAACCTTTAAATCACAAGGGAAGACTGGAGAACCTAACGTGCATTATATAAATTACCTCCTTGTTTAAGTCAGATATTTTTGATAGAATGATACGCTTAAATCATTTTGATATCGTTTAAACACACCTGTATCCAAACATTGCACAAACTCTAAAATATTGTGTGTTTTTTTAAACCCTACTGACAATCATTCTTACGGTTTAACACATACACGCATATCAATATAAAGTTTTTGTAAGAAAATATAATCAGTGTTTACTTGACATTTAAGAAATGTTTTAATAAATAATACTAACTGCATTTGATAGTAAACTGTTTAAAATAAAGGGAATGGTTGTAGTGTGGTAGTATTTCCTTCAGGGACACCCTTGTATTCAAGTAAATACCTGTAAAACTGTTTTATATTGCGCATTTAAAGCTCAAAGCTGTATTACTGTTTAAAAAAAGAATTCCAAAACTGGGACAAATTGAATACGTGTTTACGCTCATGACGACACATACCAATCACGTGAGTATATCATACTTCAGTTAATGTGCGCGTGCAGTATTTTATTTATATTCGGTCATACAGTTTAGTGTCCCTGCACCAAACATTAAAATTGAGATATTCATTAAGTCAAATATTTTTGACACCTAAGTCACGCTAATGATCAATTTCCATATACAAACAGCTTATGAGAACAAAACAACATATGTGTAATTCCAAAATGGTTTAAAAAGAAAAATATATTTTCGAGCGATTTTATGAACATAACAGTTTTTTTTATGTATGTAAAACAAGAGATGTTTATATTTTTTAAGACAATCATGGTTAAATTCATTTTTGGCAAATGTTATCAAGTGTCATGCAAAACACGCAATAATTAGAAACTGATGTTTGATACTCGTGGAAGTCCCTTAATGCCACATTTATCTAGCCTTTACCGTTGTTGTTGTTTACTATTAAAGCGTTTTCAAGGCGTTTTTCAGATGTGTTAAATATGTACAATGTTGGTCACGGGTTTGTCATTATACTTATAGATATCAATATGTCATTACAATTTACTAGTAGAGGTATTATATACTATGTACGACCAATTTTTATCTGTGACTACAGCATTTCGTACTCTCACGCGAACAATGTCTTGAAACATAGGTTAACTCTGTGAATGTCAATTTGAATTCCTTGGCTATTTTTATCGAAAAAAAACCTCCGATGTATATGGACGGTTTACATTGTCAGACATCGGTACACTTTAACTACGCTGCAAGTAGACCGCGCAATAATTTCAATGAAGCAGTTAAATTGAATGGTTGTTTTCGATAAAATGGCCGAGTTTCGAATGCTGTGAATTTCTTTATAAAACGGGACTAATCGGTTTGCGGGTATTATATCATTGTATAATAGACGTTTCGAAACAGAGCAATTATTGCGTTACTGTTTTCTATTGATATTATTTCTGATTTCCTTACTTACTCAACGTTATCTTAGTTGAGCCTACCCCTGATCAGTAAACATGATGCAATGAAACTGGTTGCTGAGATATGTTATCGTTTTGTTTTAAATTTTGTCTCACTTCTTGTAGCCCCATGTCTCACGCTCGATCAGTCTTTCGCATAATATTAACGCGAAAATAACTGTAAACACAGATTAAATTGTACTCGCGTTCATCCGTTCAAATTGCAGATATTTTTTGGTAACTGCTCGTGACAGGAGTATGTCCAACCCGTCAAACAGAAGGCTTGCTAGCGTATCTTATTCATGCGACCTATGTTATCATATGTTATCTGGGATAACTCACTCATGCTGACGACGACGATATTGTACAACAAGAGGCGGCACGAATTATATCCGTAGCAACATGACTGTCTGCTTATTGAACTTGTACACAGAAGCAACACGACTTCTCTGTCTATCAAGCTTGTATACTGAAGCAACACGACTTGTCTGCTTAACAAACTTGTATACTAAAGCAACATGACTGTCTTCTTATTGAACTTGTACACAGAAGCAACACGACTTGTCTGCTTATCAAGCTCGTATACTGAAGCAACACGATTTGTCTGCTTAACAAACTTGTATACTGAAGCAACATGACTTGTCTGCTTATCAAGCTTGTATACTGAAGCAACATGACTTTTCTGCTTATCAATCTTGTATACTGAAGCAACATGACTTGTCTGCTAATCAAGCTTGTAAACTGAAGCAATACGACCTGTCTGCTCATCAAACTTGTTCACTGAAGCAGTACGAGATGTCTGCTTATTAAATTTGTATACTGAAGCAACACGACTTGTCTGCTTATCAAACTTGTACACTGAAGCAATACGACATGTCTGCTTATTAAACTTGTATACTAAAGCAACACGACTTGTCTGCTTATTAAACTTGTATACTGAAGCAACACGACTTGTCTGCTTATCAAGCTTGTACACTGAAGCAACACGACTTGTCTGCTTATTAAACTTGTACACTGAAGCAATACGACTTGTCCGCTTATCAAGCTTGTACACTGAAGCAACACGACTTGTCTGCTTATCAAACTTGTATACTGAAGCAACACGACTTGTCTGCTTATCAAGCTTGTATACTGAAGCAACACGACTTGCCTGCTTATCAAGCTTGTACACTGAAGCAATACGACTTGTCCGCTTATCAAGCTTGTATACTGAAGCAACACGACTTGTCTGCTTATCAAACTTGTATACTGAAGCAACACGACTTGTCTGCTTATTAAACTTGTACACTGACGCAATACGACCTGTCTGCTTATTTAACCTGTACACTGAAACGGATCTTGAATCTCAAAACGAAAGAAGGCGGAACACATAAACTAACCTTATTTCACAAATTATATTTTTCATTCTCTTAAACTTACGTATCTTTCAACACCTATTCAATCACAAGTTTGAGATACAAACTCCTACAATCTTATAAACTTCCTTCGGAATATTGCTTGTAAAACACTTTTACCATCAACCTTCTTTTCTGGATGTAAAACTTTGACATTATGTAAACATACAAGCACCTTATTTGAAACGTTATGTCGTGGATTCTTTAACTTTCAATTTGTTGTTTATGTTTCCCAGGCAATGTTTTATGAAACCAACTCCGTTTTTTTATAACATACGTATGGCAATCTTTGTCTCCTGATTAATAATAAGGGTGTACTCAAAAACAACAACGCACTTGAAATCAACTAGTAATTAGACTTAGAGGTATTTTTAATACCTATCATCATTATTCTAATATGTACTGTAACTTTATCGTCTTAGTTAAATTGAACATTCTTGAAATCAAATACGTTCATTTCTTTCGCACTTATCTATAACTTGTTGTCCAGCTGGCTTCAACTATATCTTGTGCATAACAACATGGTCAGGGCACTAGATATAACAATATTCGGCCTAATCTCGGTCAAATTGTAAACATGAATGATATATATAATTCCATGCATTGCTCGATTCATCAAAAGTACTTTATACGACTTACAAGTTGGCATCTACAGAAAGATGAGTGCAACTTATACAGCTTTATACTAACGCTGATTTAATCCGTTTTTATCGGGATTTAAAACCTAGAACTCCTATATTGGACGCCATACGACAGACGCACATTGACGGTTGTTATAGCGTGTAAAGGTGTAAATTAAAACACGGTGCAGACTTGTCAAACAGCCAATAACAGATCAATCAAGTACGACATGGAATACATCTTTATGACAATCAGTTGTAAATTGAGACAATTACGGTCAAGTATTTAGTATGTACGAATTTATTTTCCGATTATTATGTTAACTTACAATACAGACATGATATTGTGTAATACAAGGCATAATTCACATAAATGTTTGCAAACAAAGTATGCCAATGGCTAAATTCAGGAATAATCTTGTAAAACAGCTACAATACATTGAATACCATATCATAATACAATACGGCTTGAACAACACAATTGTACATGCCAAAATAAGATAGTATATGACATATAAATGGACAGTCATCGGTCACAGGCATCAACAAAGCATCGCATTAGCTCGAAGTTTCTCTTAATCCTGATAACAAATAAAATGGTCTGGTGAGAGTGGTCTAGTGGTATAGGTGTCCTCCTCTCACCCAAGAGGTTGTGGGTTCGATCCCCATCAGGGTTACTTTCTCATTGCCCCTCAAAAAAGGACACAGTACTGGTTTCTGCCCAGGAAACGGACACGAGAGTGATTCTATAAGCTTAGCTTTCGTCACAATCGAGCTAAAATGAATTTGTATATACTAAATAAAATGGTCACACACAAAACAATACTAATTGACTAGTGAACCATTCAATATCAGATCATATTCAATGGCTTACTTGTCAAAAATAATTGTATGAACCTAAGTTTTTCTTTTGAATTCCTATCATATTAAACTGCAAAGCAGAACGTTTTGAATACCATAACTAGTCCCGTTTCATTTACATTTACCTTGCAATAATATACTATTATGTACTGTCTAACGTATTCGTTTATTGTAGCACAATCATATAAATTTAAGAAAGATGTAACATATAAAGGTAAAATGAATTTAACATTAAACCACCCTAATGTATAAGTAATTATGACGTAGAGAACTCTCCTTTGTAGTCGTAGTTAAAAGTGTCAAACCTGTTTATAACTCCATTGCATTTAATAATACATACATTTTCGAAACATAGATAACACATCGTTCAATAAATCGCTCTGTTTATGCTCGTTTTAATAACGCTATTAGGTCAGTTAAAACCCTACCATTCTACACTTTTGCCTGTATTACTACCGCAGGTTGCACCAAACACAAACTGCCTTTGGATATAATTGTAATAAAACAATGAGAACTGTATGGTCAAGCAAGGTTATCAAACAATTAAGCAACAACTGTCTTAACGTTTAAACGCATAGGCCCTAAGGTTAAACGCATAGGCCCAAAGGTTAAACAAATAGGCCCAAAATACACCACATGATGTACAAAAACCGTACATACAACACAATTTGACCATACATGTATCAAAAGCTTTACACACAAAAAACATTTACTCTTTATGTTGGGGTAACCAAATTGAAATTGTTAGTTAAAGACGAGCTCACTATGCTTTAAAGCGTTTTTTATGCGCGCAGAGCCTCACACACAAAAAACAACAACATGTATCCCAATAATATCATGTTTTGTCAAGCGCGTGTAAATGGAGTTAAGGGGGCGGAAAACGTTAAATGCTTTTGGATGACTCGGTCGGGCATAGAACCACAACCTTTTGCACAAGAGTACTACCTTTAATTTAGCAAACTAACAAAAAACGTTTGAGATCTTTCTGGTCGAGCATATAAAATTTGGCTTAAACGCAAAGTTACCCCTTGCTCTCACCGACCATAATACAGATGCTTAAGCTCCATGCCTTTACACTAAGATATATATGTAAACATGAAATTGTACACATGCCTGTGATTTTGTGTTTATTCAAATCTTCTACACGGGTAATAACCATAGTATTGTTAGTCCTGATTGTGAGCATCAATAAATATTAAAATGAAAATATTAAAATAAACGCGCACATAGCGCATGTATAACTATTTCGTTTTAAATGCATACGATTATATAAGGCTTTTTCAAATAACAACTATTAGCGAACAAAACAATCAAAAACAACACAATAACAACCAAACATATTACAAATCATGGGGAAGAGATTGTTTATTTACATAATGTATTGTGGTACACATACTACAATGGGAATAAATGATTAGTGGACAACTTAAAAACGAATTCGTGAAAACCGGAAAGGCATTTTTGTGAAATGTACAGATATGCGCTATCAGTTTTCCACATTTTGTTAATTATAGGTATTTCTGAAAAAATATTGTATGAACAAAATGTCATCAAGAATTGCTGATATAATATGATTAACATTGTACGCACAGTTAATGCATGTTCTACTTTATCCAATAAAATACTCCAAAATATAGCATCTATTGATCTCCGTATGGAAAATTTAAACTCTAAGCGTGTAGTATCGACAAATAAAACAATCATCAAACGTAGTAATTTGTAAGCTCGGTAACAACAACATGTTCTGTTCCAAGTCTGAGTAACACATCTCATTAAAATATCCTTTACAACACGCTTAATTATTTTAACAGGAAATCTTTGAGAAAAATGATATTCATAACAGACGACCACGGACAACAGACTGACGATAGTCAATGTTCTACGTTAGCCTTTGTTTTGACCATGTCTACAAATTCGCTAACATCTTATTTAAGAACTCAGCGAAGCTTCGAGAAAGCGTAGTCCTGAAATTACAAACCGTATTTGATGAACTACATTTACCAAATTAAAACAAAAGTATATGCACAATACCGATCATGACAATGAATACACATTGAAAACTGCATAATTATTTGTAAACCAAGCTACTACATCAATATCGTGATTTTGAATTTTACCGATAAAGCTTTTTATACAAAATTATCAATGACAAAAAAATGTATCCAGATCTAATATTTTTCATACACTTTATAAAGAAATAATTTACATGCAAATTGCAAAAGCACAATTATATCTAGAATATTATATAATTTTTATAATACACATGATTATGTTCCATAAAGAATTCCATTTCGATAAAGTAATTAATATTTATAATGATTTCAAGATAATAAAACTATCCTACGTAAACTGGACAAAATAATTCATGGTTTGTATTGAAACAACCCAATATCGTTACGAAGATTTCAGTTTAACCATTAATATACGATCATTTCAAACTAAGTTCAAAAAAGTCATTAAAAACGAACTCGATGGTAGGTAGAAAGATTCCAGATTGGCATGCCATGTTACAAACATTCTATATACAATACCCACATGCATTGTTTTTAATATATGACATTATCATTTGGAGTGGGTGTTTCGACACACAGCACTAATGCAAGTTACCGACCGTCAACAGTCACGGTCTCGTATAGCTCCTCCGTCTGGTCTATATTCGCCTTTGTGATACCTTTGGCTGACAGCTCCGCTTTCAATGTCTGTGTGTATCTTTTGTAATCCGGATATGTCCAACTTCAAAAAATAGAATGTAACTACATATAAACATGTATTGAACGTAATGCGAACGTGATCCGCAACTTTGAAAGATTGACGGTAAACTATATCTATACAGACACTGTTTAATTTATAGGTAACATCTGAGGTCACTCTCATATAGGAAGGAATCGCGAGTCACATTAGTTGGATAGTAACGTTAATAATATACAAACACATGTTACTCATACTTACAACGTATTATATGCAACGTATAAATAAGAAAAAGATGCAAACTGGTTCTTCTGTACACATATAGTTGTTCCTGACCTCTTAAAATCTGTCTACATTCTACATTATATATACGAATACATTTCAATTATAGTGTGTAATTAAAAAGTTTAATTAAACAGTATTAATCAGTAACTTGTTTAGCTTGAGTACTGGGGAAATTATTTGAGGCATTTAAACAAAAGAGCTGCATTGCAGTTTATTTATTTTTTGAAACTTCTTGAATTCAGTGCTGCAGTGTTCAACAATGTTAAATTTCACGAGAACTGTGAGAGTGACATACAGGACATACAGGATATTTGTTCAATTCAGTATAAGATCGTAATTTATTTCATGAGCTTCATGGAAAAACATATCTTTACGAGTGGCGAATCCACGAGTAAAACTATAGTATTTCTTTGATCAAGGCCAAAATTAAAAAAAAAAATGTTTCAATGAAATAAAAATAGTTTCTTTTCGGAGTTTATTTAGTATTTACTTTTTCTAAATACCCCTTATAAAAAGTGTTTTCCCCGCCGCTACCCAACGGACGCACTTAACGCGCTTAACGCAAAATTATAGCTGATGGCGTAGCGTTGGGGAAAAATTAGCCGATTGTTTATAGTTTATTATTCAATAGTTTTTGTTTGTGCAAACATTTCATGAACATTAATTATTGAACTTTCTTTTATGCATCGAATAATAACGAAAGCAGTTTCAAATTAAACAGGGCATTGGTACATAACCAAATTACTATATGGCCATTTATTGAGTCAACATTTGAAAGATCGTATTTAAAAAGATATTTGATAACATTGATATAACATTCTATTTATATTCGAGCTGTTGTTTTCGTCGGTTTTAATGAAAGCAAATGTTCGCACATTCAGCTTCAAGGTTCATGAAAAACATTACTACCATTTTTCTGATAAACGGTAAGTTGTTTATTGCCAAATATATATTTATTTAAACTTATGCAACCTCATGCAATCTTTAATTGTTTTAACAACATTTTGTTTTTCAAGCTGACGTGATTAGTTTTGATCAAGAGGAAGTACTTACACTGTAACTGTAAAGAAGTTTTGAAAGTTGATAGTTTCGATCCTTATTTTTTTCACTGATATAACTTCGTATTGCATCGAAAGGCATAACATAAAGTTGTTTAATCCGCATTTATTTTCACACATGAGGTATGTTAAATATGCAAATTTTCGTCACCGTCTGTATTAATAGAGCTCTACGGTACAATACGGTGACTTAACTGTACTGCATTTGTATTTTTATATTTCACTCCATGAATAGTTTCAATAGATGAAAAAAAATCTGCTGGTTTAAAACCATATGCATCTTATCATTAAGTGTACATGGTATAAGTCATAAAACATACGGACGGTATACAAGCAATATAATTATTTAACAAGAGTATCATAATGGGGTGCTCAACGCTCGTCCGTTTGTGTTTACTGTATCAGGCGGCGTAACTTAAGGTGATGGGATACGTTGCTCCGTCAAAATTGACGTTCAAAATTAAATATCTTTCAACTGCTTTAACAATTGGCCAGAATGATGTGTCAGGCATGTTTTTCTCATTTTTGCTAAAATGACTTATATCGGCGGCGTCGGTTAGTGCAAAAAGATGCTATCTAACACCATACCCCTTTTTTACAATTTTGATTTTGCGTCACTTAACTGCCGTTTGTCATTATAAAGTTATGAAAATTGATGTAAAGATGCCTTACTACAGTTATATAACTATTACAATAATAACATACAATATGTATTTTCAACAAATGTGTCTATTAGTTCATGTGCAGAAGATAAGCTGCGTGTCATTACATAATTGTGCACGTTAATTTACGTTCGACGACTGGCCTATAGTGAAAAAAACTGCCTGGCATTTCCTATACTTTTTTCTAACATTTTGTAGCCTGATATTTAGCCTTTCGTGTTATGTAATAACATATATGTGTTGTCGGGCTAATTAAACAACCAATTTAAACAATGTGCTCAGAAACGTTCGTTTTAACGTTGCTGACGTCAACGTTGTTTTGATGTACGTAGTCGTAATGCTGGCGTTAAATTGTGATATTTTTAAAACGGAATGCAAAGAAACCGTAATGTCGTCCAATAACTAAGAAAAAAGGCAAAATAATATTAAGCAAATGCAACGGAAATATGATTTTCTATACCAAATTTTGTTTTTGATAGATTTGCATTTATGTTTGATAAATCTATTGGTTGCATGAACGATGGCGATTATGCATATTCACGTGCATGCAATACAATTTCTCGTATTGGTAAAGGTAAGATTTATTATAATTTGCGATGATCATCTATACATAAACATGTTACATAACTTTATAAAGATATGTCATATACATGAAATCATAACCATTTAACATTCCTGGATGATAATTAGAACTATCATCAAACGATGCTCCGAGTTGGAATCAAACCCGGGACCTTCTGATCAAGAGTCCGATACGTGCAATCTGAGTTAGCAAGTTCGCGTTTTGTCGAAACCGATCACGTGCTTAATAAAACCGGAAACAGCGTCATAAAAAATGCAAATGCAGACAACATGAATATTCGCAAAAAAATGGAAAGTTCACTAAAGAAAACACCAAGAAACGGGTGCAGAAGCTTGTACAGATTCGTAAGAAATGCAAGCGTGACCTTCTGGATGTAAGACGAGTTGTTGAGTAAAAGATTTTAATAGACTAATTGAAAAAAATGCTGCAAGTGCGCGGAACAGTTGTCGTTTACTAGCATAACATCAGAAACAAAATACGTTCTAGAGAGTATTCTTCATAAAGAATGCATGACATGTCTGGCTGGTAACACAGTGCCGACTGGAAAACGACACAAGGCTTGTGATCACAAAACCGGAACTCGATGCTTTGCTGTAACTACAAAGTTAGCTGCAGGTAAATGGTTCTTTCGAAAATTACAAAAGTGAAGCTAAGCAATAGTTTGCTGCAGTTTTCAGTATGCATCAATATTACTATAATATCAATGAATTTTACCCCTAAAAACTACCTAATTGACGTCAAATAGCTTGTATATATATTTTGAAATGCTTCAGTTCTTTCAGCCATGATCAACGCTGGCGTTTGGGGAATAAGAAATGAATAATATTCAGGCCTACATGAACCTTCCCCTTGTTAATAAGAAGACACTCAAGAACAGGGAGCGAAAAATCGACGAGAACTTTGAGGTAGTTGCCGCCCTGTTATGTTACTATACTTCATTCATGTAAAAGCTTTCCAGTGACGGATATAATGAAACATACAGTAGAACTATAGTTGTACAAGGAAATGCTTGTGACTCTTTGTTGACATATTTCTTCTGAATACATACAATCTAAACAGCGGAGTCTCCACTATGACAAATTAATGTATACACTTTATCCTCCGCCGGAAGTATCTTTCTTATTGTACTAAAATGTTGTAATTAATGGAATTGTAGGGCAACAGATGAACAGTGGGTGGAGGTTTCGGCGGATGGCGGCTGGCAGAAACGAGGAACTGGTCACAGTAACAACAGCTTGTCCGGTAAATAGGATTTCAGTTACTATTCATATTGTAAGCTTGCATCAAGCGCAGTATGCTCCTCAAAATGAGGGGGCGGGTGGCGCGAACCCCCCTCCCTCGCTTAAACTCATCCTAGTTTACTTTTATTTCAATACAGAAGGAAAAAAAAATAGTACGCCCAAAATGTAGCATTTTGGACTATATATTGTTATTTTTTTTTAAGGGGGGAATACGCCCCCACACGCTAACTCTTTAAACCAAATAAATTTCGGTTCTGAAGGAGGGACACGTGTCAAAAGTGAACGCTTCCTAACGTATCCTGGATTCGCCTTGCCATGTAATGTATATGCATGTCTACCAATCATATTCATAAAGATATCAACCGAAAAGTGAGATTGTCTTCAGTGTCCATATTTTGATACTTTGCAAAAGATTTATATAAATACAATTTTAGTCTTAATGATTCTTAAGTATATTTTGATGAAACGAATAATTGAATTCATGCACTTTTGAAAACGTCTTTAATGCATTTAGTTTTCGTTTCATCATGGCACGTGACAATTGTCGGCAAATCTTCAAGAAAATGTTCGAGCTTTGGCGTTGCTAAAAAATGAAGATTTTGTAAGAATGCAATCAGAAGAAAAGTTCCTGCAACAAAACACAAATGCGGGAAGAACTGGACGGGCTCATCAAAAGCAATGGAGCATTCCTGACATTAAAATGCCTTCAGGATTTGAAAAGAAAAGCCTCGAGGTAAAGGCATTAACAACGGACGACGACACGTCAACGTATACTAGAGTGAAACGATGCCTTTTTCCGTTCCTTCGAAAAATAATAAAATAATGGTATAAACCATGTTGTCAAAAACGTGTCCAATTTCCTTTACAAAGTAAAATCAAACAACAAAATTAAACCCTTTCATTTGTGAAGAAGTTCTTTTCTTACGCTGTATCCCAAAACTTAAGTGATCCAGACGGCATAAAGAGAAACCTTACCGCTATAGTTTCACACAACTACGAGGAACATGGCGGCTGTGACTAGAAGTGGTGCCTTGCTGGGGACGCAAATTACCGTCATACGAGCTTGCCGGGCGGGAAAAACCTTACGGATCGGGCCGTACGAGAGAACCTTGAAAAAGTGATAGACGCCTACACCACCACAAAAATGACGGAAATGCGGGCAACACTTTCAACAACGAGTCCAAACGAGAACATAGACATGATCATATCAAGAATAGCGCCTAAAAGGTCCCATTACTCTGAGTCTGAGAGCCTTGATTTTCGTCTTTCGGCGACAGTAACACAAAATAATGAAGAACACGCTTATATATTAAAGGTTTGTTTGTGTAAACAGCTACGACCTGAAACTTACATATTTATAAAACAAATGTAAAAAATATTGCTATATCCTATACAATGACGACGATGATAATGCTGCTGCTGCTGATGATGATGTTGTTGTTGTTGTTGTTGTTGTTGTTGATGTTGTTGTTGTTGTTGGTGGTGATGATGATGATGATGATGATGATGATGATGATGATGATGATGTAGATGGTGGTGGTGTTGGTGTTGATGATGATGATGATGATGATGATGATGATGATGATGATGATGATGATGATATTGATGATGTTGTTGGTGGTGGTTGTGGTGGTGGTGGTGGTGGTGGTGGTGGTGGTGGTGGTGGTGGTGATGATGATGATGATGATGATGATGATGATGATGATGATGATGATGATGATGATGATGATGAATGATTTCCTTTCAGGTGTACGATGCCCACTGTCTATCACCAGGACATATCACAATGAAACGTTGCCAGGAGTTAGATAAGGTCTAGTGTACCACCGTTCCGTGTGCGATTGACTATTTGTAGTGCTAAAAAACAGATTAGTTAAATCGGCAAAAACAATCGCGGCTTTATCATCTTATTTTTCTGAGTTAAATATTAATCCAGGTTGTTAAACTGCTTCGCATGAACAGAATAAAGTAGTGTTTTGAAATGAATATGTAATTTTTTGTCAAAATTCTGCAAATCGCTGTACAATTAATTCCGGTTATTCATGTCGAGTAACCGAGGTTATCAACAAGTGAAATGTTAGTTGTTATTAACCGAAGGTCAACGTAGGGTCAATTCGCATGAGTTGTTTATCGCTCTTCTAAATTTCTATTGGTCAAGTAAATTCTCGGTTTACAAGTAATAATCCTTTGTGGTAAAGCTTTCTTTCGAATCAAGCCATCGTCAGTACAAGGTGTGTTAAAAGTTATGGAATTAATTTCATCGTCATTTAAAAAAAAAATATATATATATATATATTACAACTATTTGATATTAATTATATTGCTTCGTCAAAATTAATTTTATAAGTGATATGTAATATTTATCGGCTTCACATTATTATTGGTTTTCATATGTCTAGTCATGATCGATATTTGCTCAGCTGTTTTTGACAGAGCGCACGTGGTCACCGTTATACTACGTAACTATACCTTGGTTTGTTACTGTAAAGCTGTATGGTAATGATAGCTCCCGCTTAATTATCTGAGCTGAGAGGACGCGTTCTGTCATTCGGGTTTTTGTTTTCAATACTTGACTTCAATATGCATCTTTTCAGCTCAGGGGAAATTAAAATTTATAACTGTGTGGGACAAGTATATTTATTATGCAATAGTGATTTAGTGGCTCCGGCCTTGTCATAAAGTAAATATTAACTATAAGAACTGTAAGTGATATAAGCTGTGGTTAAAATATATTTACTCGCTAATGGTTAATCATGCTGTCATTTCCTTGTTTACTCTTCTTTTCGATTTATTGACATGTCTGAGACGGATCTTCGCGATATCATACATGAGCTGCGGACGGCCAAGCGCGCCAGGTTCGAGACGGCCACGCCGGTAACAGGGACACAGTCCACGTGCACACAGGTGAACACCATGAACGCACCGCTTGCCAGCCACGTGGCTCAGCCGTCAGGAGCACCGACAAGCGCCGCGACATTTAGTGCCACATCATACAGCGACGCGCTACCCATGAGGTATTCGGACGTGCAGGCCGCCCAAAACCAGAGCCCGGAGTTTACTACGCCCTTGGTGAATCAGGCACATTGTGAGCAAGGTATAACTCCCATAGTTAATGTACCTTTAGAGCAGGATGCAACCATGTATATGTCGCCAAGCATACACAGCCATTTGGGAGACTCAATGTCGGCCTCCATTAAATCTAAGATTATTTCTGGTAGCTATGTCGATTTTGCTCAATTATTAGACCAAGATAAACCCGTAAGCGCTCTAGATGATATGAAACAATTATCAATAGGCCCGAACGGCGAAATTGCGCTTAGAGCCAAACCAAATACGTCCAAAATATCAAACATTGAACAATGGACCGACGCCTTTTTTTGTATATAGCTCTTTATTCTTAACCGCTCACCCTAATAAAACCCAAGAGTTGCTGAAATACGGGCGAGATATAAGGCTGGCAGCTAAGAAATATGCTGGGCTTGGCTGGCTCGAATACGACCAGCAATTTAGAATGCGCCTCTCATTTGACCCATCGAGCTTTTCATTTGGTAAAATTGACAATGAGTTGTGGCTTTTGTCTATGGGCCCGTCACTCGCTGTCGTGAATAATGTAGGAAAACAAAATTCCACCAAATGTTTTGATTATAATTACAGGCAATGTTACAACACAGCATGCAAATATCAACATTCTTGCCTGATATGTAACAATCATCACCCTTCTAGGTACTGTGCTTCAAATGGAAGAGGCTATAGTCACAACAGTGGCCCAGCACAGTTCCGTGGCGCAGCCTACCACGCGCGGCCCGCTTTCAACCGCGGTTACTTCCGCTCCGCCTTTAAGCAGTACTCTCGCTTCCCCCAATCAGGCAGACCACGTTATTGAATATCAAAAGTTAAAATCCCCTGGCTACTCACCTATTAATGTTGAACAATTATCGGTTTTTCTTTTACAATACCCAAATAGAGAGCACGCAAAGTTATTAGAAAATGGTTTTAAACATGGTTTCGAGCTAGGATACTATGGAGAGCGGAAATTCTTTGACTCAAAAAATCTAAAGTCCGCTGAAGTTAATCCGGCAATTGTTTTAGATAAAATTAATAAAGAAATTCAAGCAGGCAGAATGGCAGGGCCTTTCACTGAGCTACCCTTTTCAGATCTCCATATTTCGCCATTAGGGCTCGTCCCAAAATCGGACGGAGGGCACCGTCTTATTACCCATCTCAGCTTTCCGAGAAAAACCGGTGGTATAAATGGGGGTATTAAAGATGAAATTAAAACTGTGTCGTATACGTCATTCGATAAGGTGGTTGATATGATTCTCGATTTAGGCCCAAATTGCTTATTGGCTAAAAGAGACATAAAATCAGCATTTCGGCTATTGCCTATTAATCCGTGTGATTTTAACTTACTGGGAATGAAAAAACAAGGGGCAATATACATCGACCTTAATCTTCCGTTCGATGTCAGCTGCGCCCCTTTCTATTTTGAGGTTTTCTCAACATTTATCCATTGGCTTGTAAAACATTATCAGGACTACCATCTCTTGACCACTATCTAGACGATTTTATTTTTGGCGGGCCCGATGAAACAAACGATTGTGGTATATTACTAAAAACATTTCATACAATTTGCAACGGAATTGGTGTCCCGATAAACGAAGAGAAAAGCGTAGGACCCACAACTGTTTTAATATTCCTTGGCTTTGAGATCGACTCTTGCAAAGTTATTATAAGGATCCCACTCGTTAAAATTTAGGAATTGAAGTCCTTGCTGTCACGTTATGTTAACAAGAAAAAAATCACATTAGGTGATCTTCAGTCATTGGTAGGAAAATTGTGTTTCTTTGGCCAAGCTATTCGCTCGAGTAGAGCTTTTTTACGGCGCTTTTATGACTCTATGTCTGGATTGGAAATTAAATTTTTACAAATTAAGGATAACGCAAGGCATGCGCGAAGACGTTCTTATGTGGCTTAGTTTTTTGTCAGAATTTAACGGCCTTTGTCCCATTTCTGAAAAGGATTGGTATGAAAATGAAAACTTGCAACTCTTTACCGACAGTGCGGGTAGCGCTGAGTTGGGCTGTGGGTGTTTTTTTCAACGGCATCGGCTTTCTTTCAATGGCCCAAGCACTGGATAAAAGATAATGTCATGAAGGACATCACATTTCTCGAAATGGTCCCAGTTGTTTTAGCCGTTTACTTGTGGGCGCCGCTGTTGGCAAATAAGCGAATCATTTTTCGTATAGATAATTTAGCGCTAGTCTCTATAATAAACAAGCAAACAGCAAAGTCAAAGCGGGTCATGAAGCTAGTGAGAAGATTTGTTTTGAAATGCATGCAGATTAATATTTTCTTTAAGGCAATGCACATTGATACACATGCAAACGAAATTGCTGATTCGATTTCACGCAAACAGTGGCAGAGATTCCACCGGCTAGCACCTTTAGCTACCCGCAAAGAACAATTGCCAGAAAATGTTCTGTCGCTGATCTCAGAAATGAAAGTAGACGACTAATATCGTCGTCATTGTCAGTTAACACACTGGAGTCATATAATGTAGGGCTTAAAAGGTTTCGGGATTTTCGATTTCTTTATCAATACCCGGATACTTGGCCACCGGAGGTCGATCATATTGTCATGTTTTTGTCATACCTTTCTTTAGAAAAGCTAACATACAATACCATTAAGCTCTACAAATGTGCGGTCGGATGCCAATGCAAGCTTTTCGGTCACCCAGACGCCACAGAAAATTACATTGTTAATCGTATACTTAATGGCATCCAAAAAGGCAAACCGCCCTCTAGAACAAGGCTACCTATAACGTCGGGCTTGCTAGAAAAAATAATTGGAGTATTACCTTTTGTTACCACCAATCATTATGAAAGTCAGTTGTTATCCGCTGCTTTCAGCTTAGTTTTTTTGGCTTTTTCCGGGTGGGTGAAATCACTGTTACAAAACAAGAGCTAACAAATAGGGTAGTTGCAATTGATGACGTGTTTTTGGCCTCGCCAGAAAATGCTCTCATTGTAAATATAAGGGGTTCCAAAACAGACCAAACATCCCGTGGCCATAGTATTAAAATCCCGAAGGCTACTAAGAATACATGCCCTGTGTTGGCCATGAGGCAGTTTATTGCTAGACGGCCCAAAATCAGAGGCCCCTTGCTCTGTCATCTGGATGGCAAACCATTGACACGCGGTCAATTTTCAGCTATATTGAAAAAGTGCCTCTCTACATTAAACATTGAGTATTCTAAATATAATACACATTCATTTAGAATAGGTGCAGCAACAACCGCCGCTTTGGTAGGCTGCCCTGTTGACATTATTAAGGCCGCGGGTCGATGGAAGTCAGAGGCTTATAAATCATACATCAAAACCGGCAACACACAGTCATTGCCCTGTTTAAATTAACGTTTTAATTTAGTGTGTAGTAATAACCGCCGTTCCGTTAGGCTGCACTACTATCTGGCATGTGAAGAAGTTTAATGGGTTTTAATAGTACATGTATACTGTTTCATTAGAATTCGCAGTACCTATTTGATCATTTCTCTCATATCGTTGATTACTTTCAATTGATCGGAAACAATTTTTAAGTTTGGTTGTATATTCTTTCATATTTAGGTTCTCCTAAGCACGTATGGGTTGTGGGGTCATCTATCGTCAGGAACGCGTTCATGCATGCGTGGATGTCTGATCCTAACTTGAAAATGGAGTCATGCAAGTTGTGGTGGCAGGGTTACGGGGGCTTAGGCATTAAGGAAATGGAAAGAAAGATTAACCTTCTGAAACGCGTAAACATGTGCCAGCCACCAGCCATGATCATTATGCATTGCGGCGGGAATGATATTGGAAGGATAAAAATTTCTGAGTTTATAAAGCATTTTAAGATGCTGGTAGATAATATTGGCAACATCTTACCTGGTACCATAGTTGTGTTCTCGCAAATTTTACCTAGATTAACATGGCGCTATTCAAAAAATCACATTGCTATGTATAACGCTAAAAGGCGCCTGAACAGCTTCTGCAAAAATTACATTTCAAAGAAATGGGGTGCTTCTTGGCCCACAATATTTCAACCAAGTATCTATTGCAAGATGGCGTTAATTTAACAGACGATGGCAACGAGTTATTCAACCAAAATTTGGCAATTTGTATCAGAAACACGCTAAGCTAAAACTCACTTTGCCTGAAATATAACAGTTATATACGAACTGCTGCTTAGTAGAATAATGCGGATCATATTGAAAGCTACCATCTCGTATCAAGAAGGCGGGGCTCCCCTTGTGCTGCCGCCCCAAATTTGTTCTTTGGGGAGTTCAGCTCAGATTATCTTCGCTTCACATTGGCGCTCGGCAGCACCTTTTCTATCCAAATCTTAAGCAAATTTATCATTAACCATTTTAAAGTGCTTTCCGAACATTGCTTGTCCGTGACGGAATTCACTTACATTTGCTAAAGAATGAATACTTGTAATTGATAGTTGATACTGATTTGCATATTTGCTGAGCTGAACTAAATTGTATTGTTTAACTGCTGCAATAATTGATTGCTTATTTTCAACCCTGAAGCTTTGGGGTAGGTCGCCATGGAAGACGCCAAAGTTTGGCAGGTGACCAGTTGGCCTTTAATCGGGTCAACATTTTCGGACCATTTTATTTCAAAATTCATTATGGGTCAAGTGGGCCCAAAATTAGTTTTTTGCGCTATGGCCATTTGGGCCTAAATAATTTGTGCTGTGGTCAATTTGGCCCAGATATTTATATATGTGAAAGGGGAGTCTCGCCAAACATTCCAAACCTTTTAAATGTGAATGAACAAAAATAAATATGATGAAATGGACAGCTAAGTTGTTTTTCTTCGTTTAAGAAATTTAATGTGTAACATGGAAATAAAGTTAAGAAAGCGTCGCCTTATTCAGGTTTAGGAAGAGTATGGTGTCAAATTAAATTGGTTTTGGTCAACTTTGTTGATAACGAGCGCATTTGTATTGTTTAGTAAATACTATTATTATTAGTATTATCATCATTATTATTACTATCATTAGTCAGTATATAGACGTTTAACGTGATTGAATATGCTAGTAAGTTCATTATAAACAATAACGTCGACGTTCAACACTTATTATGACGTTGAAGACAATAAGGGTACGTTTAAAATCGAAAAAAAATGAATGTTAAAAATGCGAGTTATTCTGATATTTTAAATTTATCTTTATTTTGTGTGCAAATATCAAAATCAAAATAAATTATGCTTGTTTAAGTGCATATATATAGCAATCTATATGTTTTTTTCGATGAAATTTAAATATTTTATGTCGTGCTTTACGATGAAATTAAAGAAATTACGGTGCCTTATAAGATAGCTGGTGTTTGCACTAAACTTCATCGGAAAGGTATTTTATTTCGCATAAATGATTAAAGGAAGTTTAGCACTTTATGCTGACCAATATTCAGTACATTTAGAAAATATTTCATTTTTGACGTCGAAATATTGTTGAGCAACGTATCCCACCATTGCACTCAATCTTATTATTTAGCATGAAAACAAACACAATTTTAAAGTTTCATATTATGATTTTATAATTGGAAGTGATATTTTTTATCAACAGGTCTTATTTTTAAAAAACAACCTCTTTCAATGTTTGAATACATTCTGTATTATCAGATCCTGTACATGATCCTAGAAAGTAACGTGTGATTGTGTTTTTAAAATTTTGAATAATTTAATTAATTCTTATAGGGCTGTTCAATGCAATGAGAACTAGAAGATAAAAGAAACGAAAGAACAAAAAGAATATTTAAATGAACTTAAATAATGATTCACAGTAACCGCAAATGCACTACTTCTTATAGATCATGAAAAATTATGAAGTCATAAGGTGTGACATATAATACTTTTCAGTCTCTGTGTCGTTCAGGACATATTTTACTCTATGTATCTTACTGTTTTAAGTTCTTTAAAACCTGTGCGATTAAATCAACGACTACGAAGTGGAGGACTGAAATATTCTACAGTCATGCAAAACACCTGACTGTCTATAAAATGACGAACCAGCGTTAACGTACAATTTGACCAATTTAAAGACCTCCCGCGGAGAACGCTAAAATACGCCATTAACGCAGAAGTTACATTAATTATTTCACTATTTCGCATTGTATCTTACTAGAAATATCACTGAGAAGCAACTGCTATTAAGGTAACACTATTTGTATAACTGTTTATGATTTCCAATTTCAATTCAAACTAATGTCTACATATTTATGATTTGACTGCAAACACTCTAGAATCTATGGCGTCAATTGTATGTCGACATCTCTGCCGAGCTTTACGATGCCTTTGGATAATATATGATGCAACTGTTCGTTCACTGACTGAAACACTATATCAAATACAAAAAAAAAAGTTGATGGAATGGGTATGCTTTTCTCACTGATTCGTATCTCGTTAATACGTATAAACGGGTTGAAAACACGTCAAGATTAGTAGTGCAAGAGAGACAGTTAATGATTAGACTAAGGTTACACACTGAATGTTACGTTACGAAAATGGACCTCATTTTATACGAGGACAACATAAATACTCAATCTCATGGACGGCGACTTTGTGTTCCGTGAGTCGTATATATGGTTGTTATTATACTATAAATACCAAAACATGTTGATTAAACGTTGTATTAATGTTCTAGATCATTTGCGCATTCTTTTGTATAAGTAATCATATAAGAAGTCCAATCATTACGTAAGTTTGTTATCGTCCGCAAATTTACCAACATACACTTTTCATACATAATAGTTAATAAGAGTAGTCATTCAGTACTACATTTATTAAAAGAGTCTAAGGTAGTATCAATAATTGTTAAACACATCTTAACTGTTCCCGTTATGAGCAATATGATATCAATACTTTTGATCGCCGTATTTTAGTAGAACTACATTGCCTTCTTCACCACGCTTCTTCGGTTGAGATAACGATTGGCGATGATTTTTTATTTCATTATAGGGTATTTTAATTAAACAGTCAAAAGGTTTTGAAACAAAAACGTTCAAGAATTAGGATTGCCATTTCCGTAATAAGCTATCAGTTTTTATTATTTCTAAGACAATATTTATTCATCGTTATAATCAATTATTATTTGTAATACTTTAAAGATTCAAAAGTGCCGTTTTCATTTGAGTTAAAGGGACGGTAATACATTTGCAAGTAGTTCTTGAAGTTGATATTTTCACTCCTTAGTTTGAAGGTTTTTTTTATTTATATTTTAGCTGCTGTTAGTTTACTGATTAAACTCCTTATCTTACCGAAAAAAAGTAGAAACATTCATTCGCTGCTTTAGTTATACTTCATGTATACCTAATTAATTTTACCTATATTAAACTCGACCACAGACCTATGAAAGCGGTATATGCTTTCAAAAATGGCGTACCCTTACTACCACTTATAACATGCTTTATACATGTGATGCATATAATAACTGTACATTAAAAAGTAATACCTGCATAAAAACGGTCATACATGACTCTTAACGTAACGGCATTCAGAACATATTTCTTTACTTCACAACAAGTAACCCTAATCCTCTTCTGAACACCCTAAGCTGATTCTTATTATACCTCTAAGATTATTCTTACTTGTAAAACACTGGACCATTATACAATGAGATGCCGTCCAGGACAACTTTCCCTTCCTTCCCCAAGTTGAACATCAACCCTCTCCTGAATGCCGCCTTTAACATCCTACATAACAGCTGGCCCTCGGAGTCGTCCAACAAGCTTCCTGTGAACGTGCCGCCTTTATACGGTTTTCCCGGGGACGCATGGTGCATCTGCAAGTAGGGAAGGCAAACATTGTATTAGACGTAATAAAATGCATATAAGTACAAATATACCATACAATACATTGAAAATTAACTGGACAGGAGATTTGATTGCCAGATACAAACGAACCATTTTGATTTTAATTTAAGCATCCTTGAGATTTCAGTTCTGAAAGTATGTTTTTTTGGCATATTATTATCCGTACACTGTACAATTAAGGCGGGGGATAAAGGGAAGAACATGATTGATTCAATAAAAATGACATTAAAACAAAAGCACGGGGATTGAAATAGGTTTTGCGTAAATGGAATAAATTACGATATCTACACGTTTAAGTATTTTAAGTAAAAGTTCAGGCAAAAATAATCATATTGCTTTACTTCATATAGGTTATACTGGTTAAATTAAATTACCATAACGGAATAAAGTATGCTGGTGTGTAATTTCTTTTTGACTCAAATATATATCGAGTATCCAGTAACATCTATATAATAATAGATTGCACTGCGCTTCATGATCATGGATTAGAAAAGAGTATATGTGCTATATAAACGATCCTACGTACATGAACATACCAAAAAACAACAACAACATATAAACATATTTGCAGCCGAATATTTTGAAATGAGCATAATGTGATTGCGGAATACAAATTGAGACCTAAACTTTGGTATAAACATCGTTAAAGATGTTAATGGTGTTGAGAAATATAGCGAAAAAAATGATGTAAATTTAATTTTATTTCTGCTGAAAC
This sequence comes from Mya arenaria, assembly GCF_026914265.1. NCBI lineage: Eukaryota > Metazoa > Mollusca > Bivalvia > Myida > Myidae > Mya > Mya arenaria. The sequence goes on along the minus strand of NC_069132.1, from coordinate 61,720,619 downwards.
AAAGGATAATACATTGATGAGTTTGATTATTTCCTATTCTACTGTTGTTATATTTATAAAGTTATACTTTAACAATTTAAATTTGATATTTTTTCCATGTAAAGATTGATGGATGTACACTTACATGCATTATGAAGTATTATGACGAACTTTTTCTTTGTATTTACAAGTAAAATATGTCAATTTCAATCTTCACAATAAGTAAAATGTTCTTTATGAAAATAAATGAGGAGAAGCAAATAGCTTTCTGAATGACTGTTAACGAATTAGTGCTATTGCGGAAAAAATATCAATATTGGTTAAATAAACATTGGCGCAAAAGTGAATATTTCCAATATTTTTTGTCTAACTTGTTTGGATGTGATTTTGATATAATTTAAACAAATACGTTTAAACATTTGTTTTTAAGGAAAAATGTTTTATAATTTGATCAAGATCAAGATTTGATTTAAATTCAATAAACAAATACTACCGACAATTAATTCCGAGTAAAAACACATGAACACGTATAGAACAAATATTCCTTTTATTCTACGCCTATATTTAAATATTCAACTTAATAGGAATCTTGTCATTTATTTAGTTTGTGCCTCGTAGTAGATGCAAACGTAGCATTCACTCATTAATAGTGCCATTAAATTAGTTTATTTTAATCATTGTAAAAAGACATTAGTATTATCAACTATCTTAGTGCGGATTTCAACACGATATGTGACATTTGTAACCATGCTGAATTACCCGTGGCAAAAATAGTCTTATTGCATGTCAAATTATCCGTGTATATTACCCTCAAGAGCTTTAAATGCATAGCAAAATAATATTGGCACGCATGATGACATCAATGAATATGACGTACGGTGCAAAATCGTATACTTGTGACAAATACTATTTTTAGCGTCTTGTGTCTTCTAGTGTCTTCTTAGTGTAATCGACCACAATATTCTTAATATCTTGATTTATGACAATTAAATCAAATTAGTTAATTGCAACACATCTATTCCTTTTATGCCTTTAATATGATCACATAATCCATTTATTATTATAAATGCTGATGTAGTTTTCGGTATACTACAACAATACACTTACATAGAGATTCATTTAAGGATAATTATGATTGTTTTATTTCATTATTCCCCTTTTCTTACAAAAAGTGTATTTTCGGAGAGCTCCGGCTCTATTCTCCTACACCCGACAGCCTTTTAAGCTTGTGTTTTAGATAAACCATTTCAAATAAAATTGACGATGTATTATGTATGAGTTTCGTCACATTACCATGAAGACTTAACTAGCTTATGATTTATAACACTTTTCTGTAAGTTACGTCAGTAAAATACGTAATTTTGCATAGAGTGTACTGCATGATGTATATATTCATGTATACTAAATGAATTGTTAACTCAATGAAGAAATAAAAACATTTATATTGCCAACAAATTATATAGTTTTCTACGTTTGAGTAAAACGAATTAGAAGAAAAAAATTGTCCTTGTTTATAAAGGATTAACCACCAGGTGGCGCTTCATAAGCACGAGTGATTCATACGCACGAGCATTTCGTGCACATACAAATGTAAAGGCAATAAGCTTTGTGGAACCGATACGTTCAATTCGATACAATTGATTGTTAAATTTGAGGTTGAACCGAGCAAAAGGCAGAAGTTCGTGTTTACAGAAATGACCGGACAAAGCATGCTTTTAATCCTCTTACAGAGGATAAGTCGTATTGATAATTATACATGTATTATTATGATGAATCAAACTATGCAGTGAGAAAATAGAATGTAGAAATTAGGAGTTAATTCAGTTCATACATAATGTGTAACCAGTGAGAAAAAGTTTCTTTTGTTTTTAAAGGCATCAATAAAAGTGCGTTAAAGGAAGTTATGTTCGCCACTTTAATATTACGTGCTTCTAGTTTTACTTTTAAAGTGACTGTTCTATTGGAATACTATTAAAGAAATGTATAGGTGACATTTTTTTTTGTTTTGCAATAAACACGTAGGCGAACGCTGCAAAACAATAAGGTCGGGATTACACGGAATCCGCGTTTCTACCACGTGGCTGGAACCACATGAGCTGTATCACAGCTGTTCCTCGTTGACGTCACTTCCTGTCAAAGTGCCGCGCTCCGATCTTGTTCCCTCACCTATTGTGTTTTTTTGTTACATTATTACCTGTTAGCATCAGCCAGTGTTTTAGCCATATAGTTAACATATAAAGATAAGCATTATAAATAAAATTTAATCTACTCTCTTAATTGAACGAGAAATATTTTAAGCAATGCTAAATAATTCTGAATTGTTTGGTTTAGAAGATTTCAAATTCAGAATGATGGCATTAAAATACGTTTTTTCAAAGAATACTTATTTAAATATTTTATAAGTTGAGTTGTTAAAACTTTGAGAGATAACAAAAAATGTTTTATGTAAGTTTCAAGGATTTGATCTGTATCTGCTAATGAATATTGTTTTATATTTTTATGATGGAAAGTACTTTGGCTTGGCTGCCATTATAACCTCTAAACAGATGAATTGTCTGTCTTGGCTGACAAGCCATTATAATATGTGTTCCTTAGAAAAAAGATGGATTTGTAGATTGTGTTTAGTTCTGTTACAAATTGAATGCATACGATCATGTCTTATGATATTGTAAAGATGTGTTATTAAAATATTGTTGAACACAATTATGTTACGCTTAATGTCACTGCACTACATAATTCTTGCATTATTAAGGAAGATAATCTGAAGATCATATGAGCTGCATCGCTGATTCACGGCGGAATCGCCAGCAATTAATTAGTAATGCTCAGATGATATGAAGTAAATTCGCAATGATTGAGAAGGGGTGGAGTGAGTTTCAACCTCATTGGTCGACCTATTGTCAGTGACGCAGGGAGTGTGTATTGAATGAGAGGCAGAAGGCGGACTTTTAAACACGCGCGAAAGATGAAATTTTGAATTGTAAAGCTTAGCACTTAATGACTGCTTATCAGAAGTTTCGTTAGCTGAAAATCAAGGCTGTATTGTAATCAAAGTTTACGGTGACCTTCTAGTTACGGTACTAGTAATTATGCAAATATTGTTATGAAGTTATAAAATTCGGCATTGATGATTTATGGCGGAATCGCTTGAGATGAATCATAATGTACACTGTACACGATGGAATCACCAGTGCTAGTTTATATATAAATATTGTTATGAAGTGAAGTATTAAAAAGCGGCATCGCTGATTCAAGGCGGAATCGCCAGAGATAAATTGTTAAAGAATACGGTGACGTTACCAGTAATAGTTTAAATGTAACATTGTTGTTTTATTGATTTATACGAATGTAATAATTCTAAGTCATAAGCCATGATTGCTAACCGAATTAATTTATCTGTATACGTTTTAAATTATGTTTTTTTAAAACAGTTTCTCCCGGACCTTTTAAAGAAGTGGATTGCCAAAGGTATTATTCATCAATACTGAAGTTGTTCTTTCAGTTAGAAAGTTTGATTTAACTTACGGTCTAGGGAGAAGGGATATTTTGCCTGCTAAACATTTAACTTGTGCATTATATTTATTTTCATTAATACGAAGTGCTAAAAAGGCAAGTGTTTAGTGACTTGCTGGTTTCATCTGTAATGGCTGTTGTTCAGAATTTTTGAATGGTATGTATTTGATACAATTTAATAAAATAAAAACAATGTGTGCACAAATAAAAACATTTATAAGATCATCATAGCAAGAACTCGATCCAGGTTGTGTCAAGTTTTACTAACGATTCATTGATCTAAAATAAAGGATGAGTGTATCCATATTTGTATTATCTATACATTATTTTGCTGTTTATCTATATGTTATATAAACATGTGAAATGTATTTATTCAGGCACTTGCTCCTGAAGTTGACAATGTTAAGAAATATAGTGTTCATTGATTAAGATTTGCTGGTGAAACGTATGTTGTCATCTATCGTGTTAACGAGAGGATGTCGAAAAACATGGATGCTATTTTAAGTGAATCTAGTAAAAATAGATATGTGTTAAGGTTTCTTTAATATTAGTCTTTAGCATTTAGTTTGTATGTACAGGAGTTTAAAATGTTTTACCAATCAACAATGGGTGTATTTGAAAAAGATCATCAAACTAAAAATATTGGATTATTTATATAAGATTTCTCGTTCTTTTAATTATATCGGTTTCCTAAGTGCTTCTCTGAAACTTCCAACATAATAACATTGAACACGTATTAATTTTGTTGTTTTTAATACGAGGTTATATAATGGTATTAAGGAAAATACGATTTTCTACGTTTGAGTAAAACAAATAAGAAGAAAACTAATTTCCCTTGTTTTAGTTTATAATTGAATAACCACCAGGTGCCGTTTTGTAAGCACGAGTGATTCATACGCACGCGTATTTCGTGCGCATATGCATGTAAAGGCATCGATTCAATTGCTGAATCAATTTTATAAGAAATGTTTTTATTGTGAAAGTTTCTGTTCATTCAAATTCATTATGTAAATGGTATATTCGTTTTAAATTGTCTATAAAAACATAGCGATATAATATACACTTGTATAACTTGATATAGTACGTACACATGAATCATGTAAATGATATGTTTTGTATACATCATTGTAAAGGAGGTTATGGGTAATGAGGCCCGACATATAGTGGTAAAAGAAAAATCATGTAAATATGGATGCTAATCGGGCAGTTTCTGAGTTTTCCTAAGAAGGAGGATTTTATCTCCTTTTTTCCTCGGCCTGTCGACAACGTCTGTAAGCTCTATTTTGGTCAAGCATGTTTTTATATATTCTTTGCTCAAGTTGCAAGTTCATGCTGTATGTATTAATCGGTTACACAAGTTCTTCTTAGAATCTTCCAAAATCATATCATTGAAATATAATTGATTTTTTTCTAGAGGAGGTAATATAATAGTATGCAGGGAATTGATTTTTCGATTATTGGGCTTGTCCATGCCGTTTTAACTGAATTATTGTTACACTTGCTAGTCCTTAAAACAATTTTAGTTTTTATCTTACTGAAGATTAATGTCACTTTTACAGTTTATACATTTATAATGCTAAATATTATTAGGCTACAATCACATCATACCACGTTCCATACACGCACTGGTGGCTATCAACAGATGTGATTCAATAAGTTCTAATGTTTTGTCTAATAGTATTTCTAAACTAATCATCTTATGATTTCAAATAAAACGACACATTTAGACGTGGCATATTAACAACAAACATTTCCAACTACATAACATTACGGTTCATAAGAGCTGTTTGGTAATGTTAACAGAGAATATTTCGTAGTTTCAAAGAAAAGCATATTTTCACGTGTATTATAAAATACACTTACACTGAATTCTAAATAAATTGTTTGCAATACTTTGCTGCTTATTTTTGTAGTTTATATGGTATTTCATTTACATGTCTAAATACCCCGATTTTGATTAACCCTTTGCTATACCCAACGGACGTCCCTCAAGCAGAACATTTGATCGCTTATGACGTAGACTGGCTAGCCTTCATAAACATTCATCAATCCACTTTTTAATGCATGTACAATCCTATTTATAACAGTTTATGCACTAATAAAACAGGGTAGGGACACGTTAACAACATAACAGTTGCCACCATTTACTGAAAACAAATATTTGAAAGTGATTCATCATGAGTGGATTAACATTTCTTCAGATTGAAAGCCGTTCTACCAGTTGTATTGTTTGTTTCATAATAGAAAATGGGTTCATGATACATGTATATCAATTCACAGTCATTTTCAGAAAATATCGTTCTTCGTTTGTAGACGGGTTGTTTCCAAGATAGAATGAAGACCATGTTTATTGTTGTTATCAAATGTTGAGGTTATCTAAGTGTAATAGCTAAGTTTGACAACAGACAGTTTAAAAGCACAGTTATTACGTGCAATAGTATTGTATTTATGTTCGAACAAAAGTTTTCGGCCAATATTTTGTACATAAACCACTATTCGAGGAACGTTTGTAAAATGAGATTGCCATTTTCTTAAAAAACGGTTTATTTCCAAAACAAATCTTTATTCAAACGTATGACATCATTTTAAAATCAATTCATTATTTTGCAAACTTGAATAGAAAAAAAATAGTTAAATTGTTTTGTTCAAATTTTTATTAAAACGAAAGTAGCTACAACTGTTTTAAAAGCACTGAAGACAATTATTATTTATATATGGATTTGTCATTCTTATTGTCTATGGTATAGTACAATTCCCGTTGTTTGAATAAAAATGCACACCATTCTCTTGAATTTTTTTTTTTTTATTGTTTTATATTTATTATCTAGTGACATATTGTCAACTTTTTTGGAACGGAAGACAACTAGTTTGTAATAAGACATGGGTTACGTGTACATATACTTATACACCAATCGTACATATGATACAACCATGAATGCATTTATATGCAATGTGTTTTTACTGTACATATTAGAAACTAATGTAAAATGGCATTTTACTGAAACTATTTGCTTTGTTATTCATATATCTATTTCTCAGGTTTTATATTTCATTTTGGGAATGGTTTTAAGGTACAGACTGTGATTAATGTTATTTATTTGAAATCTTAAGACTATTCAATCTCTGTATTTCATATAAGCTTTACGTCTACGTCGTTTCCGAAACATTCGTTTTTATAGGGCAGGCCAAGGGTTATAATTATAGGTTATATTTAGACTACAGGCAATAACGGCCAGCATGGAAATGTCTCTATACCTTTGCAATAAAGACAATAAGAAAAACACTGTATTTGTGTATGTTTGTATGAATTAAAACAAGAACACTTTACAAACATGTGATGCAAGTATTTTTATACCATTTACTGATGTGCAAACACAGTTCGATGAACGTGTGCTTTAAAATGTACTTTAATAAAAACAGGGCTGTTTTATAGGGTCCTATGGACTTGAGTTTAATAGAACATGTCATTTACAATAAAGCATTTCCAATAAGTTAGCGGAGTGACTGGCTAAGAATCTTATTCATATGATCTAATGCATAAAACATTGGACGTTAGATATACAGCTCTTTGTTAGTTAAGTACCATTTTGCAATCCTTTTTGTCGTATATATATAACTATACCGTTTCCCAATTTTAATTACCACCGTGTTTGTTTTGCTTTAGATGTATATAATTTAACTTTGCTTTTATTTCCCATTGTCAGAATAATGAATATCCCTCCGCATGTGTTATACAATATACAAAATAGGAGTGCTTATGCTTAACTGTCAATAGTTCAGGAAGTCATACGTCAAATTTCATTTTTTTATAGGGTTAAGATTTATTGAACAGAATAAACCATGTGTCACCTTTAAAGTGTTTTTATAATGTGAACACAAATTTGGAGACGTTCGGTTCTTAATATGCTTAAACAGGAAATGACGTCATGAACATATACAAAAGTTTGACGTCTAACTATAAATGGAAGCAAATGCCGAGTGTTTAAATTGAGATTGTGACTGAATATCGTCCAGTGTGCATTGTAAATTATCGGATAAAGCACATGTTAAAAATAATCCGGGTACAATATCTAAGCAGTGTATGTAGCTAGGGGTATATAAAAATGTATAAAAGTAGTCTTGAAATATGTTAGTAAGTTCGTTAATTCCTGAATGAATTGTGCATTTTATGACGACCCGTGACATACTCTTTAAACCAAAACCATTATCCGCGTACAAGACGATTGTCAATGCTTAAATATCTTAATGGAAAAACTTTGCTCAACGTTATGTGTATTGATGTATTGTTTTTACTTATTGAAGTGTTAAAACGAAACATCTGACATTTAAACGATACATTTACAAGTCGTGAATGGGAATTTATGTGGATAATTTTGAGTAAACTTTTTGAGCTGTACTTGAACAAAATGCATATACTGTCCGAGATGAGTAATTAAAGATAAATAAAAAGATCGGTTAAAATGTTGACTTTGCACAAACTGTGATAAATGTGGAATTATAAAAGCTATAACATGATGTTTTACAATATTGTAACTCTAACTAGTATAACTAAGCTTGGACTATGCCTCTTATGATTTAACGCCAGTCGTGTTGGTGGACTTGTTCCCCCTGCCCGTCATATTGACTTGGTGCTAGCCTTTAGCACATCTTGTTTTTTTTTATATCAAAATAACGCTTTCGTTAGTCTAAGATAACAATTAAAATATTAAAAATAACATTTTTGCGTAGATAATATATCTGCTGACGACAGGATTTGCCACAACGTAGGTCAATCATCACACTTATACAATACACTATTTTAAAATGTATTAAATTATTATTTGCAAATCCTTGTTAGTTTTAAACACGTGATTTTAAATAGATAAAAAACAGCACAAAACAATTACCGTCTGAATGCCATCCGGGAATCTAAAAACCATTTTGATGAAACGGCTTCTTCCTTCAATGATGGTTAAGATGTCAACAGTTCCAGTTGGTTGAGTCCCTTCGAAACAAGATGAATTTAAAAGAATGTCAGCTCCATAACGGATTTGATCACATCTAGCCCTATGTAAGTTATTTTTAGAAGCAACGCAGTTAGTTCAGCAATTCATCTCGTGTGGTTAGTTGCACTGCATGTCTGATAGTTTTAAACATTGATTACCTTAATCGCATACAGAACGAAACAATCCAGTTAGAAGATAACAAACTCATCATAACACATTATCACCAAATAAAGCAATCAATAGTAGTTAATATCATTTCGCAATAATTACTATAATTGTTTATAATGCATTTCTTGTCAATGTATTAATTAAGGCATCTGTACATTACGTAGTTATTGAAAAATAACTTACATTTAATGTTGTCTTTGATCTGTGAAAACTGTGCCTTGACCACAACTCCCTCCTTAAAAGAGAGAAAATATTGGCGACTGTATCTATGTGGTTATCGATAAAAAGATATTGCTTAAAATATTTGGGACAGCTTAATAACGTCGAAAATGTATTGTTTTGGTAAGAGTACCGACTCGAAATATTGAGCTATTTTTTATGGTATCAGGCTCGATAATAGATAAGTAATAGTACTGAATAAGAACGGATATGCATATTTTTATCGTTCGCTGTGAATGCTTCGGAATTACTTCTTTTACTTATGAATACAAGAACACCTTATAACTAATGAGATTAGCATAACATTCATTTTAAAATGGCCGTTATAATTTCTCAGACTTTGCTTAAAGCCCTTACATGGGCTACATGAGACAACTTAGTTTTGAAAGTCAATTTGGTTTTGCAGGACAGACCGCGCTTTTAATGTGATTGTTACACACTAATGATTTGGAAGGAATAAGTTATGTGGTCAGCAGTTTCAGCCTTCTTTTACATCTTATAGTTTCACTGAATTATATACTTATGCACACACAAGCGTCAACTTTTGTTAGCATTCGTTGCCTATGTACTTGGAATGGATTTGCAATTTGTCGGAATGCTAATTCATCTGTTTTTATCTACCAATGTTTTTGTGTCACGTATTTTCTTGACATGTACAGATTTTGTGCACGACGCTTTTCAAAAGTCTATTTCCATTACTAACAAATGTCAGTTTGCTTTATAGTTGATAATCGACATGGAAAGAATACAGACACCGTGAGAGAGTTTTATTTGATTGTGTTTTGAGTGTTCAATTTTATACATTGGTAAGATCAATTTTAATGTGATGTGTTGTGTTATGTGCATTATTGTTTGTGATATTTGTCAAATATAATACGGTATATTTATGATATATTATTATGTTTTACAAGTTTTAGCAATTTACTTTTATTTGCAACTGCACGCGATTAACACGTAATCAAAGATTATTAATGACTGTTACGAAGAAAGTTTTGCTAACCTTTATGATCTATAATATTTGTTCGTGCTTATGAGAGTTGACATTAATGTAAATATCTTCAGAACGTTTATATCGTTGTATGAGATGTTTGACGATTTACGTGTATGAATTTAATACCGACAATAGGTTGTGTTGTTTACTCGTGGTATGTTTAACTGCAGAGATGGATGAAACTTCGGAGAAGATTAGAAACCTAACCTGAACTTAAGATGATTCTACTATTAAACCCATGATTTATGTCACATATAAACGAAAATATAGTTATATTATTCATGTGTATTGTTATAGGTTCTCACTGGAACCCGCCATTTTCGTCTACTTTGCCTAAAGAAGACAATGCGCTAGCTATTACGCCAATCCATTCAAACTTATTGGAAACGATTTAAAACTATATATTTAGGCATATATTTTTTTTTACAAAGTAGTCTTAAAATTTATTGGAAAACATAACTATTAGAGATGTACTGTAGGGATCGGCATGTTATCAGCATGTTCCTCATTGTATTGCACTCTATTGGAGATGTACTGTAGGGATCAGCATGTTATCAACATGTCCCTCATTGTATTGCACTTTTAACGCACGAGGTGGGAACTATAGCATTTATGGCTTATTTAAAAAAATAAAAATAAGCGTCCTAGATAAATGAAAATGTCGATTGTTTTTTTATGATTGAGATAAAATATTTAACATAAAACAATGAGAATATCCAATATGCGGAATTACGTTGGTATGATTTAATAACACAGGAAACGATGAGATCAAATCTTAAACAAACATGATTGTGAGGCTTTAATCTGTCAATGTTCATCTAGGTCATGGTTTTCTAGTTTCAACCCATCACATCAAGGTTCCTTGTCTGGACACGGGTTTAAATGATCTTACACATCTGCCGTGTACAAGGTACGTGTTCTATGAAATTCTTTATAATTTACACCAGACATTTGAACAGCTTGGATTTAAGTTTCTTTGCCCGTTAACTTAGGTTTCTTCAATGTCATATCTTTATGCATCTTTTTGAGAAAACACACACACTTGTATTGATATTTTACCTTTTCATATTTCTCTTTGCACTGTTTCGCCTTCAGTAACTCTTGCTCAAATCCCTTCCTTGTCTGAAAGCATAGCGACAAAACATTAGCGAATTCTACAAAAAAGGACTTACTATTCTTTGTCTTGCAAGAGATAACTCATGCAAATAGTTCACTAATCTCGCCTTCACTTTAAATTTTCAAAACAATTGATTGTAACAGGCTACACCTTGTCTGAATTATATAGGTTGTGTTTCACTCGTTTCAGCTTATCACACTGTTCCTTCTGAATCTGTAATCGTGTCAGGAAAATGTGACGTGAGATATCAGTATGGATACTGATAACTATTGCATTGCTTACAATTAAAACTTAAAACATGGGGCAAAGTTCACGACAAAACCAAGACGTGAACATATTTTATCGCCTGTAATTCAATTTTCCGATTTTACAGTTATACAAAGAGTCTTATCAGGTTGCCAAACAGTTTTTGCTTTAGTGTTTGTCAAAAAATATCCCAAGACCAGTTAAGGCCCTACTAGTGTGTCTTATATTTGGAAACAACGACATCAATTACAATCTGCACAATGATAACAAAAAATGAAGCGGGTAAGCAAAAACTATTTATACACATATATTCTCAAAAGATTAACTTTTTATCTTACGTATTTACTACATTAGTGGGCAACGAACAGCCCTTCGATTTTAACTGGTTTTACTAAGTCAATAATGTTTGTCACTGAATCAGTTATTATCAGTACATTGAATATGAAAATTAACATAGAAAAGCAATAAATTGTATAATGGTATGAAACTAGTCAAAATCCGTAATTTACCCATCAAATACCGCTAGTGTTTATTCATATGCATAAAAAAAAACGTTTTTATTTATATTCATATGTTTGCCATCATCCTTTTCGTCGCCAGTACCTACTGATTCTTCAAAGTTCAGCTGTAAAGCGTTTTCTAATACCGCTCTTTTCTGAGACTCTTTAAGAATAATTAACTGAGGGTTTAAGCAACTTATAGTTGCAAATATATATATATATATATACGTTAAATAAATGTCCAACAGTTATAATCTGAGCAACAATTGATAACATGTGTTCTATTGAACAACACTATAATACCGCGTAATGAATACATGCATTTCTAAATATAATGAAACTTATTAAAATGAAACGATAATTCAAATAATGGTAAGTGAATTAAAGCTTATTTTAACACATTTACCGACAATTGCTTTTGCAAGGATTACAATGTTTTACTAAAAGTATTATCCCTGTATATTTACATTAACACTTCATTCCTTAACAATGGTTGTTGTTTATCAATTTCATATAATATCTGTATAAAGTGCAATGGCATTTCCCATCGAAATCGCGTGCGTTTGTTCGATACTTCTGTCCTGTCATTGGGCGCAAAAATATTTATGGGCGGGGCATATTTACTACAAAACTTTATAGTTAAAACAAGATAAGCAATGATAATTTGATTGATTTAAATGTAGATGATTTCATGATGAATGGAACAGTTGAAGAAACGTTTGTGTTTAAAAAGGCTTTTAAATGTCACGAAATTTCAAAAACAGTTAGTTCAAAATAACCTCTATAACGGGTGCTTGTATGACGTCATTAGTGATGTCATTGAAAAAGTTTTATAGTAAGCTCGATTCGGACCGCAACATAACTTGGCAGCTGCATTTTGTTTCGACGCAATTTTTTTTAGTGTTCATTCGTTTTGAAAGAGTTGTTTTTTTTCGAAAATTGACTGGATTACTGGGATTATTTACATACAATACCGTTTGGGTAATCAATTAATTACCTATACGGTCCTACTTAAACCATTATTTGTTTTGATAACTAATTTAAGCCTGAACATTTTGTAAACATGTTCTTGATAAAATGTACAGTGTCTTTAGCATCAGAGAAAAAATATTTGAAATGTCTTTGTTCATTGCATACGACGTAATGGAATCATGTCCATATAAGTCGTATGTTATGAATAAAATCGACAGAAATAACTAAAGTTCGGAGGAGTTAGTCGCTTTAGACATAATTTAGTGCTTTTAATAGTCAAAACAATTGCAGAAAAAAACTATTTAGTAGACACATCAGCTTGCCAGAAAAAGACAATTCAGTAGAAAATATGTAAGTTATATGTGGTTTATTTCGTGCTTTGGTATTTGTATGCAGCTACATTGTATATGCTAAAATGTGTTTTTGTGCAAAAGTTTGCATCGTTGACCAACTTTCGGTCAGAAACCACGTCGCTCAGCTTTCATTGTTATGATGCGTGCCCATATGTAAAACAAAAAACCGGGCATTAACGGCACGTGAATTTACTGGATAATGCACGTTTTCTACCGATAACGCCCGGGTTTTGCGTTTTAATACACCACGATAACGGACCGAAAACACATATTTTATGCAATAATACGTATTTATAATATTCTTGACCTTGAAAAGATAGAAAATAAACATATGAATAAGGAACTATTTTATCTGTGCATTCAATGTCGTATAAAATTAGGTAACGATAGCTGTTATAATTTACTCACCGAACAAGAGAAAGAAAAAAGAGAAAATGCTCTTGAATAATCATTTTTTAGCAGAAATGTAGATTTAAATGAATGTAAATATAAGTATTATAAATTCGACATGTTGCATTTTTTTGGGGTATGGTATGCAATGGGGCTGTTTAAAATTGGTGGAGTCCGAAGATAGGATTCATGAAACATATGTGTTAAGGTCTCACCTTATTCCAAATTATAATGGTTCAGCTCATCACATAGTGCATGTCTTGGTTTTATACGTGTTTAAAGTTTCGTGTACTTAACTATTCTGTACCATTTAATTGGCATTGGAATAAGTTCGATTTAGATAATTTTGCCTTTTCTACTCAGATCCATGAGCGTCATAATACGTCATCAATAACTTCTATTTGTCAAATACATTATGTGTCGGTATATAGGTTTGTGAAAAAATGTTTATCTTACCTTTTCAGATTCCTGTATGTCCTGTTTCGCTTTCAGTAATTCTTGTTCGAGCATGTTCAGTTTCTGAAAGCATGAAGGTTCAATATGCAGTTAGTGGTTTAGGTAACATTGAAAGTAAAAATATAATAACGGCAATGTTTAAATGAGAATTTTATATCATATAACTCAACATAGTATATCCAGTAAATTCGTTTCATTGCAATGGTTTTTGTTCACGGTTGACTATACGTGTTATCCCTGTATATATATGTACGGTAAGATTCATTATTATGTTTATATAACAGATCTCTGCTTTTCGGAATCACCTTTGTCTTGTTTCTTGGTTATTTTAACTTCTGAAATAATTTGAAATGGCGACATAATAAATATATATACTATAATAAAAGTGCTTACTACAATTGCGACAAAGGTTTAATTATATCCTTTGAATGACTTTCCTCTACAGTGAACTACTTAATCAACTACAAGAGGTGCAATGAATAAGAAATAATAAACAAGCGGCGTGTAAACACTTTTGCAGCGAAATCATATATTATATTGTAATGGCCAATAGCAAATTATTTCACTAAGGATTGAACGTTTGTATTCATTTACGGTTATGTGTTAAACAGCATTGCTTTTACATTTAAAGATTTATCCAAGCCCTGTTACAACTCGTTTACGAATACCTTTCTTGTCTGTGACATAAGAGGAAAAAATTGATATGATTCATACACTAACCCAGATTGATTAAAATAGAAAATACACTCCTTCATATATGCACACAATTGCTTTTGCCAAGGCTATTGTAAATACTATCCCTGTACATATGTACGACACGATTCGTAACACATGTTTGTGAAAGTTTCATATTTCCAAATTCTCTTGGTCATGATTTAAATAGGTTAAGCTCATCACAAAATTCTTATCTTTTCTGAACATGTGTTCGAATGATAGTTATAAGTTTCGTTTCCTTAACTATTCTTAACCATTTATTAAACATTGGCATATGTTGGATCAAGTTCATTTAGCCCGTTCTACTCAGGTTACTGAGCATCATAAAGCGTCATCATTAACTTCTTTTTGTCAAATATCCTATTGATAGGTATATAGGTTCCTGTAAAGAAATGTTTATCTTACCTTTTCAGATTTCTCTATATCCTCTTTCGCTTTCTGTAATTCTTGTTCGAGTAAGTTCCATTTCTGAAAGCATATATACGTAATATGTAGTTAGTAGATTTGGTTATATTGTCAGTAAACAAAGAATAATGGCAATGCTTTTATTTGGAATTCATACAATTTGATTAAACCTCGTGTATCTAATAAATGGTTTTATTGCAAGGACCAATATACACGGTTGACTTTACGTGCAATCCCTGTAAACATGTACCCTAAGATTCGTAATTTTGTTTATATAATTGGTATCACATTTTCTGAATTATCATTCTCTTATTTCACTTGTTTCAGCTCATCATAAATTGCAATCCTTGTCTGTAAACATGAGAATAGTTAGCTAAATTAATTAATGGTTTCAACAACGCTAACTATAATCATATTATATTACAAATAAAGCTAAAGACCAAAGACCAGTTTCAGCAACCAATTAAGACCAGCAACTTTTCCCGTCTTTGATTCCTAAATCCGATTTGGTAGTAAAACAGGTATTAGCAATTCAATACGGTAACCAAGACGTCGATAATACTTTTTTGTTGTGAGAACGGGCAAAGAACAAATTAGATGACCGTTTTAAATGTTCTATTTAGGTTATATTAACATCTGAAATAATAAGAAATATCAAATCTGCCTAATGATGGTTATAAATGAACAGGTTCAGTTAAAATGTTTTATATACGTATAACCTCTGAAAACAAACTCTTTATCTAAATTACTAAATAAAATGTGTTAACTGCAAAGTAGTACAAACTTGAAGTCAATGCAACAGTAAAGTGAATGTTCTTGTCTTTAATGAGTTATTTGTATTAACTTATTTTTATTTATTGACTTTCCACAATAGTGGGCCATATACTTAATTAATAAATGGTGCAATGAATAAGAAGATAGACGCAGCAAGTACTACTGTATACCTTATACTTTTGGAGCAATATTGTAAATAATATTGAAATGAGAAATAACAATTTTTTAATCAATAGCTGAACATCTGTATTTATTTGCATTAAGTTGCCATAAAGCATTGCTTTTACTTTTAGGGATTCGTTCAAGCCCTGTTGCAGCTCGTTTTTGAACTCCTTTCTTATCTAAGACATACGAGGGAAATTTGGAAGCATATGAAAATAGTTATTTTTATCAACGAATAATTTATATGATTTGTATGCAAGATAAATGTTAATTTTTTAAACAGACACTTACAATGACCGACTTACATATGGCACCCCCGTTCTTAAAGCAACACACGTGTGTCAATATCAGCTTATTATCTTTTCTTACATACATTGAGTTCGACGTTCGCTTTGTCCATTTAACATAACCATGTGTTAGAAGAAAAACATGTAGTTTGAGACTCAGTTAACAACGGGAACTGCATTAAAAAGATAAATGAAGTCATGTATTTTAATAAAATTAAGCGGCTTAAAAATTTGAACACTTGTAATATGTGATATCCAATAACAAGTTTACAACGTTTGTTCAAAAAACAATAACTGTTAGGGGTGTGGTTATAAAATGCTGATGATTTAAGTATTAAATGGAAAACATTTTGGTCAATTATCGTTCAGTTAACCAGGTGCTATTAGAAAGAGAGCTAATTTGTAATTGAATATGGAAAAATACAACCCATTTCGCAAGATTCAATAGGGGAATGTATAACAACTTACTTTATCGTAAGGTCAAGTCTTTGAAATGTAAAGTTAGTGAGAGTTACACATTGTGTCGATAGTTATAACTTGCAAAATATTATTTTTTACACATAATTTGACCAATACCAATATTATTTGACAATTTCAAAGAAAATACATAATAAAAACAAGAAGACGTGGGTTGGTGGGCCCTATCAAATATTAGGAATACACTTCTTATGTACTTCAAGCATTGTGTGTTTATGAAAGCATGTTTCAGTACAACGCCGTGTTGTTCTTTTACAAACCTTTTCTGCTTGATTAAAGTCTTTCTTCATCATTGCAGTGAGCTCCCGCCGAGTCTGAAATCAAACATCCAAACATAGCACAGTATATAAACATTTATGCAAGTATTAATAATTCTTTTCTAATAAGAACGGATTTCGTAGAAGTATGATGTTCTTTTAAGAAATGCTAAGCAGTTGTTTATAATTCGACAGACTTAGTCAAGTTGAATTTTATGAATAAATAAATCATTAAGTGCAGAATTATTGACATTTCAAGGTTTAGAAATCATTTCATTGATCGAATAATCGACAATTAGTTGATGATCAACTTGCAGTTTAAATGAAAATCGACAAGGGTCTGGTTAGAAATATTTTGTAACTGTGTAAAGCACTAAATCAACAAATATGATACGATACCTTGTTTACTTTTGTAGTGGATGCGACAAATTCGTTGGCACTTCCATCGTCGCTCCCAGTAACTTCTTCTTGCTGTTCACAAACTTCTTCCAAATCCTCAAACAGGCATTTTAGTATAACTTTGTTTTCTTTAAGGTCAAATCCTTTAAATGTATGTTTGTGTTTGATTTCTTTGAGGTGGAAGCTGGCATCCAAAACCTCTTTCTCAAAATGTCTGTGCAATAGGTACAAGTGCCCAGCCATATTATTGTCAACAAAATCATCAATTTTACTTTCTTCATTGTCACACCACTTAGTTTTCTCAGTACACATCTGAGCTATACTTGAATGGGTTATCACGTTTATGTCATTCACTTTTGTTATTCTGTGTATAATGTCACTTGTCAATTCATCTACACGTTGTTTAAGTCTATTTCCCAATTCCATACATTCTTGCACACATTTCTCAGCATTATTCTTGGAGCTATTCTTACTGTGTTCTGCTTCATCTTTCAAAAGGAAAATTTCATCTTTTACCTCCTTCAAAGCTGACTTCATTTTGTTGACTTTCTCGAAATCAAGGGAAGCGGCTTCATGCAGCAAGTCAACGATTTCTTGTCCGCAAGAAAGATGTCCCGAATGAAGGCATCTCCCACAAATCATGGAATCATGAATGTTACAAAGAAATATAGCTCTCTCTGTCGGATGCTGCTTACATCTCTCTTCTGTGATGTCCTGTTTAATGACCTTTGGATTTGCATCATTTTCATCATTCTTACTGACCATGTGAGTTTGAAACACCTTCACCGTCTTGTGAACATCTAAACAAGTTTCTCCAACATTTCCACAGGTTTTGCAATATCCAACTGCATTTTCATTACAACACATTTCACACTGAATCTGTTTTGATGCCATGTCATTTACTTATGCACATTTAGATAAAAGGAATCAAGTAAAAACGTTCTTTAATGCGCAAGTTTGATTTGTGTGATGAAGTGATGATTATTTGTCAATTAATTATTTCACTGTAATCACTATATCTTCATATGAGTACAAGTTCACTGAAAATATAAATTCAATTATGACAAGATATGGAGAACCAGAAGATAAAAACGAGTATGTTATAAAGCTTAGGGCAGGTAACGCTGTTAAGAAAATCACGTTTAAACAGGTTATCAACAACTTAACTTAATACCAATCGTTCTTTCAATCGATAGTTGCTTACGCTTAAAAGGCATTAGAAGGTTTTTAAACAATATAATAGCGTGTGTGTTATATATCTAAGGACATGTAAATCACGTTTGAACAGATTATGAAAAGTTTTACTCTGTAGAAATCGCTCTAATCGCAAAACACTAAGGCGTAACAAGAATTGATACGTTTTAAATAAACTGTTTAACGATCGGTTTATTCATATGAGAAATTGTTATGTGAAGCTACACCAATCTGTATGATATAACGAATATGCGAATTGCATGATGTGAGAGTATCATTAAACACTAGAGTTTCCCTTATTAACATCGCATGATATTAACAGCAAGATGAAAATATATGCCAACTCCATTACATCAAGAGACAAAACATCTTTAACATGATACTAACCACATTAAAACAACAGGAACAGAAAACATACTTATACTTCTATATTGTAGCTTTCACAGCTGTCCGCTGATATGAATTAGTCCATTTCCTGTGCATAAACTAGTAATATGTTTTCTTGAGAAGCATCGAGAACGTGGCCCTACCGAACCAACGATTTATATGTGGAACTCGAACGTATTCTACAACATTTATTACTCTATTTCGTTGGCACGAGAGTTGTTTTGTTTTATGTTGGAATCCGGAGTACCAGAAGAAAACCCAATTGTTAGGATTGGTGTCCCCAAACAAGAGAAACGCAATCGTGTCGTCAAGATGAGAAGCATGTACCTTACTACTGTGCTTACCGTAAAACGTAGTTTGTAATTTATATCATTTTATATCAATTAAATCGTAAACAAGCGCAAAGCGTCTACGGGGCAATCATTAAGCTACATTTGGTCGTAAAATGCAAAAACCTAGTTACGTCTCAGTTCGAAAAATACTTATAGAAACCTAAAAGCGAAAAGAACCGTCCCACATTCCATATACGCATACCACAAAATATTGTAGTTAAACATTTTTGTCCTATAGTAACGCGTCTTAAGTTCTCAGCAGTGTAAACATTATTACAATATATTCATTAAGTTTGTGTATATGTGTTGTTGATGAAGGGTCATTCTTACCGTATCTATTGATATAGATATAAACGGTTTATTATGAGTCTAAGCTAATATTTACTATCCAATCAATGACATTGACTTCTTAAATATACCACAATAGTAAGTAAAGACAAAAATCAATTTAAGTAATAAAAAACGTTGCATTTTGACTATAAAGTAATAAACAAATAACAATCATTTAAGAAAGATCTTACAAAAAAGAACTGTGCAAACACACGAGCAACCTGATGTACTAAACACACAGGAATCTGAGCAGTCACCGTTAAAACTAGCAGAAGTCGTCACACACATATCATTGAACCATATTTTTAAAGAATGAAGCTAAAATTTAAAAAAAAAATGAATGCATCAAATGATGCCCCGCCAAATCGGTGTATATTACACAATTATTGTGTATTGATCTGTATCTTCACTGCCTTGTGCTGCTTATCAGATCTCCGATCTGAGTGTCCAGCTATGCAGTTAAAGAATAATATCATATATAATATCCCTTTAATATGATTAAACCAGGATGCTTCACAATTTGGATATAACTAGTGACCATGCATTTAAAATGGTTTTAAATAAATACATATGTAACATAACTATAAAAATCCTATCACTCTTATTTGTTAATTATCCATTCCCAATCTGTTTAATCAATAAATACATTAGCTATGCATATTATTTATATGTATTGGTGACAATGAGATTATCTACTCGAAAAGTGGCAGCCCTAAATGGCCCTGAGTCAATAAACAAATACACAGGAAATAGCCCATACTGTGACACCAGTGCCCTAACAAGAAGATGCAGAGTAGGGATTATCATACCAAACATTCCTTAAACTAGGCCTTTAAAATCTTAAATACCGTATAATCACTGACAACCGGGGGGGGGGGGGGGGGCAACTTGCATTCGGGTGACTAAGAGGCCTCCCGACAAATAGGTCCCAGGTCCAGACCCTTGCCGGGGAAGGTTCTTGTGGCCTCTCACATTGTTACTCAGTACCAGTGAATTTGACACAGGAAGCGGACTCGAAGTAATTAAAATAAATTGTCAGCTTTCTGAACAACAGTGCTTAAAATGGTATAAACTAACCTTCCTGCATTATATTCAGAAGCAAATAACTTCCTTGTTTAAGAAAAATCTACTTTCTGTTTTGAAGGCTTAAAACACTTATATTTCATCCTTTTAAACACATCTAACAAAACTGAACATATTCTCATTTTTATAACCTATCGAAAAAAATAATTACGATTAAAAAAATACAAAAAACAGCAATTTTAAAATACTTCACCGAAACAAATGCTTCTGCACCGATCTAATTGTATATAATGTGCATTAAAATCCCAACGTAAGCACAAGTCATTAAGTTGTCACAGCTAGTGAAATATGTTTAAGTTTGAATTTAAAATGTTAACAAAATCTTACTTATCAATAGAAAAGAGTTGATTTAAAAATTGTAATAACGCTGTAATCTCTGAAGACCGGGGCAAATCAACCTGCATTATATTCAGAAGTAAATTACTTCCTTGTTAATGTCAGACCTTCTTGATATAATGATACGCTTAAATCACTTACTTGATATCGTTTAAACACACATATATCCGAACATTGCACACACTCTAAAATATTATCTTTTTAAAACCTATTGACAATGATTCTTACGGTTTAACACATACACCCATATCAATATAAACAACGTAAGTCAATTGATAAGGGAGCAGTCAACAGTTTTTGGTAAGAGAAAATAATCAGGGTCTACTTAACGTTAAAGGAATGCTTTAAGATATTTTACAAAGGCTTTGGAAGTAAATGTAAACTGCGTTTGTATTGCTAGTGAGTTCAATGTATGTTTTAAAGATATAGATCATAGAAAGCATAAATTAAAGATGAATTATTTGTTCATAAATATTGATGGAGTTCTGTTTTGATACTTCTAAGCATAATCTCACTCTCGTGAAAACACGTCTGATGAAAAATAGTAAGAAAAAAAGAATAAGCAAATGCCTCCGATGAAATAAAGTAGAATCCAATTTTAATAATATGTGTTTTGCGAATATAACTATAATGCTGTTCTTGAGGACAATAAATCGAAACATTGATGGTTGAAATTGAGGCATTCAAGCTTCAAAATAGCCAGAATAGATGAATCACGATTTGATTCTTGATAATAGTACTCATTTACCTGTCGGGACACAGTGCTGTGGACGGCCAATGTAGATGTTACACACTAACATTGAAGCCAAAGGTCTCCGCGTCTGATCCAGTTTGTAACGTTTGACTATACATTGCACTTGTTCTGAAAATAAAAGGAAATAAAAACTTGTAAAAACATATATTATGTTTATAAATATTTTTGTCGATTCACGCTTTCACGTTTGGTCTTTGGGTGGTCGAAACACAAGTATAAATGAATCTGAAGTAACTAATCACAAGTGTAAAATGACGGACAACTTAACATCAGTGGATAGAAATCTGTATCTGGCAAGGATACAAAATCATAATGCAATTCGCCTGTTCCTTGCGTGCAGAGAGAAGCATTTTGTCCCAAACGAAGGATTAGGTCTTGTGTGTTTTCTTCTTGGTCCGCCAAAATGAATGTAGAAACATTCCTCTGACAACAATGCCCGTTACATTATCACAGGGTATGGTCTAACAGTCATATACATAAAACGATGTTCAAATGTCTTAACATATGGACAGTCATGGAACTCGAACACGTAAAAAATCTTACGAGTTTACATTATGTTAGTACGACAAGTTTAAATAATCATAAGTTTCATACTGTCACACTGCAGTAACGCCTGTTATACCCTATATATTGATCGAACAGCTCCCCGCAAAGGGAAGTAACAATTGTTCATACGTAAACAAAAGTGTTGTCTGCTTCTTGTATATCCTGCTGTAAATATCGACATGTTTTTCGTAACATTGTTTGATAGTACGGTATTGCTTGTTATAGTTTGTTCTATACATGTTTGTTTAAGTAACACAAATTTGATGAATTGTTCAAGAATTTGTTACCGGTATATCGAAAGTGTAACGTTCATTTACGGTAAAAAGCCAAGAATGTAAACCGAAAGTAGGCGTATTTTCTGAAAGTCGACTATAAAAAAGGGTATCTAATGGATTTAACATATTGGCTCATGAATGTTGTTTATTGAGCTTCCTTTAATAATAGTACAATAAAACCTGCGGGAGTATTGTAACTTTTTTATTTCTTATAACATTATGTTCCCTCAGTTTGGGCTCTTCATTTTTTTGCAGAACGTTAAACATATACATAATACTGTACATACAAGATCTTGAATAAATCATAGAACGAGCTTTATCCGGTGATACTGGCGTCTATAACATACGCACGCACCATCAAAGGTCGGCATCAAACCAATGGACTTTAAACAGAAGAATTATAGTTTCTTACAAAAATATGCGTTAACTTATACAATTTACACTATTAAAGCATGACGTCATAAACGTACAATTAGCGTTCGTTCTCTGTCGTTAAAGGCCTAGTTTAAGCCTTCTATAAGTGACCCCCCTCCCCAAAAAAAAAAAAAAAAAAAAAAAAAATGTGTTAAGTTCACAACCTCTGTTTATTTATCTTAATATACTTGCCTAGATCCCTCTTATCAGATCTCCTATCTGAGTATCCTGCTGTGCAGCTTTGGAAGTTGTATTATAAAATGGACCTTAAATGGCCCTGAGCCAATAAACGAATAGACAGGAAAATGGCCCCTACTGTGACACCATTGCAATTAGCAGGAGATGCACAGCCCGGGATTATCATGCCAAACATTCCTTAAACTACGCCTTTAACGACCAATCCATTTACGCTTTCAACGTGATTCGACCATCTACAATCTGTTAGCAAAACTAAAGCTTTAGAATGTTACGAAGGTCATGTCCATGAGAACTGAGGGTTTAAGAACCAAATACGAGAACGTTTATAAAACTGAGCCTTAAGAACAACACGCAAGAGGGGTGAATGCGAAAAGGTTCTAAGTGACATTAACTAAAGAAGCAGACAAAACCTTTTCGCTTTCACTCCTCGGTTTGAAAGAATGAAAGCTTTAAAATGTTAAGCAATGATGTTCCATATTACTTATGTTTTAGAAGGTTACTACTTAAGTTTAATGGGTCTGCGGTTTAGAGGGTAACGTTATAATTAATATAATAACTGAGATTTTAAAACGTTACGTATGGAAATTTTAAAGAAAATGTGCTTTAGAACCTGATGTAGCAATGAAGCCTTGATTCGCATGAATAAGCATCACAGAAAGGAGGCTTCATAATGTAAAACAGGAAAGTAAATTATGGATAAAGACTCATAGAACTGAGACTCAACCGTTCACATGATATTGTCATCAAAATGTAGCTTTAAAACGTCTAGCGTGACCGTTGCATATGACCAAGGCTTTAGAACGTTACAATAGAGATGTTTGTAGAAACTTTGCGAACTGTTTTATAAAACTGAGGCTTAATATTGTTACGCAATACAGTTTTATATAACTGAGCTTAAGAACACCACGTGAGACAATTGCATTGGAGTATGGGTTGAGAACTTAACAAACAACATTAAACTATGGAGCTTAAGTTCTTCTAGTACAATTTGAACATCTAAATCTATATTGTGAAAAGATATATCATTTTTACTTTAAAAAAATAAATATTTAAAACCATTTAAACAAATGTGATCAAGGTCATCAATGTAAACATAAATCGCTTTATAAATAAAGAACGCCTCTGCGCTCCAGCTAACAACTAGACGGTTTTCATGCAAAGATTAAACTCTATATCAAGTGTATTCGTCAGTCTTTGATTTTCAATACAAATGCTCGATCAATTGAATAAACAATAGTATTGCTCGGGTTTACTGTACATAAACTCAATAATTTGACAGGCATTCGACCTAGGAGAACGCTTGAGTACACTGCATTCATGTAATTGCAGATTTTACGATTGCGATTTGACAGCAGTGTACAATATAAAATACAAAGGCAAATCGCACAATCATTTGATCACAGAAATATGTCATACAGCGTACAGTATTTAATGGCGCAAAGATTACCTGTCATACACGATAACTATTTCCCTTAAAATATTTTTTGTATACATATTAATAGCAATATTTATATTGGCATGGACATTTTCCGATTTACAAAATTGATTTCTGTTGAAAACACCTGTGTCATATTCTATATCAAGAACTCAGGAGAGCAGCCGGTTGTACCATTACTAATGTGACAATATACCGTTCTTTCTGAGTGAATGTAATACACACTGTATCTCACAGTTTTGTCCTTTAGTGCAATTTAAAATCAAATTGATACTGATAAAAAAACTAGCGGGTTTATTTACAATCCAAAAAGGCCGGCAGCGATGCGAAAATCGATTGAAGGACCAAAATTTAAAATGCTGAAAATCTAAATGTCTATTTAGTTCAATATTTAACAAGTATGATTCATATATCCGTTGCGACATAAACAGCTGTAATCAGGAGTTAAGCATTTTTTACGAAAGAATATTTTATCAGATTTACAATCAAAAGGTATAAACTTTTTCCCGGAAATGTCTTAATACAAAAATAATATGTTTATGATTCATCGGAACTGCCTAACCAACAATGTCTTGGAGCTCAGTGTTAGCTTAGCTTAGTGTTGATTGCACTATTTAAAAAACGATATATGCATCAAGTAATCCGGAAATAAATTTCATCCACTATCTTCATTATGTTTTTTGAATCTTGAAATGTTTTTATCAATAACTCTCAAGACTTTGTTGAATTGGTAGTCTTGAGCATTTGGACAAGAAAGTAATGATGTTGACAGACTGTTCCGAAATAATGTGAATGCTTTTTGATTCAAAATCTAATTAAATCTTCTTTTGTAAAATTTGTTCAACTCCTTTCTACCCCAAAACATTGCACCAAGAATATATGGTTCACTTCTAAAAAATATCGTTCCTTAAAACTAAATACAACATGATTTTTTTAATGGTTTAGTTTTTTACTTTCACCAACAATTATTACATTGCGGTTGGCCCTTAATTTATCTTGATGCAATGGATTAAATTAACATTTGTCATACAGACACACTTTTTCAACTCATAAGATAATATCATATATTTAAAAGTAGCGTTGAATTTTATAATTCCCTATGCTCTCCCTATTGTCTCTAAAGACCGGAGAAACCACGCTGCATTGTATAAAGCAAGCAATAAACTTCCTTTGAACTAAATTGCCTCTTTAGCTTTGTTACACTTACCACTTGGTTTTCATCATTTGAAGACTCATTTATCTAAATATTGAACATACTCCGAAATAAACATTTGAAACATATTGAATATAATTAAAACTGTAAGTGAAGAGAAAGCACATAAACATAACAATAATAGCAAGTCAAAGTTAATAATTATGCCTTGATCTTATGACACATAGCATTAACTAAAATCCCAGCGTTAACTTACGCCATCCAATTTAGTGAATATAAATTAAAGTATGAATCGAATACGTTCACAAATTGTATTTATGAAATGAATAGTGTGGGTTTCAAAATCATTAACATGATCACAAACAAACGAGGTCAACCAACCTGCTTTATATTCAGAAGCAAATTACTTCCTTGTTTAAGTTAAATCTCCTTTATTGTTCTGTTACGCTTAAAACACATATTTGTCATCATTTAAAAGACATATTTATCCAAATATTGAATACACTCCCAAATTACCTCGTTTTAAAACCTTATTTAAAATAACTATTAATGATAAACACAAGCAGGCATTTCAATGTAAACAACTGTCGTTAGTTACTACGGAAGCAGTCAATAGTTTTGTTAAACGACGATATTCATTGTTTTCATGTCACTTAAGAAATATTTTAAGAAATGATATCAACCACTTTCAATCGAAAACAGCTTTAATTCAATGAATATCTATGTTGGGGTAGTATGGATTCGTTATTAATTTCAATAAGGTACACACCCAGAAGTCTAATAAAGATTGTAGGATTTCGATATTGATCGTGAAAAGCATTAACTTATATTTGTAGTATTTGTTTATATTAAATGATTCCTGTTCTGATACTTCTAAGCAAAAATGTGATAACACGGGTGAAGAAAAACAGAACGGTACAAGAAATGCCTCAGATGCAACGAAGTGGAATTGAACATTGATGAATATATGTCTGTCACTTAATATCATGAAGTTGTTGACATTAAATCGAAATATCGGAAGATGAAACCCAGGTTATCGAGCTCCATTTCAAAAAGACATAATAGTTAAATCGCGTTTTCATTCTTTGTAACATGACACATATAACTGTCGGGACAAAGTGCTTTTGACGGTCAATGTAGATGCTGCATGCTAACTTTTAAGTCAATTGACCGTTTATTTTGTTTGCAACGTTTTACAATAATTTGCAATTGCTATGAAAATCAAATTAAAAATAAAACAACATTATAATAACCATATGCGTTTGTGCCTTTGATTTTCGCTTTCACGTTGTTATTTTTGTGTGGTCGAAACAACGGGTTATAACACCAATGGATATGATCACAAGTGTCTAATGAATGACGACTCAACTGCAGACGACGCCTTGGCAGCAAAGAATAAAATCCTGTATCTGGAAAAGAATGCAATTCGCATGTTCATTGCTCACAGAGACAGAGGCATTTAGTCCCTAACATATAATTTGTTCTTGTGTGTTTTCTATCTTGGTCGAAATAAGAAATGTTCCAGATTTACTTCCCGTACAATGGTGATTACAGTATCACAAGTGAGGTCAAACGGTCATTTTTATACAACAATTTGCTTACTGCCTAAACTATAGGCAGCATGTCATGAATTTCGGACACATTATTTTTGTTTACAAATTTATAACCTTGCGAGTACGTGCAATTAAACTAATCACGAGTTTTCACAAATATAGTCAACAGTCATATACATACAACGATGTGCTTAAGTACTGCCAAAACCATATCAGAATTTCATAAACTTCAGAAATAATATACTTTTTACAAACATGTAAACTTGCAAGCAAGACCAGTTAAAATAATCAAGAGTTTTATACGTATCAGAAAGAATGAACGACAGACAGTTACGCAGGCAGTACAACATTGATCGAACAGCTCCCCGCAATGGGAGGTGACTAGTGCTCATACATTAGCAGAAGTGTTGTCTGCTTCTAGTCTGTCTTGATTTTAATATTAATTTAAAAGCGCTTTTCGTAATATATTCAATGTTTTAAAGTGATATTTAATAGTTATAGCTTAAATTATATATTTTTGTTATAGTGACACAACGTTGATGAGTATTTAACAAATTTATTGATGCGAAAACACGGTTAACGAGATATCGAAAGTAGAATTCAGTTACAGCAAATAGCAAAGAATAAAAAATCGGAAAGCGAAAGTAGGCGTATGTTCGGAAAGTCCACATCAAAGAGGTCGCTTTTTATTGTTATTCTTTATTTAACACATTTAACTTTTTCAAAGAACTGAGGGTTAAAAAAACCTTACGCAAGATGGTTTATAAAACTGAGGCTTCACAATATTCGGGAGTGAGTTATGGATAAACTGAGACTTAGAACCTTCAGCATGCCACTTTCATCAAACTGTAGCATTTAAACGTTATATGTGACTTTTTCATATAAATGAGACTTAGAACATTGCAGAAGAAATTATCGTAGATTTAAGGCATTAGAACAATGTTTTATAAATATAAGACTTTCTTTAGCTTTGCAGGGTAGTTTTATATAACTGAGGTTATAGAACATTATGTAAGGTCATTTTATTGAGGTGATACTTTCGAACGTTACGTAAAAGGTTTTCATCAAATATTTAAATCAATGAAAACATTTTGTAAAACGCATGTTATTGAAGAACTAATTTAACTATGTAAAGCTGCACTCTCACAGATTGAATTTTTGACAACTTCTTTTATTTTTTGTCTTGGAACGAGCCAATTCATCGAAAAAAGTTATATAAGACTGCTGACACAAAATCAGATCGCAGATTTTTTATATTTATGTTGAAAAATTGATGTTTTATGCATTTTTCTTAAAGATGCACTCTTACTCCCAACTAAAATTTAACACATTTAATACAATTGTTCTAATATACCCAAAAGGATAAAAAAAAATGTCGAAAACAATGTTTTTATAATGGAAACCGAGTTTAATTTAAAAGAAATGTGCAGAAAAACACGGTATGCTACCAAATGAGACTATAGTTCATCATTTTTAGCTATTAAATACACAGTTATAATATTGTTCATAGTAATTCTTTTTCCAGAAATTCATTATTTATTAAGTTGTTGAGGGTTTATCACTCAAAAGTAATGTTTGTTTTACATATGTATGAATTGATTTTGAATAAGAGTGTCACTTTAAACAGTTAGTAACGGTTTAAGCCATACAACATTTATTTCCGAACGGAAATATGAAAATCTGCGATCTGCGTTTTGGTCAGCAATCTTTTATTTTTGATTTGCTGATATTTACGCAAAAATTATCGCTTTCCAAGACAAAAATTTTAAAAAAAAGTTATAAAAATGGTATATCTGTGAGAGTGCAGCTTTAAGTTTTTCCAGTGAAGTTTGAACATATACAAATATATTGTGGAAATGTACACCTGTTTCACTCTTTTAGAATGATATCTTAAACCATTTTGTACAGGAAGCTGTCATGAATGTCTTAAATCCACAAAACAGTTGTAACGATACACCTTATTGCTAGACCAATTATATTCAAAAATAAAGCTCTATTCAGTTTATTCACTTGTCAGTGACTTTCAATACAAATGTTTGGTCATACCAAATACGGATAGAATATAATTGTAAACCGAACACTTTGAAAGGCTGGGTGGAATGTTCACTTCATTACTATGGTTATTTAATGCACATGAGTTAACATTCCTTTTGCAATTAACACATTTCATCAATCTTAGTCTTCGAAGTGTTTACTGACCGAGCCTCATTATAAAATTACCCTTTTTATTATTAAAATCTTTAACAGCAAATTAACCAAATGAAATATAAGGCAGATAAGAACATTATTGCCATCACATTGGACATTTGTTTCCAACACTTATACTCTTTATTTAAGTTCGTTTTTGTTTATTTGCATTTATGAAACTTATCAGCATGTTTTTCGTCTGTCCGAGCAATTTGTCTGCATCATGACTTTTTCTTTGAATAGAAACCGTTTGATTCGTTAACATATTCGGTGTTAAAAACTGAACAATGTTTTAAAAAATTATTTCACGGCTGTAAAACCGACGGGATATTCGTACTTAACAGAATTGTTCCATCTTTGATGTTTGTTCATGTCTGTGTCATAGCAGATTGATTTCTGTCCAGTGCCAAATGTATTTAAATTAACGAAGGAAAAAAAAAACGATTTTTTTGGATTTCGTATTCGCACTGTTGGAGTGCGATGATAAGAATAACTATTACTAGTCAAAGAGACAAGTATAGCATACATCATTTACACATCATTTTCGGTTTCAATTAGAACGCTTAATATACAATGAAATCGATCTGGCGTAATACAGTTCAATAAACTGAATAACAAAACTAAAGTAAGTCGGTATGGTCTAATACAGTTCAAAAACCGACAAAATAAAACTAATGTAAGTCGGTATAGCCTAAAAAAGTTGACATAACAAAACTAATGTAATATATCAAACAAATCAGATACCTGATAGCTAATCTAACATTGGATATATTTAATAAAGCGTGTATATCAAAGTCAGAATTTAAAGTAGCATGTGTAAAAGAACTCCTATTATGTCAAATAGTAACATACTAAGGCCATTCCGCCGTTTCAGCATAATTACATTAACTTGTACTTCAAAACTCTAGAACAAGATTGAGCTTGGCTACTGTACAAATAAGATAAACGCGTTAAGTTATGACTCAGGGATATCCATATCATATGACTTCGATAGAGTGCATGTAACTAGGTTAGAAATAAGCTCAAGGGAGGACACTAGAGTGTATTTAATTAAATAGATATCTTGAGTAATCTACCATGTTATCATTGTACTATTTTAATTACTGTTCCCACGTTCGATTAATGATCAGAAGTACCGTTTACGTGGGCTTGTAAGTGATTCAATTTTTCCAATGCGTTCGTTTAAACCTCATTTACATAGATATACTGACTGGCAATTGATTTATAAGTATTTGATTTACACTTATATTGCTAATATATTCAAATATTATTAGTCATATTAATAGTTGTTTAAATGAAAGCACTTTTCTTGTAGTATGCTTAGTTCGTGTATCATATTTTCACTATTTTATATAGTCATTGTTAATCACATACGGTATTAAATTCCTAATGTAATTTGCATATTTTATTTTTATTTCATCTATTCAAAAAACGTAATAAAGTTTAGAAATCTTATATCGTAATGCATTCATTCATCTGAAAGAACATTTTGGTTGAAACATTGCATTTTTTGTTTTCGTTTTTACAATAAAACATGTATATAAAATAAAACTACTTGGTTTAGTATTGTAATGTGGAGTTATTTAACTGTGTTGCTAATTTAAATAGGCGTGGGAATGTTCCCTCCATAGATGGTATTTAATGTGGAGATTAAGCTCAGTCTTACGGATATACGTCATAGACTTCATCCAAATTCCAACCCTTTATGCTCAGTATCTGAAGCTTTTAGAATAGTTTGTATATTGTTAACAAAATGAGTATCGTCCTGTTTAACATCGAAGCTGTAAAACTGTTTTCTATTGTGCATTTAAAGCTCAAAGCTGTATTACTGTTTAAAAAAAGAATTCCAAAACTGGGACAAATTGAATACGTGTTTACGCTCATGACGACACATACCAATCACGTGAGTATATCATACTTCAGTTAATGTGCGCGTGCAGTATTTTATTTATATTCGGTCATACAGTTTAGTGTCCCTGCACCAAACATTAAAATGGAGATATTCATATTTTTGACACCTAAGTCACGCTAATGATCAATTTCCATATACAAACACCTTATGAGAACAAAACAACATATGTGTAATTCCAAAATGGTTTAGAAAGAAAAATATATGTTCGAGCGATTTTATGAACATAACAGTTTTTTTGATGTATGTAAAACAAGAGATGTTTATATTATTTAAGACAATCATGGTTAAATTCATTTTTGGCAAATGTTATCAAGTGTCATGCAAAACACGCAATAATTAGAAACTGATGTTTGATACTCGTGGAAGTCCCTTAATGCCACATTTATCTAGCCTTTACCGTTGTTGTTGTTTACTATTAAAGCGTTTTCAAGGCGTTTTTCAGATGTGTTAAATATGTACAATGTTGGTCACGTGTTTGTCATTATACTTATAGATATCAATATGTCATAACAATTTACTAGTAGAGGTATTATATACTATGTACGACCAATTTTTATCTGTGACTACAGCATTTCGTACTCTCACGCGAACAATGTCTTGAAACATAGGTTAACTCTGTGAATGTCAATTGGAATTCCTTGGCTATTTTTATCGAAAAAAACCTCCGATGTATATGGACGGTTTACATTGTCAGACATCGGTACACTTTAACTACGCTGCACGTAGACCGCGCAGTAATTTCAATGAAGCAGTTAAATTGAATAGTTGTTTTCGATAAAATGGCCGAGTTCCGAATGCTGTGAATTTCTTTATAAAACGGGACTAATCGGTTTGCGGGTATTATATCATTGTATAATAGACGTTTCGAAACAGAGCAATTATTGCGTTACTGTTTTCTATTGATATTATTTCTGATTTCCTTACTTAATCAACGTTATCTTAGTTGAGCCTACCCCTGATCAGTAAACATGATGCAATGAAACTGGTTGCTGAGATATGTTATCGTTCTGTTTTAAATTTTGTCTCACTTCTTGTAGCCCCATGTCTCACGCTCGATCAGTCTTTCGCATAATATTAACGCGAAAATAACTGTAAACACAGATTAAATTGTACTCGCTTTCATCCGTTCAAATTGCAGATAATATTCGCATTTTGTTGTCACACATTTTAGTAACTGCTCGTGACAGGAGTATGTCCAACCCGTCAAACAGAAGGCTTGCCAGCGTATCTTATTCATGCGACCTATGTTATCATATGTTATCTGGGATAACTCACTCATGCTGACGACGACGATATTGTACAACAAGAGGCGGCACGAACTATATCCGTAGCAACATGACTGTCTGCTTATTGAACTTGTACACAGAAGCAACACGACTTGTCTGTTTATCAAGCTTGTATACTGAAGCAACACGACTTGTCTGCTTATCAAACTTGTATACTGAAGCAACATGACTTGTCTGCTTATCAAGCTTGTATACTGAAGCAACACGACTTGTCTGCTTAACAAACTTGTATACTAAAGCAACATGATTGTCTGCTTATTGAACTTGTACACAGAAGCAACACGACTAGTCTGTTTATCAAGCTTGTATACTGAAGCAACACGACTTGTCTGCTTAACAAACTTGTATACTGAAGCAACATGACTTGTCTGCTTATCAAGCTTGTATACTGAAGCAACATGACTTGTCTGCTTATCAATCTTGTATACTGAAGCAACACGACTTGTCTGCTAATCAAGTTTGTATACTGAAGCAATACGACCTGTCTGCTCATCAAACTTGTTCACTGAAGCAGTACGACATGTCTGTTTATTAAATGTGTATACTGAAGCAACACGACCTGTCTGCTTATTAAGCTTGTATACTGAAGCAACACGACTTGTCTGCTTATTAAGCTTGTATACTGAAGCAACACGACTTGTCTGCTTATCAAACTTGTATACTGAAGCAACACGACTTGTCTGCTTATCAAACTTGTACACTGACGCAACATGACTTGTCTGCTTATTAAACTTGTACACTGAAGCAACACGACTTGTCTGCTTATCAAACTTGTATACTAAAGCAACACGACTTGTCTGCTTATTAAACTTGTACAGTGACGCAATACGACCTGTCTGCTTATTAAACTTGTATACTAAAGCAACACGACTTGTCTGCTTATTAAACTTGTACACTGAAGCAACACGACTTGTCTGCTTATCAAACTTGTATACTGAAGCAACACGACTTGTCTGCTTATCAAACTTGTACACTGACGCAATACGACCTGTCTGCTTATTTAACCTGTACACTGAAACGGATCTTGAATCTCAAAACAAAAGAAGGCGGAACACATAAACTAACCTTATTTCACAAATTATATTTTTCATTCTCTTAAACCTACGTATCTTTCAACACCTATTCAATCACAAGTTTGAGATACAAACTCCTACAATCTTATAAACTTCCTTCGGAATATTGCTTGTAAAACACTTTTACCATCAACCTTCTTTTCTGGATGTGAAACTTAAACATACAAGCACCTTATTTGAAACGTTATGTCGTGGATTCTTTAACTTTCAATTTGTTTGTTTATGTTTCCCAGGCAATGTTTTATGAAACCAACTCCGTTTTTTTATAACATACGTATGGCAATCTTTGTCTCCTGATTAATAATAAGGGTGTACTCAAAAACAACTACGCACTTGAAATCAACTAGTAATTAGACTTATTTTTAATACCTATCATCATTATTCTAATATGTACTGTAACTTTATCGTCTTAGTTAAATTGAACATTCTTGAAATCAAATACGTTCATTTCTTTCGCACTTATCTATAACTTGTTGTCCAGCTGGCTTCAACTATATCTTGTGCATAACAACATGGTCAGGGCACTAGATATAACAATATTCGGCCTAATCTCGGTCAAATTGTAAACATGAATGATATGTATAATTCCATGCACTGCTCGATTCCTCAAAAGTACTTTATACGACTTACAAGTTGGCATCTACAGAAAGATGAGTGCAACTTATACTGCTTTATACTGACGATATTATAATCCGTTTTTTTATCGGGATTTAAAACCTAGAACTCCTATATTGGACGCCATACGACAGACGCACATTGACGGTTGTTATAGCGTGTAAAGGTGTAAATTAAAACACGGTGCAGACTTGTCAAACAGCCAATAACAGATCAATCAAGTACGACATGGGATACATCTTTATGACAATCAGTTGTAAATTGAGACAATTACGGTCAAGTATTCAGTATGTACGAATTTATTTTCCGATTATTATGTTAACTTACAATACAGACATGATATTGTGTAATACAAGGCATAATTCACATAAATGTTTGCAAACAAAGTATGCCAATGGCTAAATTCAGGAATAATCTTGTAAAACAGCTACAATACATTGAATACCATATCATTATACTATACGGCTTGAACAACACAATTGTACATGCATAAATAAGATAGTATATGACATATAAATGGACAGTCATCGGTCACAGGCATCAACAAAGCATCGCATTAGCTCGAATTTCTCTTAATCCTGATAACAAATAAAATGGTCAGGTGAGAGTGGTCTAGTGGTATAGGTGTCCTCCTATCACCCAAGAGGTTGTGGGTTCGATCCCCATCAGGGGTACTTTCTCATTGCCCCTCAAAAAGGACACAGTACTGGTTTCTGCCCAGGAAACGGACACGAGAGTGATTCTATAAGCTTAGTTTTCGTCACAATCGAGCTAAAATGAATTTGTATATACTAAATAAAATGGTCACACACAAAACAACACTAATTGACTAGTGAACCATTCAATATCAGATCGTATTCAATGGCTTACTTGTCAAAAATAATTGTATGAACCTAAGTTTTTCTTCTGAATTCCTATCATATTAAACTGCAAAGCAGAACGTTCTGAATACCATAACTAGTCCCGTTTCATTTACATTTACCTTGCAATAATATACTATTATGTACTGTCTAACGTATTCGTTTATTGTAGCACAATCATATAAATTTAAGAAAGATGTAACGTATAAAGGTAAAATGAATTTAACATTAAACCACCCTAATGTATAAGTAATTATGACGTAGAGAACTCTCCTTTGTAGTCGTAGTTAAAAAGTGTCAAACCTGTTTATAACTCCATTGCATTTAATAATACATACATTTTCGAAACATAGATAACACATCGTTCAATAAATCGCTCTGTTTATGCTCGTTTTAATAACGCTATTAGGTCAGTTGAAACCCTACCATTCTACACTTTTGCCTGTATTACTACCGCAGGTTGCACCAAACACAAACTGCCTTTGGGTATAATTGTAATAAAACAATGAGAACTGTAGGGTCAAGCAAGGTTATCAAACAATTAAGCAACAACTGTCTTAACGTTTAAACGCATAGGCCCTAAGGTTAAACGCATAGGCCCAAAGGTTAAACAAATAGGCCCAAAATACACCACATGATGTACAAAAACCGTACATACAACACAGTTTCACCATACATGTATTAAAAGATTTACACACAAAAACAAAAACATTTATTATTTATGTTGGGGTAACCGAATTGAAATTGTTAGTTAAAGACGAGCTCACTATGCTTTAAAGCGTTTGTATGCACGCAGAGCCTCACACACACAAAAAACAACAACATGTATCCCAATAATATCATGTTTTGTCAAGCGCGTGTTAATGGAGTTAAGGGGGCGAAAAACGTTAAATGCTTTTGGATGACTCGGTCGGGCATAGAACCACAACCTTCTGCACAAGAGTACTACTTTTAATTTAGCAAACTAATAGAAGACATTTGAGATCTTTCTGGTCGAGCATATAAAATTTGGCTTAAACGCAAAGTTACCCCTTGCTCTCACCGACCATAATACAGATGCTTAAGTTCCATGCCTTTACACTAAGATATATATGTAAACATGAAATTGTACACATGCCTGTGATGTTGTGTTTATTCAAATCTTCTACACGGGTAAATACCATAGTATTGTTAGTCATGATTGTGAGCATCAATAAATATTAAAATGAAAATATTACAATAAACGCGCACATAGCGCATGTACAACTATTTCGTTTTAAATGCATACGATTATATAAGGCTTTTTCAAATAACAACTATTAGCGAACAAAACAATCAAAAACAACACAATAACAACCAAACATATTACAAATCATGGGGAAGAGATTGTTTATTTACATAATGTATTGTGGTACACATACTACAATGGGAATAAATGATTAGTGGACAACTTAAAAACGAATTCGTGAAAACCGGAAAGGCATTTTTGTGAAATGTACAGATATGCGCTATCAGTTTTCCACATTTTGTTAATTATAGGTATTTCTGAAAAAATATTGTATGAACAAAATGTCATCAAGAATTGCTGATATAATATGATTAACATTGTACGCACAGTTAATGCATGTTCTACTTTATCCAATAAAATACTCCAAAATATTGCTTCTATTGATCTCCGTATGGAAAATTTAAACTCTTAGCGTGTAGTACCGACAAATAAAACAATCATCAAACGTAGTAATTTGTAAGCTCGGTAACAACAACATGTTCTGTTCCAAGTCTGAGTAACTCATTAAAATATCCTTTACAACACGCTTAATTATTTTAACAGGAAATCTTTGAGAAAAATGATATTCATAACAGACGACCACGGACAACAGACTGACGATAGTAAATGTTCTACGTTAGCCTTTGTTTTGACCATGTCTACAAATTCGCTAACGAGAAAGCGTAGTCCTGAAATTACAAACCGTATTTGATGAACTACATTTACCAAATTAAAACAAAAGTATATGCACAATACCGATCATGACAATGAATAGCACATGAAAACTGCAAAATTATTTGTAAACCAAGCTACTACATCAATATTGCGACTTTGAATTATAACGATAAAGCTTTTTATACAAAATTATCAATGACAAAAAATGTATCCAGATCTAATATTTTTCATACACTTTATAAAGAAATAATTTACATGCAAATTGCAAAAGCACAATTATACATATATATTGAATTTATTCAATATCTAGAATATTATATAATTTTTATAATACACATGATTATGTTCCATAAAGGTTTCCATTTCGATAAAGTAATTAATATTTATAATGATTTCAAGATAATAAAACTATCCTAAGTAAACTGGACAAAATAATTCATGGTTTGCATTGAAACAACCCAATGTCGTTACGAAGATTTCAGTTTAACCATTAATATACGATCATTTCAAACTAAGTTAAAAAAAGTCATTAAAACGAACTCGATGGTAGGGAGAAAGATTCCAGATTGGCATGCCATGTTACAAACATTATATATACAATACCCACATGTATTGTCTTTAATATATGACATTATCATTTGGAGTGGGTGTTTCGACAACACAACACTAATGCAAGTTACCGACCATCAACAGTCAAGGTCTCGTATAGCTCCTCCGTCTGGTCTATATTCGCCTCTGTGATACCTTTGGCTGACAGCTCCGCTTTCAATGTATTTGTGTATCTACGGTATATCGATCTTATACTCCCACTAAAAATAGAATGTAACTACATATATAAATGTATTCAACGTAATGCGAAGGTGATCCGCAACTTTGAAAGATTCACGGTAAACTATATCTATACAGACACTGTTTTATTTATAGGTAACATCTGAGGTCACTCTCATATAGGAAGGACTCGCGAGTCACATGAGTCGGATAGTAACGTTAATAATATACAAATACATGTTACTCATACTTACAACGTATTATATGATAATTTGAATTTTGTTTCAAATGCAACGTATAAATACAAAAAGATGCAAACTGGTTCTTCTGTACACATATAGTTGTTCCTGACCTCTTTAAATCTGTCTACATTCTACATTATATATACGAATACATTTCAATTATAGTGTGCAATTAAAAAGTTTAATTAAACAGTATTAATCAGTAACTTGTTTAGCTTGAGTACTGGGGAAATTATTTGAGGCATTTAAACAAAAGAGCTGCATTGCAGTTTATTTATTTTTTTAAATTTCTTGAATTCAGTGCTGCAGTGTTCAACAATGTTAAATTTCACGGCAACTGTGACAGTGACATACAGGATATTTGTTCAATTCAGTATAAGATCGTAATTTATTTCATGAGCTTCATGGAAAAACATATCTTTACGAGTGGCGAATCCACGAGTAAAACTATAGTATTTCTTTGATCAAGGCCGAAATTAAAAAAAAAAATGTTTCAATAAAATAAAAATAGTTTCTTTTCGGAGTTTATTTAGTATTTACTTTTTTTAAGTACCCCTTATAAAAAGTTTTTTTCCCCGCCGCTACCCAACGGACGTACTTAACGCGCTTAACGCAAAATTATAGCTGATGGCGTAGCGTTAGGGAAAAGTTAGCCGATTGTTTATATTTTATTATTGAATAGTTTTTATTTGTGCAAACATTTCATGAACATTAATTATTGAACTTTCTTTTATGCATCGAATAATAACGAAAGCAGTTTCAAATTAAACAGGGCATTGGTACATAACCAAATTACTATATGGCCATTTATTGAGTCAACATTTGAAAGATCGTATTTAAAAAGATATTTGATAACATTGATATAACATTCTATTTATATTCGAGCTGTTGTTTTCGTCGGGTTTTAATGAAAGCAAATGTTCGCACATTCAGCTTTAAGGTTCATGAAAAACATTATTACCATTTTTCTAATAAACGGTAAGTTGTTTATTGCCAAATATATATTTATTTAAACTTATGCAACCTCATGCAATCTTTAATTGTTTTGACAACATTTTGTGTTTCAAAGTTGACGTGATTAGTGTTGATCAAGAGGAAGTACCTACACTGTAACTGTAAAGAAGTCTTGAAAGTTGATAGTTTCGATCCTTATTTGTTTCACTGATATAACTTCGTATTGCATCGAAAGGCATAACATAAAGTAGTTTCATCCGCATTTATTTTCACACGTGAGGTATGTTAAATATGAAAATTTTCGCCACCGTCTGAATTAATAGAGCTCTACGGTACAATACGGTGACTTAACTGTACTGCATTTGTATTTTTATATTTCACTCCATGAATAGTTTGCGTGAAGACAACCCATTGTTTAAATGCTATTTTGTTTCAATAGATGAAAAAAATCTGCTGGTTTAAAAACATATGCATCTTATCATTAAGTGTACATGGTATAAGTCATAAAACATACGGACGGTATACAAGCAATATAATTATTTAACAAGAGTATCATAATGGGGTGCTCAACGCTCGTCCGTTTGTGTTTACTGTATCAGGCGGCGTAACTTAAGGTGATGGGATACGTTGCTCCGTCAAAATTGACGTTCAAAATTAAATATATTTCAACTTCTTTGACAATTGGCCAGAATGATGTGTCAGGCATGTTTTTCTCATTTTTGCTCAAATGACTTATATCGGCGGCGTCGGTTAGTGCAAAAAGACGCTATCTAACACCATACCCCTTTTTTACAATTTTGATTTGGCGTCACTCAACTGCCGTTTGTCATTATAAAGTTATGAAAACTGCTGTAAAGATGCCTTACTACAGTTATATAACTATTACAATATATATTTTCAACAAATGTTTCTATTAGTTCATGTGCAGAAGATAAGCTGCGTGTCATTACATAATTGTGCACGTTAATTTACGTTCAACGACTGGCCTGTAATGAAAAAAACTTCACTAGATGCCTGGCATTTCCTATATTTTTTTCTAACATTTTGTAGCCTGATATTTAGCCTTTCGTGTTATGTAATAACCTATATGTGTTGTCGGGCTAATTAAGCAACCAATTTTAAACAATGGGTTCAGAAACGTTTGTTTTAAACGTTACTGACGTCAACGTTGTTTTGATGTACGTAGTCGTAATGCTGGCGTTAAATTGTGATATTTTGAAAACGGAATGCAAAGAAACCGTAATGTCGTCCAATAACTAAGA
Source organism: Mya arenaria (assembly GCF_026914265.1). Lineage (NCBI taxonomy): Eukaryota > Metazoa > Mollusca > Bivalvia > Myida > Myidae > Mya > Mya arenaria. Next base: position 61,680,185 of record NC_069132.1, on the reverse strand, counting down.
AAAAAAGTCAAAACAACATTAAGCAAATGCAACGGAAATATGATTTTCTATAACAAAATGTGTTTTTGATAGATTTGCATTCATGTTTGATAAATTTATCGGTTGCATGAACGATGACGATTATGCATATTCACGTACATGCGTATTGGTAAAGGTAAGATTTATTAAAATTTGCGATGATCATCTATACATAAACATGATATATAACTTTATAAAGATATGTCATATACATGAAATCATAACCATTTAACATTCCTGGATGATAACCAGAACTATCATCAAACGATGCTCCGAGTGGGGATCAAACCCGGGACCCTCTGATCAAGAGTCCGATACGTGCAATCTGAGTTAGCAAGTTCGCGTTTTGTCGAAACCGTGCACGTGCTTAATAAAACCGGAAACAGCGTCATAAAAATACAAATGCAGAAGAACGAAGCAGACGACATGAATATTTGGAAAAAAATGGAAAGTTTACCAAAGAAAACATCAAGAAACGGATGCAGAAGCTGGTATAGATTCGTAAGAAATGCAAGCGTGACCTTCTGGATTGAAGACGAGTTGTTGAGTAAAAGATTTTAATAGACGAATTGAAAAAAAAAATGCTGCAAGTGCGCGGAACAGTTGTTGTTTACTAACATAACTTCAGAAACAAAATACGTTCTCGGGAGTATTCTTCATAAAGAATGCATGTCATGTCTGGCTGACAACACAGTGCCGACTGGAAAACGACACAAGGCTTGTGATCACAAAACCGGAACTCGATGCTTTGCTGTAACTACAAAGTTAGCTGCAGGTAAATGGTTCTTTCGAAAATAACAAAAGTAAAGCTAAGCAATAGTTTGCTGCAGTTTTCAGTATGCATCAATATTACTATAATCTCAATGAATTTTACCCCTAAAAACTACCTAAATGACGTCAAATAGCTTGTATATATTGTTTGAAATGCTTCAATTCTTTCAGCCATGATCAACGCTGGCGTTGGGGAACAAGAAATGAATAATATTCTTGACTACATGAACCTTCCCCTTGTTAATAAGAAGACACTCAAGAACAGGGAGCGAAAAATCGGCGAGAGCTTTGAGGTAGTTGCCGCCCAGTCATGTGCACGTGCAGTGGAATATGAAATTCGAAATTATGATTAACTATTCATACATCACAAATGAAATTCTCACAAAAACATAGTTACCATTTTTCTAATAAACGGTAAGTTGTTTATTTCCAAATGTATCTTTATTTAAACTTATGCAACCTATTGTAAATCTTAAATTGGTTTTGCAATATTTTGTGGTTCGAAGCTGACGTAATTAGTTTTGTTAAAGAGCAAGTACCTAAAATGTAATTTTATAGAAGTTTTAAAAGTTGATATTTTGAATCCTAATTTTGCATTTTTTTTCAATGATAACACTCCGTCTTTCATCGAGAGGCATAACATTAAGTATGTTAATCCGCATTTTCTTTACACATAATGTATGTTAAATATGAAATTATTCGCCTCCGTTTTAATTAATAGAGCTTTCTTAATAATATGGTGACTTGACCGTATTGTATTTGTATTATACTTTTTCACTCTTTGAATATCTTGCGTGAAGACGGCCCATAATTCAAATGTTATATTTTAAAAAGATGCAATGCCACAATTTCTGCTATTTTAAAAAACATATCCAGTTGATCATTAAACACACATGATATAAGTCGTAAACATACGGACGGTATACATGCAATATAAACATTTAACAAGACTACCATAATGGGATGTTTAACACTCGTCCGTTTGTGTTCACTATATCAGAGGGCATAACTTAAACGCTATGTGATGAATGGACTTCTAACACAAGTTAAGAATCTTTATGTGAGTATGTGTACAGATTTTTGTGCTCATAATATCTACGGTTTTGATATTAAAACTTACGATAAAAAATGCATTTAACTCAATCTTAATATTTCGCATGAAACAAAACACATATTTAAAGTTTCATATAATGAGTATAGAATTGAAAGTGATATCTTTATCAACAGGTCTTCTTTCTTAAAAAATATGTAATATTATCAGATTCTGTACTTGATTGTAGAAAGTAACCCTGTGAGTTTGTTTTTAAATTTTAAATAATTAAATTAATTCTGTCAGGGTTAATCGGAATCAGAGTTGTAAAATTTGACCAACGGTTTTTGCAATTAAACTGGGATTTAAGATCTCCCACGGCGCATGCAAAATTCGTCATTTACGCAATATTCTATTATAACGCATTGTATATTACCAACTGCTACTAAAGAAACAATTTTTGTATGATTATATAAGAATTTCAAATTTCATTTAAAGCTCATGTCTTTATATTTAGAACTTGACAAACACACTTAAGAATCTATGGCGTCAGTTATATGACGTCAGCACTTCCGAGCTTACAGTGCGCCTTTTAATTATAGGAGTTGACTGACTGAAACAATAAATTAATTACAAAAATAAAATCAATTGATGAAATGGGTTTGCTTCTCTCACTGATTCGTTTCGCGTCATTACTATGAAATGGGTTTGCTTCTCTCACTGATTCGTTTCGCGTCATTACTGTGAAATGGGTTTGCCTCTCTCACTGATTCGTTTCGCGTAATTACTATGAAATGGGTTTGCCTCCCTCACTGATTCGTTTCGCGTAATTACTATGAGATGGGTTTGCCTCCCTCACTGATTCGTTTCGCGCCATTACTATGAAATGGGTTTGCCTCCCTCACTGATTCGTTTCGCGTCATTACTATGAAATGGGTTTGCCTCTCTCACTGATTCGTTTCGCGTCATTACTATGAAATGGGTTTGCCTCTCTCACTGATTCGTTTCGCGTCATTACTATGAAATGGGTTTGACTCTCTCACTGATTCATTTCGCGTCATTACTATGAAATGGGTGGAAAACACGTTATAATTGGTGTTGCGGGAACATCAGGAAATGATTCTTTTACTGACGTTACACACTGAATGTTACGTTACGAATATGGTCTTCATTTTAAACGAAGTCTACATTAATTTTAAACCTAATGGACGGTGAAGTCGTGCTCCGTGATCCTCGTACATTGATTTTGTATACTATAGATTCCATTATAAACAAAACATGTTGAAAAAAACATTGCATTCATCTACAAGATCATTTGCGATATGTTTTTCGATAAAAATAATCATATTGTATGAATATTGTATTCATAATTATATAACAGGTCTATTTATTACGTTAGTTTGTCATTATACGCATAATTATCGACATTATATATCTATGCCTAATACTGAATATTACATAAGAAATTATTCAGTCCGTCATTTTTATAAGAGCCGTAACAAATATATTTTTGGTATGAACCAAATCGTATTAATTTTATTCCCGTAATGAGCAATATGTTATCAAGACTTCTAAACGCTGTATTCTACCAAAGAACTATATTGCATGTATCGGAATCCTTATTTTACATTCTGCACCATTGAAAATATATTGAATGTATACATACTATACCATTGAAGTAATGTTCGAACACTTGTTTTCGTCTTATGTTGTGTACGGAAGGAAATGTTTTGAAACAAATACGTTCGAAAATTGAGAATTGACACTTCCCTAATAAGGGATCAGTTGTGTTTATTTCTAATGCTGCTGCTGATTATGATGATGATGATGATGTTGTTGTTATTGTTGTTGTTGTTGGTGGTGGTGGTGATGATGATGATGATGATGATGATGATGATGATGATGATGATGATGGTGATGATGAAAATGATGATGATGCTGGTGGTGGTGGTGGTGATGGTGGTGGTGGTGGTGGTGGTGGTGGTGGTGGTGGTGTGATGATGATGATGATGATGATGATGATGATGATGATGATGATGATGATGATGATGATGTTGTTGTTGTTGTTGTTGTTGTTGGTGGTGGTGGTGGTGGTGGTGGTGGTGGTGGTGGTGGTGGTGTTGGTGATGATGATGATGATGATGATGATGATGATGATGATGATGATGATTATGATTTCCTTTCAGGTGTACGATGCCCACTGTCTATCACCAGGACATATCACAATGAAACGTTGCCAGGAGTTAGATAAGGTCTATCGTTCCACCGTTCCGGTTGCGATTGACTATCTGTAGTGCTAAAAAACAGATTAGTTAATCGGCAAAAACAATCGCGGCTTTATCATCTTATTTTTCTGAGTTAAATATTAATTCAGGTTGTTAAACTGCTTCGCATGAACAGAATAAAGTAGTGTTTTGAAATGAATATGTACATTTTTGTCAAAATTCTGCAAATCGCTGTACAATTAACGAGCGCATTTGTATTGTTTAGTAAATATTATAATTATTATTATCATCATTATTATTAATATCATTAGTCATTATATAGACGTTTAACGTTATTGAATATGTTCATTATAAACAATAACTTCGACGTTCAACACTTATTATGACGTTGAAGACAATAAGGGTACGTTTAAAATCGAACAAAATGAATGTTAAAAATGCGAGTTATTCTGATATTTTAAATTTATCTTTATTTTGTGTGCAAATATCAAAATCAAAATAAATTATGCTTGTTTCAGTGCATATATATAGCAATCTACATGTTTTTTTCGATGAAATTTAAATATTTTATGTCGTGTTTTACGATGAAACTAATAAAATTACGGTGCCTTATAAGATAGTTGGTGTTTGCACTAAACTTCATCGTAAAGGTATTTTATTTCGCATAAATGATTAAAGGAAGCTTAGCACTTAATGCTGACCAATATTCAGTACATTTAGAACATATTTCATTTTTGAGGTCGAAATATTGTTGAGCAACGTATCCCACCATTGCACTCAATCTTATTATTTAGCATGAGCAATTTTAAAGTTTCATATTATGATTTTATAATTGAAAGTGATATTTTTTATCAACAGGTCTTATTTAAAAAAAAAACTCTTTCAATGTTTGAATACATTCTGTATTATCAGATCCTGCACTTGATCCTAGAAAGTAACCCTGTGATTTTGTTTTTAAAACTTTGAATAATTTAATTAATTCTGATAGGGCTGTTCAATGCAATGAGAACTAGAAGATAAAAGAAACGAAAGAACAAAAAAAATATTTAAATAAACTTAAATAATGATTCACAGTAATAGCAAATGCACTGCTTCTTATAGATCATGAAAAATTATGAAGTCATAAGGTGTGACATATAACACTTTTCAGTATCTGTGTCGTTCAGGACATATTCTACTCTATGTATCTTACTGTTTTACTGTCACCAGTTCTTTAAATATACTGAAACCTGTGCGATTAAATCAACGACTACGAAGTGGAGGACTGAAATATTCTACAGTCAGGCGAACCACCCGACTGTCTATAAAATGACGAACCAGCGTTAACGTACAATTTGACCAATTTAAAGACCTCCCGCGGAGAACGAAAAAATACGCCATTAACGCAGAAGATACATTAATTATTTCATTATTTCGCATTGTATCTTACTAGAAATATCACTGAGAAGCAACTGCTATTAAGGTTACACTATTTGTATAACTGTTTATGATTTCCAATTTCAGTTCAAACTAATGTCTACATATTTATGATTTGACTGCAAACACTCTAGAATCTATGGTGTCAATCGTATGGCGACACCACTGCCGAGCTTAACGTGTGCCTTTGGATAATATATGATGCAACTGTTAGTTCACTGATTGAAACACTATATCAAATACAAAAAAAGAAAAGTTGATGGAATGGGTATGCTTTTCTCACTGATTCGTATCTCGTTAATACGTATAAACGGGTTGAAAACACGTCAAGATTAGTAGTGCAGGAAAGACAGTTAATGATTAGACTAAGATTACATACTGAATGTTACGTTACGAATATGGACCTAATTTTATACGAGGACAACATAAATACTCAGTCGTATGGACGGCGATGTTGTGTTCCGTGAATCGTTTATATGGTTGTTATTATACTATAAACACCAAAACATGTTGATTAAACGTTAATGTTCTAGATCATTTGGGCATTCTTTTGTATGAGTAAAGATGTAAAACGTCCATTTATAACGTTAGTTTGTTATCATCCGCAAATTTACCTACACACACTTTTCATGTTTAATAGTTAATAGTTGATGAGTAGTCATTCAGTACTACATTTATTAAAAGAGACTACATCAATAAGTGTTAAACACATCTTAACTATGCCTGTTATGAGCAATATGATATCAATACTTTTGATCGCCGAATTTTTGTAGAACTACATTGCCTACTTCACCATGCTTCTTCGGTAAAATAACGATTGGCGATGAATCGGGTATTTTAATTAAACAGTCAAATAGTTTTGAAACAAAAACGTTCAAGAATTAGGATTGCCATTTCCGTAATAAGCGATCAGTTTTTATTATTTCTAAGAATAATATGTATTCATCGTTATAATCAATTATTATTTGTCATAATTTAAAGGTTCAAAAGTGCCGTTTTCATTTGGGTCAAAGGGACGTTAATACATTTGCAAGTAGTTCTTAAAGTTTTTATCTATATTTAACTCGATGCTTTCAAAAATGGCGTACCCTTACTACCACTTATAACATGCGTTATACATGTGATTCATATGATTACTGTACATTAAAAAGAAATACCTGCATAAAACGTTCATACATGGTCTTAACGAAACGGCATTCAGAACACATTTCTTAACTTTACAACAAAAAATTCTAATCCTCTCCTGAACATTCTAAGCTGACTCTTATTATACCTATAAGATTATTCTTACCCGAAATAGCCCACTGATCCATTATATAATGAGACGCCATCCATGACAACTTTTCCTTCCTTCCCCAAGATGAACATCGCCCCTCTCCTAAACGCCGCCTTTAACATCCTACATAGCAGCTCGCCCTCAGAGTTGAGAAACAAACTTCCTGTGAACGTGCCGTCTTTATACGGTTTTCCCGGGGACGGATGGTGCGTCTGCAAGTAGGGAAGACGAACGTTGTATAAGACGTGATTTAATGTACATATACATATAAACATGATTGCAACCTAATATTTTGAAATGAGCATGATGTAATCGCGGAATCCAAATTGGTACCTTTATATAAGAACGGAATGTCATGTAAACTGTATATAAACTGTGATATAAACATCGTACTATGATGCTTGTGCTGCTCAGAAATATAGCGAATACTTTTGTTGTGAATTTAGTCAAATATCTACTGCAACAAAGGATTATACATAGATGAGTTTAATAATTCCTATTTTCCCTTGTTTATACTAATAAGGTTATGTTAAACGTAATTTTACCAAACAAAAATTGATATTCATACCGTGTTAGGTTTAAGGAATGCATACTTACATGCATTATCTAGTATTATGACGAAAGTTTCCTATGTATATGCAAGTAAAACATGACAGATTAAATCTTCATAATCAGTATAATGTGTTTTATAAACATATTATGAGGAAAGCTAATAGCTATCTAAATGACATTTAATTAATTAATGTAATTGCGACAATATATCAATATTGGTTAAATTTTAATGGGTGCGAAAGTGAACAGGGTATATTTCCATATTATTTCTATATTTTGTATGTTTGTCTAACTTGTTTTTATGTGTTTTAGATATAATTTAAATAACTACGTTTAAGTTTTTGTTTATTAATGAACATATATTTTATAATTTTAACGAAGGAAAGATCTGTTAAATTCAATAAACAGCTACTACCGAAAATTATTTGCAACTAAAATACATTATCACGCATGGAACAAATATTCCTTTATTCTACGCATATAGTATAATGTTCAATTTAATAGGAATCATGTCATTCATTTAGTTTGAGCATCAAAGTACATGCAAACCTAGCATTCACCCATTGTATCGAATGACATTAGAATTGATTAATTATATTCTATGTAAAATACATTAATATTATCAACTATTTTAATGCGGATTTCAACATAATACGTGGCATTTATGTGCATGGTGAAATTTCCCGTGGCCAAAATAGTCGTATTGCATGTCAAGTTATCAAGGTATAGTTTCCCCCAAGAGCTTTAAATACATAGCAATATAAAATTGGCACGCATGATGTCATCAACGAATATGACGTACGGTGCAAAATAGTATACTTGTGACATAGACTATTTTAGTGTCTGGTGTCTTCTAGTGTCTTCTTAGTCTAACCGACCACATTTTGCTACATATCTTGATTTATGATAATTCAATCAAAACAAGTTTATTGTTTCACATCTATTCTCTTTTTGCTTTCAATATTATCATATAATCCATTTATTATTATTGCTAATGTAATTTTCTGTATGCCACAACAATACAATTAACATACATAGAAATTCGTTTAAGGATCATAATGATTGTTTTAATCTATAGTTCCCCATTCCTTATAAACAAATATTTTCGGAAGGCTCAGACTCCATACTCGACATAAAGCGCTTTAACATTAGCCATTTAAAAAAAGTACGACGTATGATGTTTGCGTGTCATCACATTAAGATAAAGACTATACCTATCTTAGCTTATAATTTAAAACACCTTTCTGTATGTTTAGCCATTGAAATACGCACTTTTGCGTTTAGTGTATTGTATGATGTATATATTCCTGTTTGAATGCACATAATGTTTTAAATGGAAACAAACAAACATTTAATAACGATATTGCAAACACGTTATATAATTGTCTACGTTTGAGTTAAATGAATTAGAAGAAAATTAGTTTATCATGTTTATAAAGGAATAACCTCCAGGTGGCGCTTCATAAGCACGAGTGATTCATACACACGAGTATTTCGTGCGCATATAAATGTAAAGGCAATCAGCAGTGAGAAACCGATACGTTCAAATCGATACAATTGATTGTTAAAATTGAGGTCGTACCGGGTAGTAGGCAGGAGTCCGTGTTTACAGAAATGACCGGACAAAGCATGCTTTTAATCCCCTTACAGAGGGTAAGTCGTATTCAAAATATGATTTTTGTATTTATTTCAAATGACGAATACATGTATTACCATGATGATTCAAACTATACAGTAAAGAAATGGAACATGTAGAAATTAGGAGTTAATTCGGTTCATACATAAGTTGTAACCAGTAAGAAAATGTTTCTTTTGTTTTTAAAGGCATCAATAAAAGTTTGTTAAAGGAAGTTATTTTCACCACTTTAATATTACGTGCTTTTAGTTTTACTTTGAAAGTGATTGTTTCGTTGAAATACTATTAAAGAATATATAGGTGACATGTTTTATTTTGTTTTGCGAGAATCACGTAGGAGAACGATTCAAAACATTGAGGTCGTTGCTACACGGACTCCGCGTTTCTACCACGTGGCTGGAACCACATGAGTTGTATCACAGATGTTCTTCGTTGACGTCACTTCCTGTCCAAGTGCCTGTCAGCATCAGCCATAGTTTTAGCCATACAGTTAACATATAAAGATTAGTATTATAAATGAAATTTAATCTTTTCTCTTAATTGAACGAGAACGATTTGAAGCAATGCTGAATAATTCTCGAATTTTTTGGTTGAGGAGATTTCAAATTCAGAATGCATTAAAATACGTTTTTTTAAAGAATACTTATTTAAATATTTTATAAGTTGAGTTGTTAAGAAACTGAGAGATAATAAAGAATGTTTTATGTAAGTTTTTAGGATTTGATCTGTATCTGCTAATGAATACAGATATTGTTTTTATACTTTTTTATGATTGAAAGTACATTTGGCTTGGCTGCCAATATAATCTCTAAATAGATGAATTGCCTGTCTTGGCTGACAAGCCATTATAATATGTGTTCCTTAGAAAAAGTTGGGATATGTAGATTGTGTTTAGTTTTGTAATAATTGGAATGCATTTAATCATTTCTTATGATATTGTAAAGATGTGTTATTCAAAGATCGTTGTACACAATTATGATACGCTTAATGTCACTGCACTACATAATTATTGCATTATTAAAAAGAAGATAATCTGAAGATCATATGAGCTGCATCGCTTATTCACGGCGGAAACGCCGGAAATGAATTAGTAATACTTTGATGATATGAAGTAAATTCGCAATGATTAAGATGGGGCGAAGTGAGTTTCAATCTCATTGGTTTACCTCTTGTCATTGCTGCAGGGAGTGTGTATTGAATGACCACCAGTTACGGTACAAGTAAATATTGTTATAAATTTATTAAATTCAGCATTGATGGTTTTTGGCAGAATCGCCAGAGGTTAATTAAAATGTACACTGAACACGGTTGAATCACCAGTGCTAGTTTATTTATTATATTGTTATGAAGCGAAATTAAAAAAGCGGCATCGCTGGGTCATGGCGGAATTGCCAGAGATGAATCGTTAAAGTATACGGTGACATCACCAGTACTAGTTTAAATGTAAAATTGTTGTTTTATTGCTTGATACGACTTTAATAATTTTAAGTCATAAGCAATGACTGTTAACCGAATTGATTTAAGTCAATACGTTATAAATGGTGTTTATAGAAACATGTTTGTTTATACGTCTATTTTTGCACACGCACAAAAAAGAAACTTTACCAGAAGGATCGGCGGGCAAAGTGGACCTACTATAGAAGTGGATGGCCACAAGTAGTGTTTATCAATATGTAAGTAGTTATTTCAGTTAGAAAGTTGGGTTTATCTTACGGTGTAGGGAGAAGGGATATTTTGCCTGCTAAAGTTTTTACTTTTGCAATATATTTATTTTTATTTATACGAAGTGCTAAAAAAGTAAGTGTTTTGTGACTTTGCTGGTTTCATCTGTCCTGGGTTTTGTACAGATTTTTTTAATGTTATGCAGTTGATACAAAGTTATGAAACAAAAACAATTCTTACATATATAGAGACATGTCGATGATTATCATGGCTAGAATTTCCAAGTTGTGTCAAGTTTAAATAACGATTCATTTATCTTAAATCAAGGATGAGTGTATCCAAATTTATATTGTCTATACATGATTATGTATTAGTGTTTGTCCTACATTGTCAGTCTAGCAGGGGCGCTAGATCTTTAAAATGTTTCGTTTCTTATTTTGAAGAATCGTACTTATTTTTGAAGACGACTCTTCAAGATTAAGTCATTTGCTTTAAATGCGCATGCGTATATAGCCAAGCCTACTGTTTGCATATGCAAAGGCGCATTTTCAGTGTAAACACTGATTTAAATGACGTCACAATATATCGAATTGATTGACAAGTCGTTTTGACAGGCGCACGGCTTAATTTTAAAGCTGATGCAATTTGGGAGGGGCTAACGCTAAGTAGGTTATAATTTATGAAGTCATTTCTTCTTGAATAAAAATCCACGGTCGCTTCGCTGCGATGCGCTTCCTTGGGTTACTTATTTTCGAAGAAATCACTTAATAAACTCCAGCCTATACATAGATACATTACGAGTTTTTCTTCAAAAGAGTCCTCTTATAGACGTAAGAAGCCGTTTCGCTAGGATATTATCGAGGAGAAGCCGTGGATAAAACTGGTGTTCTTCCAAGCGGAACAGTTCAAACCTCTGTAAGAGGACACTTTTGAAGAAAAAACGAGTAACTGTATCTGACTTATACGACGATAAGTGTACTGAATATATTGCATGGATTCATGGATTTTGTGTAAAGGTTTCTTTAATTTTGTCTTCGGCATTAAGTTTGTAAACAGTAATTCAAAATGTCATCACCAATCAACAATGGGTAGATTTAAAAAATATCATCATATTATAAATAATTGATTATTTATAGCGGAATTCCCGTTTTTTAAATTTGATTGGTTTCCCAAGTGCTTCTCTGAGACTTCCAAAATAATAATATTGAAATAGTATTGTTGTTGTTGTTTTCTATAGGAGGTTATATAATGGTATTCAGTGAAGTATAATGTTCTACTTTTGAAGAAAACGAATTAGAAGAAAACTAATTGTCCGTGTTTATAATGGAATAACCGACAGGTGGCGTTTTGTAAGCACGAGTGATTCATATGCATGAGTACTTCGTGCGCATATGAATGTTAAGACATTCAGTTTTGGGGAACCGATACGTTCACATCGGTTCAATTGATTTTTTTTATAAGAAAATGTTAAAGGTGAAAGTTGTCTGTTATTATGCAAATTATTTTGTAAATGATATATTTGTTTTCACTTGTCTGCATCAAACATAGCGATGTAATACACACTGATATAGTTCGTATACATGAGCATGTAAATGATATGTTTTCTATACATCAATTTTAAGGAGCTTATGGGTGATAAGGCCCGACATCTAGTTGTACAAGACAAATTATGTAAATATGTATGCCAAACGGGCAGACGTTTCTGAGTTTTCCCTAGAAGGAGTGTTTTGTCTCCGTTTTCCCTCGGCCAGTCGACCACGTCTGTTTTATTTTTGTCAAGCATGTTGTTATCTAGAAATACTTTGCTATGTTGCAAATCCATACTGTATGTGTTTATCGGTTACCCAAGTGCTTCCCTGAGTCTTCCAAAATATTATCATTAAAATAGTATAAATTTTGTTTTCAATAGGAGGTTACAGAACTCAATGGTATTTAGGGACATGTTTAATCGATTACACGTTAGTCCTTAAACCAATTTTAATATAAATCTATTTTACTGGAGATTTATGTCACTTCTACATTTTATACATTTATTATTTTATGTTATAAGTCAGACAGTTCGAAAACATAGTAAATACGTGCTAAACCATCAAATTTATGTTCAAATAAAAGTGTTCGTCCAATGTTTTGTACAAATATTTAAGAATTCAGCTACAAGAAAACGTTTTAAAATGGAATTGCCATTTTCCTTATAAACGGTAAGTTTATTCCCAAAACAAATCTTTATGCAAAAGTATGCATTTTTTTTAAATCAAATTATTATTTAGCACATTGGATGGTAAAAAGGACATATTCAGTTTTGTCCAAACGGAAGTAATATCAACGGTTCAAAAGCATATATTAAAGGTTATTGCTCAACTCAATACAATTATTCATATACATATTTGTTATTGTTACTGTATTCGGTATAGTACAATTCAAGCTACTTAAACAAAATTGCACATCATTCTCTTAACTTAACCTTGATAATGTTTTATATATTTTGTCCCTTTATATATAGTCAACTATTTTTGAAAGGGAAGACATCTAATTTGTAATACATCAAGACATGTGTACGTTAATGGGCATATACGGCCTCTATATTTCAAAAATATTAAGTTATTAACTGCTGTTACTGACAGTTTTTAATAAATAGAGTAACATGTAAACTGCATTTTATTACGAATAGTTTTCCGCTATGCCAACAGATGACGTCAGAAACGGCACGCAAAGCACGTGGTTTCGCGCCAAAAGCGTTGATTCTGCCGATTTTTGCGTTTTTAAAGTAAAAATAAACACAGAGCGCATGCAAGTGTCACTGAGATCTTTTCACATAGGATTCAGTATTATCTTATTTACTTCTATGCACAGTTTGGTCGTGACACTTATCTGCGCTCTACCCTTAAACACCAAAAAAAAGCTTCTTAATTTGTACGTAATTTAAAAATAATACTTTTGTTTTTTTTCCTAGTAATGTTAATTTAGACCTTAAATGTGACCAAAAAGTGTCTAGTCTGTCATATGTGTTCGTGTGTTTTGGTTTAATACATCGTCTGAAACTTGAGATCACTCATAAATATTTTTACTAAAAATAGTCGATTCAATATTTCCAAAAATCGGTTGAGTACCGCCATGATTTAATCAAATATCCGTTTCTAAGCAGACGCTCCGAGACTTGATTGTTCGTGTCGAGTATTTTTCAACGTTTGAAATAGTATTGAAAGGTGTAAGTGATTTTTTTAATCAAAGCTTCAAGATCTGGATCAACCCAACAGCCAACCGCAGTTTATAAGGTGATGTATTTTTATCTTCATTTGATATCTGACTCTGAGTGAAACGAAGTGAACTAGAAATGAAAAGAACAATAATAAGAATAGAGCTGATACGTTATACTACCAGATTTGCTAAATGATGTCTTTAATATTCTGCTCGAGAAAAAGTCGTCTGTGAAATGGCGCCAAATTACAACTAAGGGCACTAATTCCCTTCATGTGAGAAAAAAAGGGAGATAATAAACTTAATACAAAAGTATTTATTTTTAAATTTAATTTGAGAAATTGATTTGTTTTTGTGCAATAAACATTTTCACTAATATTTTTAGTTATATTTAATTATTTAAAGTTATTTGTTTTTCTATAAAAGTACGTATATTAATGGTTGTTTGAAAAGGAAGGTTAAACACAACTAATAGTTCATAGCCCGTGTTGAAACATATTTTGGTGAAAAAGAACAACAAAGAACCATATATCTGTATGAAACATGGAAACATAATACACTGGTAAAACATTAAACAAATAAAATTAACTAATAAAGGCAAATTGTCCATGTCAAGTACATTATACACAAATAATGGACGCGTGGTATATCGTTTATTGTGGTAGTTAGTTTACAATAAGATTTGTATGTTTTCAGTATGGCTAAACAGTACACGTGCATAGTTTACACAAAACGTTTAAAACCAAAAGATAGACGGCCAGTGGCAGGGTCACAACATAAACCACTAAGGAAATATTTAAGAAAAACATTTTTAATTGAAAGGACCTGCGACGATGATGTCATATGTAACAAATGTAAGCTGGGATATTACCAAAATAGCAAGACCAAGGACCGTAGGAAGGCCGTCGAAGTCAAGCAATGTACAATAAGAAGCCATGTGTGTAACATACGAGTAAAATCTACAGGGAAAGGCATAGTCGTTTTGTAATTTAAAGTTATTACCATTATATATCATTGTACATGTGTAGTATCAAACTAATTTATTTTCTAGGTAATGATGAAGATGAACTATTGACAGCCGCGCGGTTGATTTCGATGAGCCGCCATGAGAACCTCTTGCAAGCAAGGGTTGAAGAAGAAGGACTCGACCATCTGACTAAGTCCTCCGGTTGGGCACTATTGTCTGAACCTGGTGTGGTGCCGGACTTTCCAAAGCTGGACGAGTCCGACCTTAGGACTTTGCCTGTTGGTGTTTACCAACTTAAGCTTGCGCCATCCTACGTACAAGAACACCTTGATGAACATGGCAACTTCGATATCTTTGTTCGCGAGCAAACGCCTGGCCTTCTTTGTATTAAAATTCAGAGTAGGCATATGTCAGCTATCAGATACAAATGCTGGGTTGGGTATAACGAGGGCGCCATTAATGGGTGGTACTGTAAGTGTAAGTCGGGTGCCAGGGTTGTTGGCATGTGCGCACACATAACAGCGGTTGTATAGCACTTGTCATACCAGCGTCACAATGTCATGGCACGCGGTGTCAGAAACTGGACCGACGCTCTAATTGACACCGCTGAGCCTTAAATTGATTGAAGGTTTGATCTTTCATATCATATGACTTCGCCATAGATATAGTGATGATATTTTTAGTCTGCTGTTTTATGTATGCATGCGGTGCTCACGCTTTCACAATGAATTAATGATTTCTTCTTTTTTTATAATAGATATGTTGTTATTTTCTATTAAGAAAATGAAACATATCTGATCATAGATACATTATTATCTATTTCTTGATTAAATACGTCACTTTCGTCCTAATTTCAATTCAAGGACTTTTTTTTGTTTTTTCTTAAAATTCAGTTCATGGTGGTATGGTATGTTTATTAGTACTTTCATTATATTCGATCGGTGTTGAATGAAATTGGTGATGATACTCCGGGTCCTGGCGTTTATGGCAAATTGAAGGTGGTGTTAGTAACTCCGGGTCCCAGAGTGACAGTTCAACCACCGCACACATATCCTGGGCGGTTGACCAGTACTAGGTGCCTTCACTTCTGCAAGGAACTGACAACTTCTGTACATGCCAGGGGCAGTGGTACAGTGCGAATGGTCGTAGAAAGGATTTCATAACTAATCACTAAAGAAGTGACCTGGTCCGCCCGGGAATCGAACCCGGGTTGTCCGATTAACAGTCAAGCGCTCTACCGACTGAGCTAACCGGCCGAATATATTGTATGGAAATTAGAAATTATAAACACTAATAAATTAACATATTATTTTTATAAAATAAATTAAGTCCAATAAAATGTATTTAATTAGGTATGGTAATTCATAAATAATAACTTAATTGTTTTGCAAAACTAATATAAAAAGTAAAGGGAAGTAATTTTTTTACATGGTATTAATTAATACAATTATGACAATGTTGTGTTTTAACTAAGTGTGTGTATATTTGGTTTTACAATAAATTGAAATATAACCAAAAGGAGATCCTTATGCCATTTAAAACTTTATATGATAAAGATAAAAACAAACAAAGATGTGAATCAGTTTTTGATTTATAACGTACAACACCGAGCGCAACGAAGCATCAATATCTCGCGGTAGGCAGTGGAATCGTGAAATGCACGTACGTTACTCAACAAGTCGCCATTTCAAGGTTTTTTGAAATATTTCTTTAAAACTTTGGAAATACGAGCTACACATGTTCATTATTCCGTGATGTATTTTTTTTAAAAATCTGGGTGAGGCCGATTTCGGCCCAAAACGTACGTTGTCCTTTGTTAATCAATCGTCCATATAATGCAACCATAAACGCATATGCACGCGATGTGTTTTGATAACTTTAACTGTAAATATTAAAAACTACAGTAGTATCATTTTACTAAGACTATTCGTTTAGTTATTCATTTAACTTTTTCACAGGTTTAAGATTTCATGGTGTAATATGTACATACTGTGATTACTGTAATTAATTTGAACTATTAACATCATTAAATTTCTATATTTCATATAAGCTTTTCGTTTACGTCGTTTACGAAACATTCCTCTGTATAGTGCAGGCCAAAGGTTATAATGTTAGATTTGATGGCCGGCATTTCGGTCGCCAAGGATATGTCGTAATCGATATGCAATAAAGATAGGAATACAATTCATTTGACTATGTAGCATGCATGTTCATTTAAATTTAATTTGTTTGTTCGTATATATGCAATATATACGTGATACGTATATATATATATATATATATATATATATATATATATATATATATATATATATATATATATATATATATATATATATATATATATATATATACACGTATCACATGTTATACCTTGTTGTTTCCCATTTCTTATTACCAACATTTCTGTTGTTTTTTTTAAAATCTTTTATAATTTAGCATTGTTCATTTTTCTGAAGGTAAAAATAATGAATAGCCCTCTGCACGTTTTATAAATATACAATAGGACTGCTTTTGCATAATTGTCAGTATTTCAGAAAGTCATACGCTTATATCTCATGTTCTTATATAATCAACATTTATTAAATAGAATGATTCATTTCTCATCTTAAAAATATATATTGTTTGTTTTGTGACAAAAATTTGAAACGTTTGGTAATTGATATACCTAAACAGGAAATGACGTCATGAACATACACAAAGATTTGACGTCACACTCTAAATGAAAGCAAATTTCGAGTGTTGAATTAAGATATTGACTGAATATCGCTCAGTATGCATTATACATATAAGGGCAGTAAAATGATCGGATGAATCTAATGTAAAATATGCATTTCTAAACATTACTGGTCCAATCCTTGTATGCATAAATTAAAACATGTCTTCGAAAGTACTCATATTACTTATCTCATAAAGTGAAGTACATACTTACATAAAGCTTTTAAATTAAGATCTACCTAACAAAGACGTTAATGGGATAAAGTTCAATTTGACTTCTGTAAACGGATTAGTGGTTTAAACTAGCCTGTTGCTAACTCGTTTGCATTAAGTGAGTGTGGAAGACACCCTATATAATATACAACACGTTGCAAAGTACTGGTTAAAACTGATACACATGCCAGAAAACCGTTATCCACGACAGAGCTATCTTTTGCTTAAATCACTGTATGAATCAGGTCGTACAACATGGGCAACAAGTGTGAATAATTTATTATTTGAAAACGGCTTTGGTTATGCGTGGATTTCACAAGAGATTTGAAACCAAGAACATTTCTTAAGGCTATTTATTGAAAGACTTACAGATTGTGCTGTGCACCAACTGTAGTTATATATAGAGGCTTCACCTACAGCAGTCCATTATAAACATTTCAAAACTGCTATTGATGCCGAACGAAAATAATCATGTGATCTATCATTTATATTGAAGAGACACTTGCCCAACTTTAGGTGCTCAAGTTAACCGTTGATGATCGAAAAGGGTCGACACTTGAATATTGAGCGTGAATTTAGGTTTGCCCATATGATGAGTACTTCAAACCTAACTGGGTTTTGTCTATTCCCACGCAAGAAGTTTTCTACAACATTATGTCAGAAATGTCAAAAAATAGTATTTTACTGATTTCAAAATATATTCATAACGCTTTTATAACTACAGAAACATTTCTTAAACATAATGATCACTCGTTATAGTGGTATCCACCTGTGCTTTATTATCATATATGCATCTTATTTTTATTCTTATATCGGATGAGTATGATTGCAACATTGATGTACAAGCATGTTGATTCGTTGCATTTTCAAACATTTGTTTAAATGAGTTTGCAAGAATATTATTGATATCTCATTGCATTAAAATATGTCTTGTTCATCATTGTATTATTTCTATGTTGTTAAATGTATATGAATGAATAACTGTATAATGGGCCGGATGCCGTAGCTTACAATAAACTATATGTTATGTTATGTTATGTTATGTTATGTTATGTTATATATTAATTCTAACAGTATAAACCTTTGCAAGTACCTGTTAGCTTATAACACGTGATTAAAAATAAGAATTGTATACAAAATGATTACCGTCTGAATGCCATCCGGGAATGTAAAACTCAACTCGATTGAAGGATCACCGAGTATATCGTTGCTGTTCTTTACTTCAACTGTTCCAGTTGGTTGAGTCCCTTAAAAGCAAAATTACTTTCATAAATGTTAACTCCATAACAGATTTGATCACAATTCAATAATTAGTCCCTGGAGGTTAGATACACCTCATCTTTTTGTGCTTTAAACATTGATTATATTAATCACATCAACAACAACACATACCAGTTGACATGCAACTTAATATTCGCACCAATCTTTGCAATGAATGATACATAACAATGTAATTAATATCATTATGAAATACTTACTACGGATATTTTTTGTAATGCATCGTCCATTAATTTATGTTTTGATACCTGTACAATACGTAGTTATTTTAAGAAAACTTACACTTAATGTTGTCTTTCAGGTGTTGAATTTGTTCCTTGAATACTGTTTTTTCCTTAAAACAGACGAAATTTGGATAACTATCACTATTTATAAATGGTATATGCAAAGCATTTAAATTATTTCATACACAAAATAATAAGTAAAGTAAATGAATTCGAATATATACTTTATCAATATGGCAATACTTATCCAAAGACCAGTGCGCTTTTTATCACGCATATGTTGCCCTTTGGGTTCCAAATGCAAACCATCCTATAATAACACACACGTCAGTGCGCCTACTACCTACCTATGTTCCGGCATGGAGTTTCGAAGCCCAAAACCTCTATACAATTACATAAAAACCAGGGAACTAATTCGCATGCCTATGTTTACCTCCGGGCGTTCGAACCTACAACCTTCCTTTAATTACACAATAAAACCGGATTAATTAGACTTGCTCTCGCTCGGAGTTGGAGCCCCTAACATTCCTATAATTACAAAACGATCAGTGCGCTTACAAGCACGGCTATGTCCTCTCTCCTACAATTACCTACACCAGTGCTCTACCTTTCACGCCTTTTTAACCTCTCATCGGTTGAAACACCAAACCTTCTTTTAACAACCAAAACCGGCGCGCTATCTTACACGCCTATTTGACCTCTTGTGAGTTAAACACCAAACCTTATTTTAACAACCAAAACCGGTTCGCTAACTTACACGCCTATTTAACCTCTAGTGGGTTAAAACACCAAACCTTCCTTTAACAACCAAACCGATGCGCTACCTTGCACGCCTATTTAACCTCTCCTGCCTTCGACAACCTAATATTACTACAAAAATTACTTACACCGGTGCGCTACCTTTCACAACTTTTTGAGCTCTCGTGGGCTCGAACACCAAACCTTCCTTTAACACCTACACCGGTGTGCTACCGTTCACGCATATTTAAACTCATGTTGCTCCGACCACCAAACCTTACTACAAACATTCTTAAAATTATGTACACCCGTGTGCTCACTTTTACGCCTATTTAACCACTCGGGGATTCGAACACCCAACCTTTACTACAATGACTTACACCGGTTCGTTCACTATCACGTCTATGTAACTTCTTGATGATTCCAAGACCTAACCTGCATTCATGTACTTACACTGGTGCGCTAACTATCATGCATATTTTACCTCTCGGTGGGTTACTTAAACTGGTGCGATAACTATCACGCCTATTTATCCTCTCGGGGGATTACTTATACTGGTGCGCTAACTATCACGCCTATTTATCCTCTCTCTCTCTCTCTCTCTCTCTCTATTTGTATCATTTGATAAGTATGACAAAGTATTGTTAAACGTATTGTTGTCGGCTACTGAAAATACACTAACAGGACAAATCTCTGTAACTTCTTGCTTAAACCAAACAACAAGGAAGCATTACGCTTGTAGGTACCTTAAACAACTATTATATATTACAAGTAAGGACCTGCTCACAAGCACGCCTATGCTTCTGCTTGGAGTTTGATCCCCAAACCTCCATAGAATTGCACAAATACATATGTTCCCGATCGGATTTGAGCCCCAAACCTTCAAACAATTGCCTAAACCGCTATTGACCTTTACGCCTATCTATTAATTTGGTTTAATTACATTGAAATCTACATTAGATCTACAGCATTGATTATATCATCCATCACATAAAATAACTAAACACTCTAACACAAGAACGATACTAAGTTTCAAAGTGCACTCATGTCTTCTCCAAATCGCACTTGCCCAAAATACGTCTGAATAATGACAAACCAGGTTGGTTCACGTGTCCCTAAAGCAGCAGTACCCGTACGGTATGGACAAAAAAGACATCGCTTAAAGTATCTGGGAAAGCTGCATAAACATCGGATGTGTAGTGTTATTGCTAGAGAACCGGCTTGTAATATTGAGCAAGTTTTTCTGTTACGGTAATAGACTCGAGTTTTGTCCAAATGTCCGCTTTTTATATTTATCACAATTTTTCAATAAATGAATTAATTTAATATTATTAATATCAGTCAGTCCGTTTAACATCATACAACCATTGTGTATACAAATATATTTTGACTTCATCATCATACAAGTTTAAATTATTTAGAAACCATAATTGATATTAAGTGAATAGTATTGAATTTAACGGAAATGCATATTTTTATCGTATGCTGTGAATATTTTGAAATTACTTCATTTTCTTATCAATACAAGAATACAAGAGTAACGATTTTAACAGATAATGTATTTTAAAATGGACGTTTTAATGTCACATACTTTGCTAAAAGCCCTTACTTTGGCTAAATAAAACAACTAAAGTTGGAAGAGTCACTGTGTTTTTACAGGCAAGATCGCCTTGTGATTATTGTTGTTATACATCAAGGATTTTGTGGGAATAATTAATGTGAACACCGGTTTCACTGTGTGCAAAAATTCATCAGTCAGCCATGTTTTGCATCATATAGTTATTTCAGTACTTGTTCATACACAAGGTTAAGTTTTTGTTTGCATTCGTTCCCTATGTCTATTTGAGTCACGTACTTTCCTGGTATGTTCACATTTTGTAATGGAATGTTAATGATAGTTTCTACGATGCTTTTTTAAGTATATTTGAATAACTTACAAATGTCGGCATGGTTTACAGCTTATAATCGACATAGACAAATACAGACAACGTGAGAGAGTTTGATTTGTTTTTGTTATGAGTGTTCAATTTCATTGGTAAGATCAATTTTGATGTGATGTGTTGGGTTATGTGCATTGTTTTTTGTGATGTTCGTCAAATATAATTATACGGTGAATTTATAATATATTGTCATCTTTGATAAGTTTTAGCAATTTAATTTTATCTGCCACTGCACGTGATTAACATGTAAATACAGATTTTTAATGACTGTTACGATATAAAGACATTTTAGCTCACCTTTAGGAACTATACTATTAATTCCATGCGTATTAGTGTTGACATATATGTATATATTTTCAGAACGTTTAACTCGTTGTATAAGATGTTTGACGATTTACGTGTATGAATTTAATACCGACAATAGATTGTGTTGTTTACTCGTGGTATGTATAACTGCAGAGATGAATGAAACTTCGGATAAGATTAGAAACCTACCCTGAACTTAAGATGATCCTACTATTAAACCCATAATGTATGCCACATATAAAAGAACGGACACCATCATAAAACGTAAGTATGACTCGATATTTTATCTAATATCACAATTATGAGGGCTTATCCGGAAATGCAGTGCCATATTAATGTGTTTAATCTTCATACGTATTTAGATTATATTATTAACATATTTTTATGGAGTTATAAGACCGATTCTCTCATCAAACACATGCATGTTTACAAACGAAAGTAGAACATTTTCATCAATTTTCAGCTGATTTTCACTCAAGAAGCCAACATTTTAGATAAAACCACTATTATTGATTGCTTTTATTTTGTCGGGAATACAAATGACCGCCTGTTTACCGGAATAAGCATGTTTTTACTCCGTGATTTACTACAAGTACTCTCCCTGTCTAAGATTTGATTCATTAAACATAATGGTGAAGCTTTCATCTACTTCATGTTTTTTCTCGTTTCGGCTCATCACATAGCATGTTCCTTGTCTGAAAACGTGTAAAATGATCTTACACATCTGAACTGAATCAGTTACGTTTTCTAGGATATTCTTTATAGTTTACACTAGAAACTAGAATAGCTTGGATTTCAGTTTTTTGACCGGTCAGCTTAGGTTTCTTGAATGTCATATATTTATGCATCTAATTGACTAAATACACCTTTGTATTGATATCTTACCTTTTCATATTTCTCTATACACTGTTTCGCCTTCAGTAACTCTTGTTCAAACCCCTTCCTTGTCTGAAAGCATAGCGGCAAAACATTAGCGAATTCTATAAAAAATGACTAATCCATTTCTTGTCTTGCAACATATAATTCATTCAAATGGTTCAGTTATATTGCCTTCCCTTTAAATCTTCAAAACAATTGATTGTAACAGGCTACACCTTGTCTGAATTATATAGGTTGTATTTCACTCGTTTCAGCTTATCACACAGTTCCTTCTGCAATCGTGAAAGGATAATATGACGTGAGATATGGATAATGATAACTATTGTATTTTATACAATTAAAGCTGAATATATGGGGCCAGGTTCACGACAAAACTAAGACATAAACTAATTTGACCGTATGTTATTCAATATTCCAATTTTACAGTTTTAACAAGAGTCCAATCAGGTGGCCAAAGAGACATTTCCTTAGTTTTAGTAAAAAGGAATCACAAGACCAGCTAGGTTGAAGTTAAATTTATAACTATTTACTATGACCCTACTAGCGTGTCTTATATTTGTAGATTAAGAAACATAAAATACAATCTGCACAGTGACAACGACAAATCCAGCGGGTAAGCAAAAGTATGTATACATGTATACTCTCACAAAATATTAGTTTGTTTCATCAAGAGGTATTTAATACATTGGTGGGCAATGCAGCAGCTCATAGAATGTTAATGATTTTACTAAGCATATTATTTTCGTCACACAATCAGTTATAATCGGTATGTTGAATATGAAAGTTAATATTGGAAAGATATTGTTTGTATATTTCATTTATATTAGAAAAAATGTTAAAGCAATTATTAGTTACATTACCAAACGATTGTTCTATCATATATCAAACAAATTGTCTACATGCTCGGTTAAATGGCGACATACGATTCCACACACATGTAAATAAAGAAAAATATTCAACAAATTAAAATATGTGCAACAATTGATAATACTTTATCATATTTTCTATTGAACAATGATCTGATACCACATTCGAACGACCAATGACTCTTACAAGTGTGTGCTTTTCTTTTTTATGCCTGAACTTGTAACTCTCGGACAGATCTAAGGCGATTATCCCATATTGTATTGATTAAAAGTGTTTAATGCACTGTGGTTTGTACGTTATGTGTCACTCGCTTAATTCATGGTAGGCCTTAGCACTAATCCTTTATACATTTATTTTATTTATATTTTGTGTAGCTGTTGCTAAGTGTAGGGCCTCATAATAATGCCTTTAAACAGGGCCTTTATTTGTATTTTATTCGTATTTCACTAAGTGTGTTGCAGGCCTTAGTGTTTTGCCCTTTAACAGGGGCCTTTGTTTGTACGCTAAGTGTCTCTCGCTTAGTGTATTGTAGGCCAAGGTATTGTGCATTTAAACAGGGCCTTTGTGTGTACGTTATGTGTCTCTCGCTTAGTGTATGGTAGGCGTAGGTATTGTGACTTCTAACAGGGCCTTTGTTTGTACGTTATGTGTCTCTCGCTTAATGTATGGTAGACCTTGGTAGTATGCCTTTTAACAGGGCCCGTATTTTAACGTTATTTGACTCTCGCTTAGTGCATGGTAGGCCTAGGTATTAAGCATTTTAAGATGGCCCTTGTTTGTAAGTTATGTGTCTCTCGCATTGTGTATGGTAGGCTTAGGTATTGTGCCTTTCAACAGGGCCCTTGTCTATATGTTTTGTGTCTATCGCTTAGTGTATGGTAGGCCTAGGTATTGTTCCTTTGTAGAGGGCCCTTGTTTGTAAATTATGTGTCTCTCGCTTAGTGTATGGTAGGCCTAAGTATTATGCCATTTAACAGGGCCTTTGTACGTTATGTGTCTCACGCTTAGTGTGTTGTAAGCCTAGGTTATGTGTCTTTCAACAGGGCCTTTGTTTGTACGATATGTGCCTCAAGTTTAGTTTGTGGAAGGCCTATGTATTGTGCCTTTTAACAGGGCCCTTGTTTGTACCTAATGTGTCTTTCGCTTATTGTATGGTAGGCTTAGGCTATGTGTCTTTCTACAGGGTCCTTGTTTGTACGTTATCTGTCTCTCGCTTCGTGCAAAGTTGAGTCAAGGATTGTGCTCCATTTTTGGTTTCTGGGTTTTTCCGATTAATATTCATTGAATTCAGGTTTATAGACAAACAGCAAAACGATCAGCCATTATACATTTTTGTTAGAGTCAAATATTGAATATTAAGGTTTACTTACAAACACAATAATTGTTACATAACCTGACCAAACAAAAGTTTAAATTTCTAAAAATCCAAAAGCTATATCAATTTGCTCATTCAATAAATATTAAAATCTGCTGCAATTACCATCTCAAAGTTCAAAGTTCTCAAAAAGTATTTTGTTGATCTTTATTTCATCTAATGAATAACATTTTTAACTGTTTTTTGCATGGCAACATGTTTCAGCTATTAATCATGCTTAAATAAGATCACAAGACATGGAAATGCCGATTTTTAAAGAGGGATTTATTCAAAATTTATTTCGAATTGCACGTAGCAAATTATATGTTATCTCTTTTACCAAAAGATGGTTCAACATTCTTAACGAATTTTAATCTATTAAACATATGGTCAATAAAAGCATCATTTGTGGGTAAGTTAATGAAAATTCTTCCTAAATAGATAAACCTGTCGACAAGGCCTAAACAAAATTTGTTTGGTTAGGGTTACATCCTTTTAAAAAAATAGGTTGGGTAGGTAGGCTCTTTTTATTTTTATTTTTTTAATAGGCTTTATAAGAATGTCATTTTCATCATTGGATAATGGTAATAAAGTTATCTTCTGTATAAGCATTTAAGGGTTTCAACTGCAAAGTGAAAAGTTTAAAAAAAAAAAACTATAAAAACGGTAGGGTCGGCGTAGGGTAACCCGAACCAAATGTATTTTTTTAACCCAAGCATAATATAATTGAGACAAAGTAATAAGCAAAAAATTGAAAAAAAATAAATAATTGCGGAATGACGCTCATACAATCTTAATACCAGTCCTTTATCAACATGTTTGTCAAAGCTTTAGCGAGTTATTTATATAGTTTGTTTTCACTTGTTGCATATTCAATGCAAGTTTTTCAAATGAAACAATAGTTCAAATAATGCTTAATATAATTATAATGGAAACAAATAATTACACATATACCAAAGATTTATTTGCTAGGGTTATTGCGTTTTAACTAAAATAACTATCCCTGTAGATGTAAGATACGATTGATAAAACTTGTTTCTTAAAATATCACATTTTCAAAACTATCTTGGTTATGTTTAACATGTTGCAGCTTATCACATTTCTCATCTGGATACGTGTTCGAATATTCTAACATATGTACTAGTTACAAGTTAAGTTTACTAAACTATTCTATACAAGTTAATATATATTGAAATATATTCGATTAATGTAATATTGCCCACTCTACTCAGCGTCAAAAAGCGTCATGAATAACTTCTATTAGTCAAATACCTTATATAAAGGAATACAGGTTTCTGTGAAAAGGTTTATCTCACCTTTTCAAATTCCTCTATGCCCTGTTTCGCTTTCAGTATTTCTTGTTCGAGTATCTGTCTTTTCTAAAATCATAATGGCGAAATTTTTAGTTAGTTGAGTTATATTGTCAGTACACATAGACTATTTCTTTTATTGCGAACTTATAGAATTGAACAAAACATAATTTATCAAATATATTAGTTTCATTGAAAGGACTAATGTGCACGGTTAAATATACCTGCTTTCCCTGAATAAATCTGTACACGAAGACTTAGGATATTTATATAACAGGTCTCACCTTTTCTGAATTATCTTTGTCTTGTTTCACTTGTTTCAGCTCATCACAAAGTGCATTCCTTGCCTGTTAACATGAGAATAATAATCTAAATTAACTTTAAGTACTAACAACGCTTACTATCATCATATGATATACATATAAAGCTAACTAACAGATACTAGTTTCAGCAACTAATAAAGACTAGCGACTTTCACCGTCTTTAATTTTGAAAATCCGATTAGATAGTATTTTAAATGGTAAACGAATTAATATGATTTAATCATATTTCAGTTAAGCGGCCTAAATGATTTGGACACTAGTATTCGTGTGATATGCAAAAGCCAAAATAAAAAAAAACACAATTTGACAAATACCAATGTAGATTTAAAACAAAGTATATAATAAGACACTTCGAAATGCGATAGAAAACATGCGTTAATATAATGCCCCCTATTACCTATTAAGAATAAACTAATCATGTATTTATCTATTTAATGTAGTGTGTGTTAAGAACATATGTTTAAGTACAATGGCGGGATACACTTTTACAAACCTTTTCTGACTGATCTAAATCTTGCTTGACTTGACTTAACAGTAAGGTGAGCTCCCGCCGAGTCTGAAATCAAACATTCAAATATAGAACAGTATATGGGCTTTTGAAAATGATGCACGTTTTACAACTATTTTCCAATCGGACAGACTGGGTAGGATTATGATTATGTTTAAAAAATGTTACGCAGTCTTATATAATTCGACAGATAGAAATCATAGTTGAAATTTATGAATACATTAAACATTTAGTGCATTGAAATTGATCATTCAACAGTTGGGAAACACTGTTGCTGATGGTCAACGTGCTTTTTGGATGAAAAGCGACATTTGGCCGTTAAAAAATATTACAGTTTGTAGCACATAAGCAACCGACATCACACTCGATACCTTGTTAATTTTTGTGGTGGATGCGACAACATCGTTCGCATTTCCATCGTCGCTCCCATTAACTTCTTCTTGTTGTTCACAAACCTCCTCCAAATCCTGAAACAGGCATTCTAGTATAACATTGTTTTCCTTAAAGCCAAACTCTTTAAAAGTATGTTTGTGTTTGAATTCTTTAAGGTGGGATCTGACGTCCGAAACCTCTTTCTCAAAATGTCTGTTCATTAGATACAGGTGTCCAGCCATATTTTTATCAACAAAACTATCAATTTTACTTTCTGCATCATGACACCACTTGGTTTTCTCATCACACATTTTAGTGATATGCGAATGAGTGGTCAAGTTTTCGTTATGTTTCTTCGTTATTCCGTTTCTAGTGCCACTTGTCAATTCATCTACACGTTGTTTAATTTTATTTCCAAGTCCCATACATTCTTGCACACATTTATCAGCGTTTTTATTGCAATTCTCCTTACTGTGTTCTGCTTCATTTTTCAAAAGCAGAATCTCATTTTTTATTTCCATCAATAATGACTTCATTGTGTTGACTTTCTCGCAGTCAATGTTAACTACTTCATGCAACAAGTCAACGACTTCTTCTACGCAAGAACGATGTTCCGAATGAAGACATCGGCCACAAATCGTGGAATCATGAATTTTACAAAGAAATATCGCCTTTTCTGTCAGATGCTGCTTACATCTTTCTTCTGTGATGTCCCGCAATATATCATTTGGATTTTCTGTACCATCCTCATGCATTTTAACAGCCTCGTGCATAATGACAGTATGCGTTTGAAAAACATTTACTGTCTTGTGAATATCTGCACAAGTTTCACCAACGTATCCGCAACTTTTGCAATATCCAACTGCATTTTCATTACCGCACATTTCACACTGAATCTGCTTTGATGCCATGTCATATGATTATGAAGGTTCAACATATATTGAGTTAAACCAAAACGTTCTTTTATGCGAGAGTTAATTTGAGTTATTGTTTTGGGTCGATCTATTGGTTCATAGTCATCACTACATCGTCATTCAAGTACATGTATCCCTGAAATTAAGAATATTGAAATGATAATCAGGATCATGAGAATACAAAACAATAACAACGAATTTATTAAAAAGCTAACTGCTAGTAACGCTGTCAATGAAAACAATTATTATTAGGACCTTAACGCCATGCCAATCACTTTATCAATCGTAAATCATAAAGGTTTAATATGCGTTTCTGCGTTTCAAATTTTGGACTGTGGAACGATCGATTCCATCAAATATTATATTTTCATGTAAAACTACACCCATGTTTTAGATATTTGAATGATACGTTTGAAAATGTCATGATGGAAGAGTATCAGTTATACCTTGAATTAATTTTTGATCGATTAGTACAGCTATAATCTAAACTTTATTTTGTCCCTATCATGTATCGCACAAACCCAACACGCATCCTGTTTACATGAAGCTGATTGTATGTCAACGCCATGAGATCAAGAGTAGGACAATCCATAACATGATACTAATGCACAATGCAGCAACAGTAAACATACCTATAATTATATATGGAAGCTCGATAACGTCTTAACCAATCGTTTATGACCGATTGAAAACGCATCTTGTGTTTACATGCCAAATGGCTGTCAAATATGTTTTGACGGGGAAATAAACCCGTTCGGTTTTGATTTTGCGCTTCTTAATTAGTGCGTTCAGTAAATAAGGCGTCAATTTGAATATATGAATACATGAGCAAAATTGGCATGTCAGTTAGAATTGTATAGGTTTTAAGGGTGTTCAATTCGATGTTTTCAAATTGTGCGGTTACAAGTATGCTCAGGTGCGATTTCTATAACAAAAATGTTAATATTATAACAATATCTGCATTATTTATCTGAATGTGTGCTGTTGGTTAAGACCGTCCTGAGTATAGGGTAAATCACAATTTTTCTCGTATCTATTTTCACATATATATATATATATATATATATATATATATATATATATATATATATATATATATATATATATATATATATATATATATATATGTTCATACAGAATAAATAAATACTATAAAATGAATATGACGGGCTTCTTTTAAACTAGACAATACTATGACCGTTAAGTAAAATAGCTTATAACTAGATCCACAATACGAACATGAATTTGAGGAAACCACTCAGATCAGAGCATTATAAACTGACTCATCATTTCTCTTATTGAACGGTCCTTTCACATTATCGGTATTGTTGAATGCACTGGCAAACATGTTAATTCTATATAATCATGTATTGAGTGAATGAAATATACCCCTGGCTGGCAACTGCCCATGCTATTAAAATCAATTAGTCGATAATATACATGTAACACCCTTTTTTATCAAAATTATTCGGTTTAGTCATTAAGTATTAATTATCGACATAACAAGCACTCTGCGTCGGTCTTTCGTGATATAGAAATACTATGACTTCGATCAAAACGTTAGCACAAGTCATTTCAGTCGTCACGGATTATTGAATCGTATTTTAATGGCTGGGTCAAACATGTTAAATAAATCAAAATCAATCGAATGAGTAGCGTTGATTTCAAATCATAATTCCCTTTTTCTTTCCCTATGGTCTATGAAGACCGGAGAAACCAAGCTGCAGTGCATTTATCAAGCTAATAACTTTCTTATTTAAAAAGCATCACCCTTTCAGCTTTGTTACACTTAAAACACTTGTTTGTCATCATTTAAAAACTCATTATTCCGCTTTTTTGAACACACTTCCAAATAAACTAATTTACACATATCGAAAATAATTAAAGCTTTTAGACAAGAGAAAGTATATCAAAATAACAGTAATAGTAAGTCAAATCTTACACGTACGCCTCGATCTTATTTAATGTAACATACCTTTTACTATTTTCCCAACGTTAGCACTGAAGGTAACACAAGCCATCAAATTTAGTGAATATAACCTAAGGTATAAATCGAATACGTTCAAACATTGAATTCATGAAATGAATAGTGTGAATTTCAAAATCGTAAATATGATTACTGAAAACCAAGGTCAACCAACCTGCATTGTATTTAGAAGCAAATTACTTCCTTGTTTAAGTTAAATCGCCTTTATTGTTCTGTTTCGCTTAAAACACTTATTTGTAATCATTTAATAAACACTTTTATCCAAATATTGAACACACTCACAAATTACCTCTTTTTTAAACCATATTTAAAGTAATTATAAATGATAAACACAAGCAGGTTTATCAATGTAAACAACTGACGTTAGTTATTATGGGAGCAGTCAACAGTTTAGTTAAACGACGATATTCAATGTTTTCATGTCACTTAAGGAATTTTTAAGAAATGATATCAATCACTTGCAATCGAAAACAGCTTTAATTAAGGGAATAAATATGTTGTGGTAGTATGGATTCTTTATTTATTTCATTAAGGGACACACCCAGAAGTATAATATAGTTTGTAGATTTTTGATATTGATCGTGAAAAGCATTAACCTAAACTTGTTTATTTGTTTAATTAAAGGAATCATGTATAGATAATTCTAAGCACATTCTCGCTTTGTGAGAACACAGGTGATAAATAGAATGATACAAGAAACAGCAAATGCCTCAGATGTAACGAAGTAGAATTGAACATTGATGAATATGTGTATGTCGATTATAATAATGAAGTTTCTGAGGCCATTAAATCGAAATTTGGAAGATGAAACCCAGGATATCGAGCGCCATTTAATATAACCCGAATAATTAAATCACGGGTTATTCTTGGTAGCATAACTCATATAACTGTCGGGACAAAGTGCTTTTGACGGCAAACGTGGATGCTGCATGCTAACTTTGAAGTCAATGGACCGTACATTTTGTTTGCAACGATTAACAATTATTTGCAATTGTTATGAAAATCAAATGAAAATTAAAAACAACATTCTCAATACCATATGTTTTTTATTAATTATCTGTTGATTTTCGCTTTCACGTTTGTTTTTTGCTTAGTCGAACCTTCGCGCTATAACACCAATGGATATGAAGTATCTGATCACAAGTGTCCGATGAAGGACGACTCAACAGCAGAGGACAACTCAACAGCACAGGATACAATCCTGTATCTGGAAGATTTACTCTCCGTACAATGGTCATTACATTTTTACAAGTATAGTAAACAGTCATATACATACAACGATGTGCTTAAGTACTGCCGAAACTATAGCAGAATTTCATGAACTACAGATATATTATACTTTTTACAAACGTGTACACTTGCAAGCAAGACCAGTTAAAATAATCAATAGTTTTATACATTTCAGACAGCATGAACGACAGTTATGCATTAAGTACAACATTAATTGAACAGCTCCCCGCAAAGGGAGGTGACCAGTGCTCATACGTAAGCAGAAGTGTTGTCTGCTTCGAGATTATCTTGATGTAAATATTGATTTAAAAGCGTTTTTCGTAATATTTCTATTGTTTTAAAGTTAGGTTTGCTAGTAATAGCTTCAATTCTATATGTTTGTTTTAGTAACACAATGTTGATTAGTTATTGACGAATTCATTATTGCGAAAACACTGTTATCGCGATATCGAAAGTAGAATTCATTTACAGCAAATAGTCAAGAATAAAAATCGGAAATCGAAAGTAGACGTATTTTCTGAAAGTCAACATCAAAAAGGTCTCTTTTTAAAGTTATTCTTTATTTAACACAATAAACGTGCTTATGGGCGTTGATTCCTTTTCTAATAATACAATGAAAAGTACAGGGCGAATTGTTACTTCTCTAACTTCTTATACCATTTTGCACCCTCAGTTTACACTCACTAGACACTTAGTACTAGTGAATTTGACTCATTAAGCGGACTCGAGAGTGTTTTAAATAAATTGATAGCTTTCTGAACAACAGAGCTTTTAATGGTTTAAACGAACCAACCTGAATTATATTCATAAGCAAATACCTTTCTTGTTGAAAAATCTACTTTCTCTTTTGGAGGTTTAAACACTTATATTTCATCCTTTAAAGCACATCTATCTAAACACTGAACACACCCAAACATATTCTCCTTTTTGAACATATCGAAAAAAATAATTACGTTAAAAACACAAACAAAGTCAATTTAAAAATACTTCACTGAAACCAATGCTTCTGCATCGATCTTATTCTATAAAATGCTTTTACTAAAATCCCAACGTTTGTACAAGTCATTTAGTTGTCGCAGCTAGCGAAATGTATTTAGGTTTGAATTTGAAATGTTAACAAAATCTTATTTATCAATAGAAAAGAGTGGATTTCAAAATTGTAATAACCCTTTAATCTCTGAAGACCGGGGAAAATGAACCTATATTTATTCAGAAGTAAATGACTACCTTGGTTAAGTCAAATCTTTTTGATAAAATGATACACTTGAATCACTTACTTGATATCGTTTAAACACACATGTATCCAAACATTGCACAAACTCTAAAATACCATCTTTTTAAAACCTATTTACAATCATTCTTACGGTTAAACAAATCACTATAAACAAGGAAGGTCAGTTGCTGAGAGAGCAGTCAACAGTTTTGGTAAGAGAGAATATTCCGTGTCTACATGATATTAAAGGAATGCTTTTAGATACAAAGGCTTTGGATAGTAGACTGTATATGTATTGTTTGTGAGTTCAATATATCTTAATAGTTATAGATCATAGAAAGCATGAACTAAGGATGTATTATTTGTTTAAATTGAAGGATTTCTGTGTTGATAATTTCGTTTTGTGAGTACACGTCTGAAGAGAAACAGAATGAAACAAGAAATTGCATATGCCTCCAATGAAAGAGGGTAGAATCGAATATTAATTAATTTATGTCTAGAGGATATAACTACAATGTTGTTCTTGGGGACAATAAATCGTAACATTGAAGGTTGAATTTCAAGCATTCGAGCTTCACAATTGCCAGAATGACCGAATCACGATTTCATTCTTGGTAACATTACTCATTGAAATGTCGTGACACAGTGCTATGTTAAAATTTAAAGATTGAGTTAAAATAACTGAATCACGATTTCATTTTTGGTAACATTACTCAATTAACTGTTGGGACACAATGCTATGGACGGCCAATGTTGATGCTACATTCTAACTTTGATGTCAATGGTCCCTGCATTTGATCCAGTTTGCAACGTTTGACTATACTTAGCATTTGTTTTCTGAAAATAAAAGGAAATAAAAACATTGTAGAAAACACATGTAATGTTTTTAAATTTTTTTGTCGATTTCACGTTTGGTATTTTGGGTGATCGAAATACAAGCATATATGAATCTGAAGTAACTAATCAAAAGTGTCCTATGAAGGACAATGCAACAACATTGGATAGTATCCTGTTTCTGGCAAGGATACACACTCATAATGTAATTCGCCTGTTCCTTGCATGCAGAGAGAAGCAGGTTATCCAAAACGAAGGGTCTATTCCTGTGTGTTTTCTTCTAGGTCGGCCATTATAAATGTAGAAGATTTCCTCTGAGAACAGTACCTATAACATTATCACAATTTATGATCAAACAGCCATATACATAAACGATGTTCAAACGTCATAAAATATAGACAGTCATGAAACTCGCACAAGTAAAAGTCTTACAAGTTTACATTTTGTTAGTACGACAAGTTTAAATAAACATGAGTTGTCACACGGCAGACACGCAGTTTATACGCTACTACAAAATTGATCGAACAACTCCCCGCAAAGGGAAGAAATAAATGCTCATATGTAAACAAAAGTGTTGTCTGCTTCTAGTCTATCCTATTGTTAATATTGACATGTTTTTGGTACTATTTTTAGTGTTTGATAGTACGGTATTGTTTGCTTTAGTTTGCATTATACAAGTGTGAGTTACATAGCAAGTGTGTTTGAGTAACTCAGATTTGATGAATTGTTTACGAATTTGTTACCGGTATAACGAATGTGTAAAAAGCCAAGAATATGAACCGAAATAAGACGTATTTTCTGAACTTCGACAATAAACATTGTTTAGACTAATTAATTTAAAGTGACACTCTCATTCAAAATCAATACATACACATTTTTTACAAACATAAATTTTGAGTGATAAAGCCTTAACTACTTTTAAAAAAATGTATTTAACAGAAATTTTAATTACTGAAAACAAGTGTATCTAAAAGCTGAAAACACAAATATATTAAATGATTGGTGATGCTAAAACATTTACTGTGTTCTTTTATCGGTTAATAAGGTAGAAATACCGTGTGTTCGTCACCTTTCTTTCAATTTAAACTCGCTATTCTTCATAAGAATCATGCATTTCGACATTTCTTCATCATTTTTATATATAAAACAATTGTATTCATTGTGGTTAATCTTATTTGTGAGTAAGAGTGCATCTTTTACATATTGGCTCATGGGTGTAGTTTATTGAGCTTCCTTTATTATTAGAACAATGAAACCTGCATGAATAATTGTTACTTCTTTATACTTTTTAAACATTATTTTCCCTCAGTTTGGGCTCTTCATTTCTCTGCAGAACGTTAAATAAAAACAGTATACTGTACATAGAAGATCTTGAATAAATCATATAACGCGCTTTAGAATGTAACGAAGGTCATGCACATATAACTGATGGTTTG
The DNA here is from genome assembly GCF_026914265.1 of Mya arenaria. NCBI lineage: Eukaryota > Metazoa > Mollusca > Bivalvia > Myida > Myidae > Mya > Mya arenaria. Next base: position 61,644,793 of record NC_069132.1, on the reverse strand, counting down.
AGAACCCCACGCTGGAAAAGTTTATAAGATTGAGGGTTAAGATCAGCAAGCAAGAGAGTTTATAAGAATGGAAGCTTTAAAATGTTCAGCAGAGATGTGTCATATTACTTATGCTTTAGAAAGAGACGACGATAAGTTTAATGTGTTTGCGGTTTAGTAAGTAATGTCATTTTAAATATTATACTGATATTTTGAAACGTGATGTATGAACAGTTTATAGAACAGGTGCTTTATTACCTAATGCAGCAATATAGCTTTATTTCGCTGATTAGGCATCAATGAAATGAGGCTTTAAAATACAAAGCAGGAAAGTAATTCATGGATAAAGACTCCTAGAGGTGGGACTTTAGAACCGTACACATGCCATTGTCATCAAAGAGTAGCTTTTAACGTCAAACGTGACTGTTGAATATGTCTGATGCTTTGGAATGTTACGAAAGAGATGTTTGCAGAAACTTTGCCAAATGTTTTATAAAATGGAGACTAAACACAGTTACGCAAGAAAGTTTCATATAACTGAGGTTTAGAGCACCACTCAAGACAATTTATTGAAGTGAGGCTTTAAACGTAACAAAGAACATTAAACTATGGAGTTTAAGTTATTTCTGTACGATTTGAATATCTTAAATATATTGTGAAAAGGTACATCACTTTTCCTTTCATAAAATATTATTTTAAGCTATTAAAACAAGCACATATAATCAATGTCTACAGTGTAAATAATTATCGCCGCATTAATAAAGAAATCCTAATTTACCCGATCCACCTAACTGCTAGACGGCTTTCATTCTAAGGTAAAATCTCTATTAAGCTATTTCCCTTAAATTATATAACTTTATAAATATTAACAGCAAATTTTGTATTGACATTGACATTTTCCGATTTACTAAATGAATTTCGGTTGGAAACACTCGTGTGATACTCTATGTTATGTTGGAAACACTTGTGTGATACTCTATGTTCTGTTGGAAACACTCGTGTGATACTCTATGTTTTGTTGGAAACACTCGTGTGATACTCTATGTTCTGTTGGCAACACTCGTGTGATACTCTATGTTCTGTTGGAAACACTCGTGTGATACTCTATGTTCTGTTGGAAACACTCGTGTGATACTCTATGTTCTGTTGGAAACACTCGTGTGATACTCTATACTCTGTTGGAAACACTCGTGTGATACCGTATGTTTTGTTAGAAACACTCGTGTGATACTCTATGCTCTGTTGGAAACACTCACGTGATACTCTATGGTCTGTTGGTAACACTCGTGTGATACTCTATGTTATGTTGGAAACACTCGTGTGATACTCTATGTTCTGTTGGAAACACTCGTGCGAGACTCTATGTTCTGTTGGAAACACTCGTGTGATTCTCTAAGTTCTGTTTGAAATACTCGTGTGATACTCTATGTCAACATCTCAGGTAAATGAGAGCAGTAATGTAATATTATACCGTTCTCTTTGAGTGTATGTAACTCAAATTATATCTCAAGTTCATGTCCTTTTATGCAATATATAATTTATTCTCTTGATACATTTGATTGAATTAAAACGACTAATTAAATAATATAATTATTATAATGTATATAAGGACCTGGCTCATTTGTTTGATTGATGACAATGAGACCGGTAATCGAACTATTCAATGATCACAAATTATTCAATGCAAAAATATACAAACTCAAGCATGAAAACACTCAATTATATTGCAAATAATAAAATATGGACGGATGTATAATTAAATGTTTTACCCGTAAAACTAATTATCATAATTTATAACAAATAATATTAAAGAATGTTTTATATTTATCATACATGTAAACACAAGTAAATAACATTTTCTCTAATACTATATTGATGTATTTCTGCTAACAATTTGATACCTCTTTAGAAATACAAATATTTGTAAAAAATATCTATGCTAGGTAGTTTACTAGAAAAGTTGAATGAAACGCGTTTTAATTATTATTTTATGAACTGTCTTTATAGTCATATTCTTATACTTAAAATAATTTTAAACATATCAGTGCATGGACTTGTTTGAACGGTAGCAACCTCACAACACATGCTTCATACAAAAGTATACAGTCTGATTGGTCGCGTCGATTTTGAGCCAACGGGATTCAACTGTACATTTTAACGTATTTCGCAAAAGTGATGCACCAGTCTTTACAGAGTAATTCAGATTAATGGTAAATCGATAATCCCGGTTATGTATGCAATTGATGTGCTTAGATTAACCATTATCATAATCTGTCCCGCCGGCCTGTACACGTGCATTACTTACATTTTGGCATCATGATGACGAAATAAACATGACGCGTGCGTTCCAAACAAGTTAACTAAATTTATCAATTACATGTCTAAAAAATGCAGAATTTACGTCATTTGTGCTCAAGAGATTTGACTTGTTGCTAAATAATTAACTGTGTTGTTGCTTATGGAAATATACATTTCAGGCTTAATACTAATCATGGCCATATAAATGTTAGGTTTCCTGTCAACCCCCCCCCCCCCCGAAAAACACACAAAGAAAACAAAAAGAAAACACGACCAGTTCTGTTTTCAAATGTCCAATGTAATCAAACTTTAATTTTTTACATCATGTTTTCACCAACACTACCTAAAAAAAAAGTGAACATTTTACGAAAAGTAATTGGCTACCTAGTTCCAAACTCTACGAAGCTCCCTTCTCTTCTTCTTTGAATGTTATTTCCAATTTCAAGCTCTAATCAGCACGCCGGCGCTATTATCATTAAACTGCACAGCGCAGCCATTCATTAAACTAATGCTAACTTAGACTTAAGTGAGTTTGTGTTCAGTTTTCTTTTACATGTTACGTTTTCGATTATCATTATTTACATTAAAGAGTTTAAAATCAATATAATGTTTATTATTATCTGGATATTTATATTCTTATTGCCCGGTAGGTCAGTTTTAATATGAGCCTAACGCTAAACATACAATGAAATCAGTATGGCCTAATATAGTTCAATAACCGACATAGCAAAACTAAGGTAAGTAAGTATGGCCTAATATAGTTCAATAACCGACATAACAAAACTAAGGTAGGTCGGTATTGCCTAGTACAGTTCAATAATCGGAATGAAAAAAACTATGGATAGTCGGTATGGCCAAATACAGTTCAATAACCGAGGTAACACAACCAAGATAAGTTGGTATGGCCCAGTACAGCTCAGTAACATAACAAAACAATATATACAATACAGGATAGTCGGTTTGGCCTTATATAGTTCAATAACCGGCATAAAAAACTAAGGTAAGTCAGTGTGGCCTTATACAGATCTGTAACCGACAAAACAAAACAAAGGTAAGTCGGTATGGCCTAATACATTTCAATAATTCAATCACCGACAAAATGAAACTAAGTTAAGAAATTTTAAAAAACAGGTACATGATCTAGCATTGAATATTTTAAATAAAGCGGTAATATCAATTTTGTTTGTAACATAGCTCGTATATATATTATAACTACAAATATTTAAAAAATCATACCGCAGTGTTTGCTTAATCACATAAACGTGTACGGTAACACTCTAGAACGTAATTGGGAATGTAAAATGTACAAGTAAGGTAGATATTTACCTGTTCCTTTCATCCTCAATATTTGCACAAGATAAGCGGGTTAAGTTATGATCCAAGGGTAAACATATCATATCACCTCGATAGAGTGCATATAACTAGGTCAGTAATAAACTCATGGGAGAAAACTAGGGTGTATATTATTAAATAGTAATCTTCAGTAATCTGCCCTGTGATCATTTAAATGTTTTCAATTACCGTTTTCACGGTAGGATATGGATCAGAAAACCCGTTTTTATGGGATTGTAAGTGTATCATTTTTTCAATGCGTCCGTCTAATCCTAACAAAACATAGATATCCTGACTGACAGTTTATTTCTGACATGAATATTTTATTTCGCGAAAAAACATAAGATTTACAACGAAATATTTCAACGTGTACATATATAAAAGCACTTCATACAAACGATAACAATCCAGAAACACAGCACGTAATAATTGTTTTTAAAACTTATTTTTATTTTTTAGTGTCTTATGGATTTCAATTAAAAGGCAAATCTGCCACATTTACTTCTAATCAGATTTCTTTCATTTATATGATTAGCAGTCATCGCATTTTGAAATGGGCCGTTCATCATTTTTTCTTATATTCATTTATTTTCAGCATTTATGATAATTTGACAAGGAAAAGTTATTTTTTATTTTTTCCTCAATTTCTTTAACTTAAGCTTAGCAACTAAAGTAGCTTAGATTTAACCCCTTTTTATTTTATCCTAATTTAATGTTACCAAAAATAATGTCCTTTTAAAGTCAAGATAGTATGTTAATCGTGCACGTATGTAACAAAACCAAAACCAGTTAGCTTAGCTTATTCCTGCTTCCTTAAGAATTTTCGAGACAGTTATATACGAGCGCTACCATCTGGTTCTGTATTAATGCATGCCGATGACGACATTACTATATACATCTCCTCAATAGCTAATCGGATGTCATAAATGCCCATGTACTATGAACGTTCATCATAAATACGTTGAAAAGCACCTGTATTGTTTGTGCTGATATTTACAAGTGTTTTACACGGTATAGTTGTAGCCCCACGTTTTTCATAGATGTTGGCAGTGATTACAAGTATTAGAACTAAACTTGGCGACATTAATATGATCAGGCACGGCTGAATGAGCTTTCTTTGACGGCATGTACGTGTTTATTATTTAACAACTTGAAGTTACTTGTAACCTTAATAACATTATGAGGGATGAATTAAAAACTGAAATAAAACACCGGACTAGGAGTAAAAAGGTACAGTTAATATTGCATGTTCATCGAGTACTTAAGTCAATAGTCACTGTTTTGCAACTGTTCTTTAATTAATATTTCATATTATTCAATTGATCTAATTTTGATTTATTTCTCAATGTTCATGTCGTGTCCTGTTTAACTCATGAAAAGGAATACACCCATATAGGTTCATTAACTTTTACTGCATGGACATATTCTCGTCCTCATCAAAATCAATTTGTTTTTGAAGAAAAAATCACGATATGAAATATGTGTTCATCCAATGAAGACCGATGGAATTACGATTTCACTCTCAACTGGATTGTGTATGCACTTCCAAGTTGAAATAAATTTAAATGACTTCAAACACGTTTTGTATAACTGACTATATTAGGATGCAATGCAGGTCGATTGTTCTGGTCAATACCAGTAGGGTAAAACTGGGACTCTCGCAGCCATATTTGGCGATTTCCCGCGTTAGCGGCCATGTTTGGTGAAATCCAAGACAAAGGGTCATTGTCTTTTAGTAAGTAGCATAAAACCTAAACTTAGATTATCAGTATTAATCTTCTTGCGATTGAAGTTGGCAGCCATTATTTTACCGGCTTATATGAGTTATAATTTGACACCATATGACTCAAACAGGAGAATGTTTGATTCCTTTTGGGATGAGAATTGAACTATGCTACCTTGGATCACCGATTTTGAAGCAATTTCCATATACGAATGGTTGCGAGATAGTCATAGACATCTGAAAGATTTATTAAGAAGTACCAATTTTCAAACCAAAGTTGATCAGTACAATAGCCATCAAGAGATTGAAGAATTTTCGGATAGATGTAAATTCATTCCCTTTTTAACCGTATACACAGGACTTAAAGACGAGCCCATAGTACGAGAATAATCGACGTCCAAGACATATTTTTTTTTTATTTTTTGGATTGTCAATAGTGGTATATAACAAACCGAACAAATTGGATATTGTAAGTCTGTGCTTAAACAGTTGTCTGAAGTGTTTAAAAATACAAAAATGGCTCAAGCTCAGATACGTTTTTCTAACGAGTTGCAGACATATTTGGGAGGTTTTGGTTTTGAAAATGTCTCTTGGTCACCAATAAGAAGGGAAATTACATGCACACTTGGTGATAAATGTGTCATAGTTGTGAAAGAGAGACAGCGACGCATTTAAATAATATTTAAAAAGGGTCACCAAAGTTTTCAATTACCATTTGATATTTTTGAAACTCTCTGTGATATGAAGGAAAGTGTTCAGTTGTTGGCTTCATTCTTACACGGACAGTCGAAATGACGACTTCAAAACTATAAGAGTTTGAATATAGTTCTCCAAGCATGCTATTCTATCAAGACAGACTTAAAACGTTCGACATGTGGTCACCTCAAATAAAACCAAACAAGTTCCAATTAGTTTCAGCAGGATTTTATTATACTTGCAGAAATGACACAGTAGAGTGTTTTTCTTGCGGTTTGCGATTACATCAGTGGCAGAAAGGAGCCGAGTCGTTGTTAGAACATAAAACACATTCTCCAAGTTGTTTATTTCTGACCATAATTCGACATAATATAAACGACATTTCATGGCAGCATAAGGACACCCGATCTTCGTCCTCCAATGACTCATCCCTAGCACCATGGACGTGGACCGAACCTCTGGCGGGTTTTCAATATGGCAATATAACCGGATGATCAGACAATTCAAATTTGAATTTTTCCGTTATATTTTTTCCGTTACCATATGTAACTATAAAAGACATACAACATAGCACAAACATGCAGTGTTTCATCGACATTTGATGTGATCATATCGCAGCAGAGAAACTTAACATGGATTGCAGTGAACTATCTCAAGATATTTATGAAAATGAGCATTGTGACTCCAAAACGAATGTTATGGACACTACAGAGATTTATACTCCAGTTTCTACAAGTGTCACGCTAATGAAATCGTACTTTGACTTTGTATATGCGAAGGCACTGTGTGAGGTTATGGGTATGGTGACTAGACAACTTTGCTATGGTTTCCAGATGGATCCCCCATCTCAAAAAGATCACGATTGTATCATGGATACAGACCCTGATGATGATGAACATAAAATAGAACGTTACTTTAGTGACATGTTAAACGCAGTTAATGAAAAAAATATACTCCAAAGTTGGGAAGAAATTGTGCGCATTTCAAACATTCCCTCTGAAATGATTGATTTACACAAACTTTTGCTAGAGAGCAATGACTATCTACAGATAATGAAAACCGAGCGGTGGTGTGAAAAAATGAAAAGAATGGTGTTGACAATCAATCGCATTGAAGATCGACTGTTTCATCCATCACGTTGAGCAAAAGAATGTTCACAACACAACAAAATGGACATATTATGCAATGTTGTATGTGTTTTACTGCATTTTTTCTTCAAAAGAAGAATTTATGAGAAATTAAGAATTCTGGCATTGTGTGGCGTAAAATGACTTGTTATATTTATTACTTCACGAATTTCCTTTTTGCATGTTTCAAATAAACATTTAATTCACTTTATGTACATGTATGTCATTGTATGTATATGCGTGTGTGATCATATGCTGACTTATTTTATACATGTTTAGTTTCAAATAAATGTATTTATATCTATACATGTTTTCATTTCCTTGCTTTAGTTTAATTAACAACCCATGTGCCCCATAATATAAACTACTTACAACGATGATCATGTTTAATCATGGATAAAACGCAGAAGGAACATATCCTATCACAATATTATTTCGATTCTAAAAACGCAGGCAGCTTTTTGGGTGCAAAAAAGTTACACAGGATATTAAAACAAAACTATCCAAGAGTATTTACTACTTATTTCATACAGAAATGGCTCAACAATCAAGATTCGTATGACATTCAACGTTAGTCGAGACATACATATAAAAGACCACGTGTTGAAGTGGCGGGTATGAACGATCAGGGTGATATGGATTTAATGGCAGTTGATAACATTGCTAAATACAATGATGGAGTTAAATACCTACTCATTGTTATAGATATATTTTCACGTTTTCTATCCGTTCGACCCTTAGTTAATAAAACATCTAACACGGTATTGTCAGCAATCAAGGATATTCTTAGTGTTTATACGTTTTAAACGTTAAGAACGGACCGAGGTTATGAATTTATCAATCGTGAATTAAAAGCGTTTATGCAAAAGAAGAGAGTTTACTTGTTTAATACACAAAGCACCGCTAAAGCAAACTATGCAGAGCGAGTCATTCGTACCCTTCGCGGTATGATATTTAGAATGTTAAGATATCAGCGGAATAATAGATATATAGATCACCTTCAAGCAGTGTTAATAGTTACAATAATTCCCCTCATCGGAGTTTGGATGGATTAGCACCAAGTGATGTTACAAAGAAAAACGAGACACAACTTTGGAGTAAAATGTATCTAAAACCTGATAAATTCCCCAAAACGCCTCCTCTCTTTAAATATAAAATTGGTGATTTGGTTAGATTAAGTTACACGAAACATCCCTCTAGAAGAGCTTATCAACAAATTAGATATGGTGTTGTTGTACGAATTGACACTAAACGGTCAGGCTTTAGTCTTTAAATTCCTTGAAATCACTTTCAATCACGCGATGGCTAGGTTCTGATGAACTTTTGTTTGTCAATGACCTGTGATCTAGCATATAAAAGAATCACATATAAAGATGGTGGAGGTTGTGATAAGTCCATCGTCTGATAAGGGAAAACAATACCATTAAATAGATCCTAGGTCGATGACCCTATGTTAGATAAATCGTTTACATAATATAATCAATGTAGGGGGCAACTGTGAACGCAGCAATACAAACAATAAGCCACAGCATATATTGAGGCACAGGTAAAATGTCATGACGAGTTACCTCACAAATCAGTCCTGATGAATTAATTGTTATTTAAAGCGAAAGATAATGATAACTAGTCGGAAGCAAAAAAATAAATAAAATAATGTATCAAGTATCAAGAATTTTCTTTTCTTCTGTTGTAAATCCGTTATAAATGATATATTTGAGGAAAACATTATTTTATCTAAATAAAAAGAATGAAAAAAATCTCAATTTTTGATGAACTTTGCTTTTATTCCTTTAGAAAAGAATCTATTACAGCATTAAACGGGTTTCCATTACTGACATGAAGCACGTAGTTTCGCTTAATACAGGTTATATAAGTTAAGACTAAGCCCCTTTAATGAAACCGACACCTAAACTAATACAACAGGGTGTGTACTCAATACCGGTCTTAATTGGATATAGGAAGGATGTAACTAATCGGATTACTCGATATATATAATGGAATTTAAGGTGAATGGAGTCAATGATGACTATAAAATTGGCCCAAGTTGCATATTGACTATTAACCCTAGAACAGCACTCCAAGGTAAATATGTTGCTCTTATGGAAACATATGCAAATCGGAGAAGTCAAAATATGCTGAAGTAATGATAAACAGATACGCACAATGGTAAATACTTATTAAACCTCGTTAATGCTAAAGGCTGAAAATTTGTAGTTATTTATGAACGTAAAGTTACAACTACATGCACACAAAGTTAGAACTGAGACGAAGCTTAACTACGTGCGTTGAACATGTACATAAAAGTTAAAACATATTTAAATGTTTTTTGAGTGTTTTAGTGGCTAAACACCTCATGTTTTTAGAAATTCGGCAATTTATTTGTTCATATTCTTGAAAAAAAGGGTTGATATTAAAATAACAATTAGATGAAGTCATAAAGCTGTTTAATGTCATTTCTTACACAAATAAAACAGTCGTTATATGCTTAAGTAGGGTTTCTTCCTCACATATTTATTAACACATTAAACAATTCCTGTGTACCTGCAATAATTGCTAGCATATTTAAATAATAGTCTTAAGATTGATGTGATATGCATAAATATAGTTATACGTATTTGAAGGTGTAAGCTCCATTTCCTGGGTACAATTTAGTACAATAGTCATTTTCAAAGCTGAGAAGTGGTGATTGAGCCAAGCATATATAGCGCGAGAAGCTGTCAAGTGTATCAGCAAACCACTCGTACGACATCACTAGACACTCAAGCATAAATCAGGATAACTTGCATGTATTGTATCAAATAATAACATAAACACACTATTTTTGAAGAAACATTTCACATAACGTGTAATTTTGGCGTTCGGGTTCAAGTGTTTGGGTTTCCGCCTACTCTCGCGTATGCCCAATGTTCAAGCCCCGAATGGAGCTGTTCAGATACATTTATGATATTGGCCGTTGTGATCCGGCTATTGATTATTACTCTGAGTTATAAAGAGGAGTTGACCTAGCTATTTTTTCGTACTTCACATTCCTATAATGATATACACCGTAAGAGCGATGAAAGATGCACTAGTTCTTAAGAGTTCCGAGTTCGCCAAGTTTTAGTATGTTGCCTTGACATCCAAATGAGTGTATCTAATATTGTAGCTGATATATCCTGTTTTATTGGCAATTAATACCTATACTTTGGTATTGGACGTCTTATAACAAATACGATTGTGATTGCATGAACATGTGTATATTGGAAATAGGCGGGGGCATGTCAAGCTGTTCAGATACAGATATATTAAGTAAGACATAAATCACATATCATAATAACCTGAGGTGCTATAAAATTCAAAGCCTGGTTGAAATTTTATGTTTTCTTCAACATATATGATATCGAGTAATACAAAACATTTTCATTAATTACTAGCAAACAACGTAAGGCAATGATTACATTACAAGGGATTATATTATGAAAACGCTACACACATTGAATACCATATTATGATATTATACGACTGAAATGGATACTTGGAGCGCTTCCAAAACAAAATTGTACAATTTAAGATAAGATAAAACAAGTCCTCTGTACACGTGATTTATAACGTATTAAACTGCATAGCAGTACGTTTGTTTGGCATTACATAGTTTTCACGTTTTGTTTACATTTACCTCGTAATCATTTACTAGTATAACTTCCTAAATTAAAGTGACACTCTTATTCAAAATCAATACATGCACATGAATTGCGAACATACATTTTGAGTGATAAACCGTTTACTACTTAAACTTCTTTAACTACTTACTACATAATATATTTATGAAAAATACTTATTACTGATAACACTATTGTAATGGTGTATTTAAGAGCTTAAAACGCAAAAATATTAAATGATTTTTGATTGCTAAAATATTTACTGTGATCTACTATCGTCCATAAGGTAATAAGGTTTTTTGCACTTTTCTGTCAAAATACAATTAAAACTACAGGGTCAAGGTTTTTAATCAAAAACTTTAGCAAAAACTATTTGCAAGGGAAACGACCAGGTTCCAAAATACACCAAACGAAATACACAAATCGTACAAACATTACAGTTCGACCAATTATGCACTAAAACACAATATTGATACCTGCTCAGATCACGACACTGGAACGGTCAGTTAAAGGACCGACTGGGGATTTAAGTTTTTTCATGCGCACACAACATCAAATCTGCAATAACTTCTATGATAATATAATGATTATTAATTCAAAGCGCCAGACAAGGAGGGTAACAGTTCCAAACACGTTTAAAGGGTTTGTATGACTCGGTCGGGCATGTAACCTGGAACTTCCGAACCCAAATATGTCCGTCAATAAATTATTCAAACTAACACATTACGTTATGGGTTGTTTTGATCAAGCATTCGAAATTTAGTCTAGACTCAAAGGTAAACCCCCCTTTTTACTGACATTTTAAAGAAATAATCATGTAATCATGTATTGATATTAAAACATTTATGTAAACATACCTATGTGCTGTTTTGTAGCGCTATGTTTATTTATATTGTATCTTCTAACAAGGTCATAGTTGAGGTGTTGACTGATTCTCACGTGACTGCAGATTCCATTGTACCTCTGTTATGAAACATTAAAGCTTTTTTTAAAAATGGGAACATTCTAAGCAGGACAATCTAAACATGCCCGATATGTTTTTGTGTATTAACGTCTTCTACGTGTGCAGATATAAGGTTTCAACTTTGGTTATATTATTAAAAACTGTTAACAATAAAATATTAAAATGATAAAAACACGCACACATCCCGCATGGACAATTATAACATTCTACAATTAAATAATCATATGTAATACAACATATAATCACAAAACATATCCAATATAAACTTTAAGGAAAACACAGTTAAAACAAGACATTATTAACTTAGAAGAGAAGATTGAACGATGGCATAATGTATTGTCGTACCAAACATACAATGGAAAGTACAGCAAAATTTAGGCTGACAACAAAATGACGAATTATGCTTTAAGAGTCACAAGGATATTGCCTAACTGACTCTATTGAAAAAACTCACAACATCATATAGCAACATAACAGAGCTTTAAACGAATCAGAATAAATCAAAAATCTTTGACAGTACGTTACATTTATACCACTATTGTACAAAAATATGAATTAACTTGCTGATATTATTAACATTGTATGCACAGGTCATGCTTGCTGTGTTTCTATGGCAATTACTCTCATATGGCTTCCAATTTCTCTTTCAATTGAACAGTACTCGTCTTAACGTTTATTTAACAACAAAATAAAACAATCATAAACCGTATAAATTCTCACCAAGGTAAATAACATTTCAAATTATGTCTTAGATTACTTGAAACAACTACGTAAAAGATAGTATACAACTCGCAAATTTCAGTGTTTTACACGAGTTCATTTCGTCATGTTTAACATGCGTCTCTGTTACCTTGTCTGTCAACTTCGCTATCAGCTATCATATCATTGCAAACTCAGCGCGACTACGGACCTGAAAAAATACCATTATAAATGAACTGCAATCGTATAAGTGAAACACATAAACATGGATAATGCCTTATCTGCTAACTGATTATCACACTGTATTTTCTAAAACTGTCAACCGATATTAAAACAAAGGTACTGCATTCATCAGGAAATGCGTTTATTTTTAAACAAATTCATGCCGTTATGTGAAGTTCAAGTAACCTTTCCTTCTTCATAGTAGACACAAAAATACATATAAAAAGGACATTATCATTTGGAGTAGACTATCGGTATCATACGACTGACGAAAGCTACCAACCATTAACAGTGAAAGTCTCTAGCTTTCCTTCCTGATCTATGTCCGAAATATATATATAAATAATAATTGTATTGAGTGCTTTTAAAACAGTTGTAGTTTCTTTCGTTTAAACAAAAGTTTGAACAAAACTATATAACTATGTTTTCCATTCAAGTATACACAATTATAAATTGATTTTAAAAATATGACGTTTGAATAAAGATTTGTTTTGGAAATAAACTTACCGTTTATGAAGAAAACGGCAATTCCATTATCCGAAACATGCCTTGAATATTTGATTAGGTACAAAACATTGGCCGAAAACTTTTGTTCGAACATAAATCCATTGCTATATATCGTAATAATTATGTTTTTAAAATGTCTGTGGTTAAACTTAGCTAATACACTTAAATAACCTCCACATGTGATAGCAACAAAGAAGCGTGGTCTTCATCCCATCTTGGAAACAATCCGTCTACAAACGAAGAACGATATTTTCTGAAAATAACTGTGATTTGATATGCATGTATCATGAACCCATTTTATATTATGAAACAAACTATACAACTGGTAGAACGGCTTTTAATCTAAAAAATGTTAATCCACTCATGATTAATCACTTTCAAATATTTGTTTTCAGTAAATGGTGGCAACTGTTAAGTTGTTAACGTGTCCCTACCCTATTTTATTAGTGCATAAACTGTTATAAATAGGATTGTACATGCATTAAAAAGTGATTGATGAATGTTTATGAAGGCTAGCCAGTCTACGTCATTAGCGATCAAAGGTTTTGGCATATGGGACGTCCCTCGGGTATAGCAAAGGGTTAATCAAAAACGGGGTATTCAGAAATTTAAATAAAATACCAAATAAACTAAAAAAATAAGCAGCAAAGTATTTCAAACAATTTATTTTAGAATTCTGTGTTAGTGTATTTGATAATACACGTGGAAATATGTTTTTCTATGAAACTTGTCAAATGAAATAATCTATCACTGGAATCACGAAATATTCTCTTTATTCATTACCAAACAGCTCTGTGAACCGTAATGTTATGTAGTTATATAAATAAATATAAATGTTTGTTGTTAATATGCCGCGTCTAAATGTGTCGTTTTCTTTGAAATCATAAGCCGATTAGTTTTAAAATACTATTAGACACAACATTAGACTTTTATTGAGTCACATATGTTGATAGCAACCAGGGCATGTATGGGATGTGATATAATGTGACTTTGTGCTAGTAGCCTCGTAACAGGAGGCAATAAATGTATCAACTGTAAAAGTGACATTAATCTTCGTTAAGATAAAAATATAAAATTGTTTTAAGGACTATCGTGTGTTACAATAATTTAGTTGAAACAAGCCCAATAATCGAAAAATCAATTCCCTATTCCCTATTCCCTAAACTATTATATCACCTTCTCTAAAAAAATCAATTTTATTTCAATGATATGAGTTTGGAAGATTTTAAGAAGAACTTGTGTAACCGATTAATACATATAGCATGAACTTGCAACTTGCGTATATATAACAACATGCTAGACAAAAATGGAACTTTCATACGTGGTCGACTGGCCGAGGAAAAACTGAGATAAAACCCTCCTTTTTAGGAAAACTCAGAAACTGCTCGATTAGCATCCAGATTTACAGCATTTTTCTTGTACCACTAGATGTCGGGCCTCATTTCCCATAAGCTCCTTAACAATGATGTATAATAAACATATCATATACATGATTCATGTGTACGTACTATATCAAGTTGTACAAGTGTATATTACATCGCTATGTTTTTTGTAGACAATTGAAAACGAATAGACCATTTATATAATGAATTTGCATAATAACAGAAAACTTTCACCATAAACATTTCTTATAAAATTGATCAAGCATTTGAATCGATGCCTTTACATGTACATGCGCACGAAATACGCGTGCGTATGAATCACTCGGACTTACAAAACACCTGGTGGTTATTCCATTAAAAACAAAAACAAGGGAAATTAGTTTTCTTCTTATTTGTTTTACTCAAACGTAGAAAATTATCATTTCCTTAATAACATTCTATAACCTCCTATTGAAAAAAACAAACTTTTTCAATGTTATTATGTTGGAAGTTTCAGAGAAGCACTTAGGAAACCGATGGAATTAAAAGAACGGGAAATCTGATATAAATTATCAGTTATTTTTAATTTGATGATCTTTTTTAAATGTACCCATTGTTGATTGGTAATGACTTTTAAACTTCTGTTTACAAACTAAATGCTGAATACAAATATTAAAGACACTTAACACATATCTATTTTTACTAGATTCAATTGAAATAACATCCGTGTTTTTCGACATCTTCTTCTTAACACGACAGATGCCGATATACGTTTCACCAGCAGATCTTAATCAATGATCACTATATTTCTTACTATTGTCAACTTCAGCAGCAAGTGCCAGAATAAATACATTTCACATGTTCGTTTTACATATAGATATACAGCATAATCATGTATAGACAATATAGATTTGGATACACTCATCCTTTATTTAAGATCAATGAATCGTTAGTAAAACTTGACACAACATGGAACGAGTTATAGCTATAATAATCTAAGTCACTAAACACTTGCCTTTTTAGCACTTCGTAAAAGTTTAGCAGGCAAAATATCCCTTCTCCCTAGACCGTAAGTTAAATCAAAATTTCTAACTGAAAGAACAAATTCCGTATTGATAACAGCTATTAAATTGATTCGGTTAGCAATTATGGCTTATGACTTAGAATTATTTCATTCGTATAAATCAATAAAACAACAATTTTACATTTAAACGATTACTGGTGACGTCACCGTATTCTTTAACAATACATCTCTGGCGATTCCGCCTTGAATCAGCGATGCCGCTTTTTATAACTTCACTTCATAACAATATTATATATGAACTAGCACTGGTGATTCCACCATGTACAGTGTACAAAATGATTCATCTCTGGCGATTCCGCCATGACTCATCAAAGCCGAATTTTATAATTTTATAACAATATTTGCAAATTTACTAGTACCGTAACTAGTGAAGCCACTGTATTCTGTGATAAGAATACAGCTTTGAGTTTCAGCAAACGAAACAGCTGATAAGCAATCATTAAAAGCTAAGCTTAACCATTAAGATTTTCAACTTTGGCGCGTGTTTAAAAGTCCGCCTTCTGCCACTCATTCAGTACACATTCCCTGCATCATTGACAATAGGTCAACCAATGAGGTTAAAAATTACTCCGCCCCTTCTTAATCATTGCGAATTTACTTCATATCATTTAAGTATCAATTATTTTTCTTATTAAAATACTACTTTTAATTCCAAAATTCTGAATTTTAAATCTTCTGAACCAAATAATCCAGAATTATTTCAGCAAGGTGTGTTAAAAATCACTGTTGGCAAATCAAACAAATTAATTATATTCACAGCCAATCAATGAAAATAACGTAAGAAATAAGCAAATGATTTCAAACTGTTTCAAAACTAAACACAATCCAAACATCCCATTGTTTTCTAAGGAAAACGTATTTTAATAGGTTGTCACCCAATAATGGCAACTTGTCCGTCTAGCTATTATAATGGCAGCCATGCCAAATGTACTTGTTCAACTATAAAAACAAGTATAGAAACAATATCTGTGTATATATTAGGAAACACAGAACGAATCTCTGAAATTTACATAAAACATTCTTACTTATCCTCAAGGTTCTAAACAACTCTACTGAAGAAATAATTAAACTAGTACACTTTAAAATACATATTTTAATGCCAACATTCTGAATTTTAAATCTTCTTAACCGAAAAATCCAGAATTATTCGGCATTGCTTCAAATCGTTCTCGTTCAATTCAGAGAGGATTAAATTTCATTTATAATACTTATATCTATATGTTTACTATATTGCCACGACTATGGGTGCGCTGACAGGTAATATTATATCAGAAAACCACAATATGCGGGGAAACACCATCGGAGCGCGGCACTTGAACAGGAAGTGACGTCAACGAAAAACAGCTGTCATGAGGTGAAACAGCTTATTTGTTCACAGCCACGTGGTAGAACCGGGGAATCCGTGTAGCCCCGGCCTCATTGTTTTGCATCGTTCTGCTACGTGTTTCTCGCAAAACAAAATAGAAAACGTCACCTATATATTAGTTAATAGTATGTCAACCAAACACTCACTTTCTAAGTAAAACTAGAAGCACTTGATATTAAATTAGCGGGAAAAAATCATCTAACACAAATTTATTTATGCCTTCAAAAGCAAAAGAAAACAATTATTACTGGTTACAAATTATGTATAAACTGAATTAACTCATGAATTCTACATGTCCCATTTTCCACTGCATAATCTTAATCATCATGTTATACATGGTATACATATATTCGTCATTTAAAATACATACAACAAACATATTTTCAATACGACTTACCCTCTGTAAGAGGATTAAAATCATGCTTTGTCCGGTTACTTCAATAAACACGGACTTCTGCCTACTGCCCGGTACGACCTCAATTTTAACAATCAATTGTATCGATTTGAACGTATCGGTACCCCAAAGCTGATTGCCTTTACACCCATATGCGCACGAAATACTCGTGTGTATGAAACACTCGTGCTTATAAAGCGCCATCTGGAGGTTATTCCTTTATCAACAAGGGAAACTAATTGTCTTCTAATTCATTTAACTCAAACGTAGACAATTATAAAACGTGTTTGCAATATCGTTATTAAATGTTAGTTTGTTTCCATTTAAAACATTAAGTGCATTCAAAGAGGAATATAAACATTATACAATACACTGAACGCAACAGTACGTATTTCAATAGCTAAACATACAGAAAAGTGTTTTAAATTATAAGCTAAAATAGGTATAGTGTTTATCTTAATGTGATGACACGCAAACATCATACATCGTATTTAATTTTTAAATGGCTAATGTTAAAGCGCTTTATGTCGAGTATGGAGTCGGAGCCTTCCGAAAATATTTGTTTATAAGAAATGGGGAATTATAAATTAAAACAGTCATTATGATCCTCAAATGTATTTCTATGTATGTCAAGTGTATTGTTGTGACATAGAGAAAATTACATTAGCATTAATACTAAATGGATTATATGATTATATTGAAAGAAAAAAGGGAAAAGATGTGTAACAATAAACTCATTTTGATTGAATGATCATAAATCAAGATGTGTAGCAAAATGTGGTCGGTTACACTAAGAAGGCCCTAGAAGACACCAGACACTAAAATAGTCTGTGCCACAAGTATACTATTTTGCACCGTACGTCATATTCTTTGATGACATCATGCGTGCCAATTTTGTATTGCTATGTAATTAAAGCTCTTGTGGGAAACTATACCTTGATAACTTGACATGCAATACGACTATTTTGGCCACGGGAAATTTCAACATGCACATAAATGCCACATATTATGTTGAAATCCGCATTAAAATAGTTGATAATATTAATGTATTTTACATAGAATATAATTAACCAATTATAATGTCACTCGATACAATTGGTGAATGCTAGGTTTGCATGTACTTCGATGCTCAAAATAAATGAATGACATGATTCCTGAAAGGAATCTTTTTTCCGTGCTTGATAATGTGTTTTAGTTGCAAATAATTGTCGGTAGTAGCTGTTTATTGAATTTAAAACAGATCTTGCCTTCGTTAAAATTATAAAATATATTTTCATTAATAAACAAAAACTTAAACGTAGTTTTTTAAATTATATCAAAAACACATACAAATAAGTTAGACAAACATACAAAATATAAAAAAAAATAATATGGAAATATACCCTGTTCACTTTCGCGCCCATGGTAAATTTAACCAACATTGATCTCTTGTCGCAACAACATTAATTAATTAAATGTCATTTAGATAGCTATTAGCTTTCCTCATAATATGTTTATAAAACACATTATACTGATTATGAAGATTTAAACTGTCATGTTTTACTTGCATATACATAGAAAATTTTCGTCATAATACTAGATAATGCATGTAAGTATACATTCCTTAAACCTAACACGGTGTGAATATCAATTTTTGTTTGTTAAAGTTATTGAAACATAACCTTATAAGTATAAACAAGGGAAAATAGGAATTATTAAACTCATCTATGTATAATCCTTTGTTGCAGTAGATATTTGACTAAATTCACAACAAAAGTATTCGCTATATTTCTGAGCAGCACAAGCTTCATATTTACGATGTTTATATCACAGTTTATATAAAGCATACATTACATTCCGTTTTATATAAAGGTACGAATTTGGATTCCGCGATTACATCATGCTCATTTCAAAACATTAGGTTGCAATTATGTTTATATGTATATGTACATTAAATCACGTCTCATACAAAGTTCGTCTTCCCTACTTGCAGACGCACCATCCGTCCCCGGGAAAACCGTATAAAGGCGGCACGTTCACAGGACGTTTGTTTACCAACTCTGAGGGCGAGCTGCTATGTAGGATGTTAAAGGCGGCGTTTAGGAGAGGGATGATGTTCATCTTGGGGAAGGAAGGAAAAGTTGTCTTGGATGGCGTCTCATTATTTAATGGATCAGTGAACGTTCTCGGGTAAGAATAATATTATAGATATAATAAGAATCAGCTTAGAATGTTCAGGAGAGGATTAGAGTTTTTTGTTGTGAAGTGAAGAAATGTGTTCTGAATGCCGTTTCGTTAAGATCATGTATGAACGTTTTATGCAGGTATTTCATGTACAGTAATCACATGTATAAAGCATGTTATAAGTGGTAGTAAGGGTACGCCATTTTTGAAAGCATATACCGCTTTCATAGTTCTGTGGTCGAGTTCAATATAGATAAAAACTTCAAGAACTACTTGCAAATGTATTAACGTCCCTTTGACCCAAATGAAAACGGCACTTTTGAACCTTTAAATTATGACAAATAATAATTGATTATAACGATGAATACATACTTTCTTAGAAATAATAAAAAAACTTATCGCTTATTACGGAAATGGCAATCCTAATTCTTGAACGTTTTTGTTTCAAAACTATTTGACTTTAATTAAAATACCCCATTCATCGCCAATCGTTATTTCACCGAAGAAGCGTGGTGAAGTAGGCAATGTAGTTCTACAAAAATACGGCGATCAAAAGTATTATCAGATATCATATTGCTCATAACAGGCATAGTTAAGATGTGTTTAACACTTATTGATACTACCTTTTTTAATAAATGTAGTACTGAATGACTACTCATCAACTATTAACTATTAAGCATGAAAAGTGTGTGTAGGTAAATTTGCGGATGAAAACAAACTAACGTTATAAATGGACTTTTTATATATTTACTCATACAAAAGAATGCGCAAATGATCTCGAACATTAACGTTTAATCAACATGTTTTGGTGTTTATAGTATAATAACAACCATATAAACGATTCACGGAACACTACGTCGCTGTCCATACGACTGAGTATTTATGTTGTCCTCGTATAAAATTAGGTCCATATTCGTAACTTAACATTCAGTGTGTAACCTTAGTCTAATCATTAACTGTCTTTCTTGCACTACTAATCTTGACGTGTTTTCAACCCGTTTATACGTATTAACGAGATACGAATCAGTGAGAAAAGCATACCCATTCCATCAACTTTTCTTTTTTGTATTTGATATAGTGTTTCAATCAGTGAACTAACAGTTGCATCATATATTATAAAAAGGCACACGTTAAGCTCGGCAGTGATGTCGCCATACGATTGACAACATAGATTCTAGAGTGTTTGCAGTCAAATCATAAATATGTAGACATTAGTTTGAATTGAAATTGGAAATCATTAACAGTTATACAAATAGTGTTACCTTAATAGCAGTTGCTTCTCAGTGATATTTCTAGTAAGATACAATGCGAAATAGTGAAATAATTAATGTAACTTCTGCGTTAATGGCGTATTTTTGCGTTCTCCGCGGGAGGTCTTTAAATTGGTCAAATTGTACGTTAACGCTGGTTCGTCATTTTATAGACAGTCAGGTGTTTCGCCTGTAGAATATTTCAGTCCTCCACTTCGTAGTCGTTGATTTAATCGCACAGGTTTCAGTATATTTAACGAACTGGTGACAGTAAAACAGTAAGATACATAGAGTAAAATATGTCCTGAACGACACAGATACTGAAAAGTATTATATGACACACCTTATGACTTTTTTATGACTTATGAATTTTTCATGATCTATAAGAAGTAGTGCATTTGCGATTACTGTTATTCATTATTTAAGTTCATTTAAATATTATTTTTGTTCTTTCGTTTCTTTTATATTCTAGTTCTCATTGCATTGAACAGCCCTATCAGAATTAATTAAATTATTCAAAGTTTTAAAAAAAAAATCACAGGATTACTTTCTAGGATCATGTACAGGATCTGGTAATACAGAATGTATTCAAACATTGAAAGAGGTTGTTTTATTAAATAAGACCTGTTGATAAAAAATATCACTTTCAATTATAAAATCATAATATGAAACTTTAAAATTTTGTTTTCATTCTAAATAATAAGATTGAGTGAAATGGTGGGATACGTTGCTCAACAATATGGCGACGTCATTTTTTTTTAAATTTCGTCGAACAAAACATGTAGATTGCTATATATATGCACTGAAACAAGCACAATTTATTTTGATTTTGATATTTGCACACAAAATGAAGATAAATTTAAAATATCAGAATAACTCGCATTTTTAACATTCATTTTGTTCGATTTTAAAGTACCCTTATTGTCTTCAACGTCATAATAAGTGTTGAACGTCGACGTTATTGTTTATAATGAACTTACTAGCATATTCAATCACGTTAAACGTCTATATACTGACTAATGATATTAATAATTATGATGATAGTAATAATTATAATATTTACTAAACAATACAAATGCGCTCGTTAATTGTACAGCGATTTGCAGAATTTTGACAAAAAATTACATATTCATTTCAAAACACTACTTTATTCTGTTCATGCGAAGCAGTTTAACAACCTGGATTAATATTTAACTGAGAAAAAAAGAAGATGATAAAGCCGCGATTGTTTTTGCCGATTTAACTTATCTGTTTTTAGCACTACAGATAGTCAATCGCACCTGGAACGGTGGTACGCTAGACCTTATCTAACTCCTGGCAACGTTTCATTGTGATATGTCCTGGTGATAGACAGTGGGCATCGTACACCTGAAAGGAAATCATTCATCATCATCATCATCATCATCATCATCATCATCATCACCACCACCACCACCACCACCACCACCACCACTACCACCACTACCACCAACAACAACAACAACATCATCATCATAATCATCATCATCATCATCATCATCATCATCACCATCACCACCACCTACACCACCACAACCATCACCACCATCATCATCATTATCATCATCATCATCACCACCACCACCACCACCACCACCACCACCACCAACAACAACAACAACATCATCATCATAATCATCATCACCTCAACCACCACCACCACCACCACCACCAACAACAACAACAACAACATCATCATCACCACCACCATATGATCATGTCTATGTTCTCGTTTGGACTCGTTGTTGAAAGTGTTGCCCGCATTTCCGTCATTTTTGTGGTGGTGTAGGCGCCTATCACTTTTTCAAAGTTCTCTCGTACGGCCCGATCCGTAAGGTTTTTCCCGCCCGGCAAGCTCGTATGTCGGTAATTTGCGTCCCCAGCAAGGCACCACTTCCAGTCACATCCGCCATGTTGCCCTTAGTTGTGTGAAACTATAGCGGTAATGTTTCTCTTTTTGCCGTCTTGATCACTTTGGTTTTGGGATACAGCGTAAGAAAAGCACTTCTTCACAAATGAAATGGTTTATTTTGTTGTTTGATTTTACTCTGTAAAGGAAATTGGACACTTTTTTCACAACATGGTTTATACAATTATTTTATTATTTTTAGAAGAGACGGGAAAAGGCATCGTTTCACTCTAGTATACGTTGACGTGTCGTCGTCCATTGTTAATGCGTTTACCTCGAGTGGAGACTCCGCTGTTTAGTTTGTATGTATTCAGAAGAAATATGTCGTCAACAAAGAGTCACAAGCATTTTCTTGTACAACTATAGTTCTACTGTCAGTTTATTTATATCCGTCATTGGAAAGCTTGCACGTGAACATGACTGGGCGGCAACTACCTCAAAGCTCTCGCCGATTTTTAACTCCTTGTTCTTGAGTGTCTTCTTATTAAAAAGGGGTAGGTTCATGTAGGCAAGAATATTATTCATTTCTTGTTCCCCAACGCCAGCGTTGATCATGGCTGAAAGAACTGAAGCATTTTAAAAAGTATATACAAGCTATTTGACGTCATTTAGGTAGTTTTTAGGGGTAAAATTCATTGATATTATAGTAATATTGATGCATACTGAAAACTGGAGCAAACTATTGCTTAGCTTTACTTTTGTAATTTTCGAAAGAACCATTTACCTGCAGCTAACTTTGTAGTTACAGCAAAGCACCGAGTTCCGGTTTTGTGATCACAAGCCTTGTGTCGTTTTCCAGTCGGCACTGTGTTGTCAGCCAGACATGGCATGCATTCTTTATGAAGAATACTCCCGAGAACGTATTTTGTTTCTGATGTTACGTTAGTAAACGACAACTGTTCCGCGCACTTGCAGTATTTTTTTTCAATTCGTCTAATAAAATCTTTTACTCAACAACACGTCTTCCATCCAGAAGGTCACGCTTGCATTTCTTACGAATCTGTACAAGCTTCTGCACCCGTTTCTTGGTGTATTCTTTGGTGAACTTTCCATTTTTTGCGAATATTCATGTTGTCTGCATTTGTGTTTTTATGACGCTGTTTCCGGCTTTATTAAGCACGTGCACGGTTTCGACAAAACGCGAACTTGCTAACTCAGATTGTACGTATCGGACTCTTGATCAGAAGGTCCCGGGTTTGATCCCCACTCGGAGCATCGTTTGATGATAGTTCTGGTTATCATCCAGGAAAGTTAAATGGTTTTGATTTCATGTATATGATATATCTTTAAAAAGTTATGTAACATGTTTATGTATAGATGATCATCGCAAATTATAATAAATCTTACCTTTACCAATACGCATGCACGTGAATATGCATAATCGCCATCGTTCATGCAACCGATAGATTTATCAAACATGAATGCAAATCTATCAAAAACACATTTTGTTATAGAAAATCATATTTCCGTTGCATTTGCTTAATATCATTTTGACTTTTTTTCTTAGTTATTGGACGACATTACGTTTTCTTGGCATTCCGTTTTCAAAATATCACAATTTAACGCCAGCATTACGACTACGTACATCAAAACAGCGTTGACGTCAGCAACGTTAAAACAAACCATTGTTTAAACTTGGTTGCTTAATTAGCCCGACAACACATATATGTTATTACATAACACGAAAGGCTAAATATCAGGCTACAAAATGTTAGAAAAAAATATATGAAATGCCAGGCATCTAAGGAATTTTTTTTTCACTACAGGCCAGTCGTTGAACGTAAATTTACGTGCACAATTATGTAATGACACACAGTTTATCTTCTGCACATGAACTAATAGACACATTTGTTGAAAATACATATTGTAATAGTTATATAACTGTAGTAAGGCATCTTTACAGCAATTTCCATAGCTTTATAATGGCAAACGGCAGTTGAGTGACGCCAAATCAAAATTGTAAAAAAGGGGTATGGTGTTAGATAGCGTCTTTTTGCACTAACCGACGCCGCCGATATAAGTCATTTTAGTAAAAATGAGAAAAACATGCCTGACACATCATTCTGGCCAATTGTCAAAGAAGTTGAAAGATGTTTACTTTTGAACGTCAATTTTGACAGAGCAACGTATTCCATCACCTTAAGTTACGCCGCTTGATACAGTAAAAAAACGGACTAGCGTTGAGCACCCCATTATGATACTCTTGTTAAATAATTATATTGCTTGTATACCGTCCGTATGTTTTATGACTTACCATGTACACTTAATGATAAGATGCATATGGTTTTAAAACCAGCAGATTTTTTTTGTCATCTATTGAAACAAAATAGCATTTAAACAATGGGTTGTCTTCACGCAAACTATCCATGGAGTGAAATATAAAAATACAAATGCAGTACAGTTAAGTCACCGTATTGTACCGTAGAGCTCTATTAATTCAGACGGTGGCGAAAATTTTCATATTTAACATACCTCATGTGTGAAAATAAATGCGGATGAAACTACTTTATGTTATGCCTTTCGATGCAATACGAATTTATATCAGTGAAAAAATAAGGATCGAAACTATCAACTTTCAGAACTTCTTTACAGATACAGTGTAGGTACTTTCTCTTGATCAAAACTAATCACGTAAGCTTTGAAACACAAAATGTTGTCAAAACAATTAAAGATTGCATGAGGTTGCATAAGTTTAAATAAATATATATTTGGCAATAAACAACTTACCGTTTATTAGAAAAATGGTAATAATGTTTTTCATGAACATTGAAGCTGAATATGCGAACATTTGCTTTTATTAAAACCGACGAAAACAACAGCTTGAATATAAATGGAATGATATATCAATGTTATACTGAATTGAACAAATATCCTGTATGTCACTGTCACAGTTGCCGTGAAATTTAACATTGTTGAACACTGCAGCACTGAATTAAAAAATTTCAAAAAATAAATAAACTGCAATGCAGCTCTTTTGTTTAAATGCCTCGAATCATTTCCCCAGTACTCAAGCTAAACAAGTTACTGATTAATACTGTTTAATTAAACTTTTTAATTACACACTATAATTGAAATGTATTCGTATACATAATGTAGAATGTAGTCAGATTTAAAGATGTCAGGAACAACTTTATGTGTACAGAATAACCAGTTTGCATCTGTTTTTATTTATACGTTGCATTTGAAATTATCATATAATACGTTGTAAGTACGATTTACATGTGTTTGTATATTATTAACGTTACTATCCAACTAATATGACTTGCAAGTCCTTCCTACATGAATGTGACCACAGATGTTACCTATAAAATAAACAGTGTCTGTATAGATATAGTTTACCGTGAATCTTTCAAAGTTGCGGATTACCTTCGCATTACATTGAATACATGTCTATATGTAATTATATTCTATTTTTTGAAGTTGGATAGAGCCGGATTACGCTAGTTACACACAGAAATTGAACGCGGAACTTGCAGCCAAAGGTATCACAGAGGTGAATATAGACCAGACGGAAGAGCTGTACGAGACCTTAACATTTGATGGTCGGTAACTTGCATTAGTGTTGTGTTGTCGAAATACTCACTCCAAATGATAATGCCATATATTAAAAACAATGCATGCTGGTATTGTATATAAAATGTCTATAGCATGGCATGCCAATCTGGAATCTTTCTCCCTACCATCGAGTTCGTGTTTGTGACTTTCTTGAACTCAGTTTTGAAATGCTCGTATAATAATGGTTTAACTGAACTCTTCATAACGACATTGGGTTGTTTCAATACAAACCATGAATTACTTTATCCAGTTTACATAGGATAGTGTTAGTATCTTGAGATCATTATAAATAATTATTACTTTACTGACATATGATTCTTTATGGAAACATAATCATGTGTATTATATATAATATTTTAGATATTGAATAAATAGATGTATTGTGTTTATGCAGTTTGCATGTAAATTATTCCTTTATAAAGTGTATTAAAAATATTAGATCTGGATACAATTATTTTGTCATTAATATTTTTATTCAAAACGTCTTATCGTTAAAATTGAAAATCACAATAATTATTGATGAAGTAGCTTGGTTTACATATAATTATGCAGTTTTCAATGTGTTATTCAGTATCATGATGGGTATTTTGCATATACTTATGTTTTAATTTGGTAAATGTAGTTAATTTAATACGGTTTTTACCTTCAGGTCAACACATTCTCGACGCCCTGCTGAGTTCTTAAATACGATGTAAGCGGATTTGTAGACATCTTTCTCAAAGATTTCTTGTTAAAATAATTAAGCGTGTTGTAAAGGATGTTTGAATGAGATGTGTTTCTTATACTTGGAACAGAAAATGATGTTATTAACGAAATGAAAAATTACGACGTTTGATGATTGTTTTATTTGTCGGTACTACATGCTAAGAGTTAAACTTTTCCATAAGATAAATAGAAGCTATATTTTCAAGTTTTTTGCCTAATAAAGTAGAACATGGATTAACTGTGCGTTTAATGTTAATCATAATATATCAGCAATTTCGATGAAATTTTGTTCATACAATAGTTTTATAAGTTTGAATGTGGTATGTCAATCTAATGCATTTCAATGAAATGTTTAATCCACTATGTGTACAGCATTATTTGATTTTTTCTTAAATACCTATAATTATAAATATGTGAAAAAACTGATAGCGCATATATGCACTTTTCACCAAAAACCTCGAGCGATGTTGCTTACTGACATCATGTTTATGTCAAATAGTTCCTCAAAAAGTGCGTTTGTGATCGTTTTTATTTTCATTTTGAGTAAATGTACTTATTTATTTTATTGTGCCTGATAGAAGACATTATATCTGTGATTTAATCAACTATACAATATCATAAATAAGAACAGGCGCGTTGTAGCGCGTGACTCCTTTGGCAGGGGGTACTTAATCAGATTTTACTAGCATGGTAAATACACCGTAAATCCGGTATGCACGAATTCGTTTTTAAGTTGTCCACTGACCAGTTGTTCTCATTTTATGTGTACCACTATACATTATGTAAATAAACAATCTCTTCTCAATAATTAGTGATATATTTGGTTGTAATTGTGTTGTAGTTGATTGTTTTGTTCGCTAATTGTTCGTCTTTGATAAGCCCTATGTAATTCTTATGTATTTAAAATGTAATTATTTTATTTGCGCTATGTGTCCGTTTGTTGTAATAGTTTCATTTTAATATTTATTGATGCTCACAATCATGAATTACAATACTCTAATATTTGCCCGTGTATAATACTTGAATACGCACAACATCACATACATGTATGCAATGTCATGTTTTCATATATATATATAATCATAATACTCTTATATCAAACGAACCGAAAAAACATTGAATGTATTTTTTGATAATATTCATTTTTTAAGATCAGGATTAAGATAAACTCCCAGCTAATGCGATATATATTTTGCTTCGTTGATGGCTGTGACCAATTACAGACTGTACATTTATATGTCATATACTTAATTACTGAATCTTGTTATGGCATCTTCAATTTTGTTTTGGAAGCCATGCAAGTTTCAGTTAAAGCTGTATAGTATCATGATATGGTATTCAATGTATTGTAGCTGGTTTATAATTATAATTTCTGAATGTAGCCATTAGCATACTGTGTTTGTAACAATTGATGGGATTAAGCCTTGTATTACACGATATCATGTCTGTAATGTAAGTTAACATAATAATCGGAAAATAAAGTCGGACATAGATAGATAGATAGATTTATTTCAACATAAAATGTACAATTTACATGGCAATTTTAAAATTAAGACATACAGGTGTTAAACTAACTGTATGAGTTAATACAGCCATGTCAATCAACATTACATGTTAAGGATATCACAAAAAAGAGTTTTAATAAAACTATTATTTCCATTGTGGTCCTTAAAATATAGTATTGTGTGACATAGGAAGACTTAAAACAAAATATACTTAATTATCACAGTGTGGTTATCAAGGAAAGATATTGAATTGCATAAATAAATAAACAGCTAAAATGATGGAACAATATGCGGCTTTGACAAAACATTGTAAATAGAGTGTCTAAGTAAATAAATAAAAAAAAAAAAATCAGAGATCACTGTAAATCAACTAAAATAGTGGGTACAATATTAACTAAAACTATATCAGATAAAAATATATGGATATCACAGATGAATATTGCCATGAAAAAAAAATTGACCTGTAAAACTAACTATGCAATTGAAATATCTATCTTTATGCATGACAATTTAAAAAATTATTAGAAATAAATGAACTTATAGTAAAATTGCATTAAAAGGAAAGCAAATACAGTAATTAAACCGAACTTAAAAGGTGTTCCTTGACCTTGCATTTAAAGGAAGAAATAGATTTGGCATCCCTCACATCCTGTGGTAGACTGTTCCAAAGGTTACAACCATTAAAAGCAAAAGATTTGCCACCAAAGCATTTGACCTTAGGAATTGCAAACCTCTTGCATTCCGACATTCAATTAATTGTACCATCGACCTTAACTCTGAATACTAAATACCTGACCTTAATTGTCTTAATTTACTATTGACTGTCATAAAGATGTATCCCAAATCGTACATGGTTGATATGTTTATCGACTGTTTGACAATTCTGCACGTGTTTTTTTATACAAACCTTTACACGCAATAACAACCGCCAATGCGCATTTGTCGTAAAACGTCCTATCTAGAAGGTCTAGGTTTTAAATCCTGATAAAAAAAATTGTAACAACGTCAGTTTAAAACTATATAAGCTATATATTATTCATGTTTTCAAAATGTACAATTGTAACCAAGAATCTGCCGAATATTGTTATATCTAGTGCACTAACCCTGTTGTTATGCACATGATGTAGTTGAAGCCTATTGTACAGTTAGTTCTCAATAAGTGCCAAAGAAACGAACGTATTTGATTTCAAGAATGTTCAATTCAACTAAGACGATAATGTTACAGTACATATTTTAATATTTATGATAGGTAGTAAAAAACCTCTAAGTCTAATTACTAGTTGATTTCAAGTGCATTGTTGTTTTCGAGTACACTCTTTTTTACTGATCAGGAGACAAGAAATTCCAAAGGTATGTTATAAATAAAAGGTGTTGATTTAATAAAACATCGCCAGGAAAACATAAACAAAGAAATTGAAAGTTAAAGACTACACGATATAACGTTTCAAATATTGTGCCGGTATGTTAACATAATGTAATGTATTACATCAAGAAAAGAAGGTTGGTAGTAAATGTGTTTTACAAGCAATATTCCGAAGGAGGTCATCGGAGGTTGTTTTCGATTAAAAAATAGCCGAGGCGCTCCCATTGACATGCAAAGAGTTAACCTTTGTTTCAATACATTGTTCGCGTGGAAGTACGAAATGGTGAAGTAACAAATTAAATTGGTTAGTGTTTTGTGCCATAACTTTATTTTTAGAATAAGGAGTGGAGTGGCCGTTTATTAGCAGACGTGTGTCAGTTTAGATTTATACAATCATATCCTCATAAGTTTACCAGACAGTCGTGCATAGTATATAATACCTCTGCTTATACAGTAATATGACAAATTGATATTTATATGTATATTGACCAAGACATGACCAATATTGTACATAAAACGCATCTGAATAACGCGTTGAAACGGTTTAATTGTAAACAACAACAACAACGGTAAGGACTTGATTGATGTGGCATAACGACACTTTTACGAGTATCAAACATCAGTTGTTTCTATTTATTGCGTACTCTGAATGACATTTTATAACATTTGCTAGATATGAATTTAACTATTGTCTTAAATGATATAAACATCTCTTGTTTTACATACATACAAAACAGTTATGTTCATAAAATCGCTCGAACATATGTTTTTTTTTCTTTCAAAACCATTTCGGAATTACATATATGTTGTTTTGTTCTCATTAGGTGCTTGTGTCTGAAGATTGATCATGAGAGCGACTTTGAGGTCATAAATATTTGACTCAATGAACATATCAGTTTATTGCTTGGTGCAGGGACATTAAACTGTATGACTGTATTTAAATAAAATACTGTAAACCCACATAATCTGAAGTTTCATTTATTCACGTGAATGATAAGTGTCTTTATGAGTGTCAACAGTTATGGATCAAAGTTCAAATTTTAATTTCGAGCTCTAAATGCAAAATAAAAAATGATACACAAACTAAGCATGCTAATCAAGAAAAGTGCTTTCATTGAAACAAACGACCAATGTAAATATCACTGAACATCCACTATCAATATGACTAATATTTTTTAAATATATTTGCATTATAAGTGTATATTATATACTTATAAATCAATTGTCATTCAGTGTATCTAATAGTATGAAAATTAGGCTTAAACGAAAGCATTGGGAAAATGAATCACTTACGATTACGAAACCCCACGTAAACGGTACTTCTAATACTAACTCGAACGTGAGAACAGTAATTGAAAATTATGCAATGATTACAAAGCAGACTACTTTATATATCCATTTAATCACATACACTCTAGTTTTCTCCCGTGAGCTGATTTATAACCCATTTACAAGCACTCTATCTAGGTCATATGATATGGATATGCCTGATTCATAACAACACGTTTATCTTATTTGTACACTCTGCATGCGCAATTACGTTCTATAGTTTTGAATTACAAGTTATTATGCTGAAACTGCGGCATGACCTCAGTATATGTATACTATGTGTAAGGTTAAACATTATAGGAGATATTTACATGGTGCCTATAGTTAATGCTTACTTTGATAAAAGCGCTTTTTTTAAGATATCCAAATTGACTGTTAGATTAGCTATCATGTACCTGATTCGTAGAATGTCTTACCTAAGTTCTATTATGTCGGTTTTTGAACTGTATAGGGCCAAACCGACTTACTTAAGTTTTAATATGCCGGGTATTGAACTATTTTGGGTCATACCGACTTACTTAAGTTTTATTTTGTCGGTTTTCGAACTGTATTGGGCCATACCGACTTACTTTAGTTTTATAATGCAGGTTATTGAACTGCATTACGCCAGACCGACTTTAGTGTTTTATGCAGGTTATTGAACTCTATTAAGCCAGACCGATTTCATTGTATGTGTAGCGTCAGGTTTTAATTGAAACCGAAAATGATGTGTAAATGATGTATGCTGTATTTGTCTCTTTGGCTATAACGAATTATCCTTATAATTGCACCCCAACAGTGTGTATACGAAATCCATAATATTATATCTAAAGAGAAAATCATAATACAGACAAATTGCGCGGGCAGACCTAAAATAGACGCATTAAAACCAATTTTTTTGTTTTAATGTATACAACAAGACAGATCGTGCCTTTCAATATAGGTGAGAAGCCAACCTTGTTTTCTAGTTTAACATGAAACACACCAAATAAAGAATTAATACATAAAATAAATAAAAACCCATCCTGATTAGTATCATATATGCATATAAACAAAATTTAACTTAAATAATGAGTATAAGTGTTTGAAACAAATGTTCAATGTGATGGCAATATTGTTCGTATTTGCCTTATATTTTATTTGGTAATCAGCTGTTAAAGACTCCAATCAAAACAAAGGTAAATTTATAATGAGGCTGGGTCAGTAAACACCTCGGAGACTAAGTTTGATAAAGGGTGTGAATCGGATAAAGACTTTTAATTCATGTACATTCAATAACCATTGACCATCACACTTACTACATTCATAAAATAACATAAATAAAATAGTAATAAAGTGAAGGTGAACGTTAAAGCTATTTATTCCGATAAATCGCTTTAAAGGTACTCAAGCATACCCAGCCTTTCAAAGTGTTCGGTATACAATAATATTCTACCCGTACTTTAATAGACCAAACATTTGTATTGAAAGTCGCTGGCAAGTGAATAAACTTAAAAGAGTTGAATAAAATTGGTCTAGCAATAATGCGTATCGTTACAACTTTTTTGTGAATTTAAGACAAACATGACAGCTTTAAATGCAATTGTTAATTCTGTTCTTTAATTACATGAACACGTTTGTGTTTAACGTTTTACAAAAGTTTTATATTGTTAAACCATTGGTTGAAAACGTTTTACGTAACGTTCTAAAGCTTCACTTCAATAAAATAACCTTACGTGATGTTCTAAAACCTCAGTTATACGAAACTGTCATGCCAAACTTTACAAAGCCTAATATTCATAAACCATTGTTGCACAAAGTTCTAAGGCCTAAATGTTTGATGACAGTGATATGCAGAAGGTTCTAAGTCTCAGTTTTTGGAATGTTTATCCATAACTAACTCCCGAATATTGTAAAGCCTCAGATTTATAAACTTTCCTGCGTAAGCTTTTTAAACCATCAGTTCTATGAACATTCTAAAGCTATAATGTTGCAAGAAGATTTCCAATATTACTAAATTGGATGGCTTACGTTACCTACAGTGCCTACGTTGGTATTTAAGGAAAAGTTATGTTACATTAAACAAGATCGAGGCGTAAGTAACTTTAACTTACTAGTATTGTTATTTTGATGTGCTTTCTCTTGTCTAAAATATTTATTTCTGAGTGTTCTCAATATTTGGATAAATGCGTTTTTAATGATGACAACCAAGTGCTTTAACTGTAACAAAAATTAAAGAGGCGATTTTATTTAAAAAAGGAAGTTATTTGCTTAATTAGTACAATGCAGTTTTGTTTCGCCGGTCTTCAGAGACCTGAGGTAGAGCATAGGGAATTATAATTTGAAATCTAAGCTACTTTATAATGATTTTATTTTATGAGTCGAAAAGGATATCTGTATGACACATTTTTATTTGATTCCTTGCGTCAAGAAAAAATAAGAGTCGCTCACAATTCAAAAGTGAATGGGGAAGGTAAAAAACTAAACCATTTAAAAATATTTATTTAATATTTTATTTAGTTTTGAGGAACGATCTTTCTTTTTTCTTGGTGACATGTTTTATGATAGTAAGGTGTTTTAAATTTAAATAAAGAGATTTTATCAGATATTGAATCAAAAAGCATTCATATTATTTCGGAAAAGTCTGTCAACATCTTTAAAATACCCCAGACTACCTATTTAACAAAGTCTTGAGAGTTCTTGATGAAAACTTTTATTCCGCCACGCATATTTGAATCATACTTGTTAAATATTGAAACTTAAAACTAAATAGAAAGTATTTTTAACATTTTAAATGTTGGTTCTTCAATCGACTTTCGCATCGATGCCGGCCTTTTGGATTGTAAGTAAACACGTTAGGCTTTTTATAAGTATTATTTTGATCTTAGTTAAGGACAAGATCTTTAGATATAGTGTGTATTGTTTTCACTTAGAAAGAGCGGTATAATATTATATAAGTATTGGTTACAACCGGCTGCTCTCCTGAGTTTTTGACATGACATGATTTGAGTATGACATGAGGTTTTCCCCAGAAATCAATTAGGTAAATCGAAAATTGTCAATAGAAATATAAATCTTGCCTTTAATATGAATTAAGAAATGCAATTTGTACATTGCTCTCAAATCGCCATCGTAAAATCTGCACTTACCTTAATGCAATGTACTCAAATGTTCACCCAAGTCCTTTCAAATGATTGAGTTTATGTGCAGTATACCTGAGCGATTTTATTTAACCCGTTATTCAATAGATCAAGCATTTGTATTGGAAATCAAAGTCTGATGAATACACTTAATAATAGAGTTTTATCTTTGACTGAAAACCACCTAGCAGTTAGCTGGATCGTTAAGGCATTCTTCATTCATGAGCTGATACATTTTAACATTGCAGACATTGATCACATTTAATTGAATGGTATAAAATATCATCAAAAAGGATGTACCTTCTCAAAATAATTATATATAAGAAGTTCAAATTGCACTCGAAAATATTAAACTCCATAGTTTAATGTTGTTTGTTTTGTTCTAAATATTTATGCGAAAACCTTAATTCAATGAAGTTGTCCTACATGATGTTCTTAAACATCAGTTTAATGAAATTGTCTTGCCTAACTAAATAAAATATCGGTTTTATTAGATAATTCGCAAGGTGTCTACAAACATATCTTTCTTAACGTTCTAAAGCCTCAGGCATATGCAATGGTCGCGCATGACGTTTTTAAGCTACAGTGTTATCAAAATGGCATGCGTAAGGCTCTAAAGTCTCAGTCTTAGGAGTTTTTATCCGTAACTTACTTTCCTGGTTGACATAATGAAGCCTCATTTCGGTGATGCTTTAGCATGCGGAATGAAGCCATATTGCTGCATTAGAATGTTCTTTAAAACCTTACATAACATTTTACAATATCAGTTATAATATGTATTATGACGTAACTCATTAAACCGCAGACCGATTTAACTTTATCCATATGCCAATATGTTAAACAAACTAGACTAGAAATGTTTATTGTCGTTTCAGAAAATACGTCAACTTTCGGTTTACATTCTTTTTTTTCTTTGCTGTAAATGAAAGTTACACTTTCGATATACTGGTGACAAATTCGTGAACAAATCATCAAATGTGTGTTACACAAACAAACACGTATAGTACAAACTAAAACTAGCAACACCGTACTATCAAATACTAAACGTATTACGAAAAACAAGTCAATATTTACAGCAGAATATACTAGAAGCAGACAACACTTCATTTACGTATCAGCAATTGTAACTCCCCTTTGCGGGTAGCTGTTCGATCAATATTGTAGTAGCGTATAGCCGGCGTTAGTGATGTGTGACAAGTTTTAAACTCGTGATAATTTAAAATTGTCGTACTTATTAAATGGAACTCACTAACAATACAAATGCAGTTTACTATCCAAAGACTTTGTAAAATATCAAAACCATTCCTATGACGTCACGCATACACTGATTATTCTCTCTTACTAAAACTCTTGACTGCTCCCTTAGCAATTGACCTCAGTTGTTTATATTGATGTGTTAAACCGTAAGAACGATTGACAATAGGTTTTAAAAAAGATAATATTTTAGAGTTTGTGCAATGTTTGGATACATATGTGTTTAAATGATATCAAATAAGTGTTTAAGCGTATCATTCTATCAAAACGATATGACTCAAACATGGAAGTAATTTACTTCTGAATATAATGCAAGTTGGTTTACCCCTGTCTTCAGAGATTAAAGGGTTATAACGATATTGAAATCCTCTCAATTCATTTGATAAAAAAGATAATGTTAACATTTTAAATTCAAACTTAAATATATTTGACTGGTGCTAACGTTGATATTTTAGTGATAGTAGTTTTACATTCAATAAGATCGATGCAGAAGCATAAGTCTGGGTGCAATATTTTCAAATTGTTGTATTTGTGTTTTAATCGTAATTATTATTGTCGATAGGTTAAAAAGGGAGAATATGTTTGGGTGTGTTTAATATGAAGATACATATGTTTTGAAGGATGAAATATAAGTGTATAAAATCACAAAAAAACAGAAGCTAGATTTTTCTTAAACAAGGAAGTTGTATGTTTCAGGATACAATGCAGGTTGGTTAGTAAATACCATTTTGTAAGCTCTATTATGCAGAAAGCTAACAACTTATTTTAAACACTCTCGAATCCGCTTCCTGGTTCAAATTCACTAGTACTGGATGTCCATGTGAGAAGCCACAAGAATCTTCCCCAACCAGGGATCGGACACGGGACCTCATTGTTCATATAATTTTTCATCGAACTTGGACGTAACCAGGTTATGTAACTGCTATGCGCCATAGCATTGTTTCATGCTTGCACCTGACGCGCTTCGCGCTCGTTGAAAATGATTTTTATTTCTCATGTAGTAGGTGTAGTAAATATAACGTTTAAAAGTATTTACGTAATGATAACATGCAACATATATATACAATTATATAAATTACAAAGTAAGTTGTATAGTAAGCACAGTAATTAGAGTGTATGCTTCTCATCTGGACGATCCGATTTTGATTTTTGGCCGGGGCGTATGTGAGTCTTGCTTGTGGTCACCAATATTTATGCGAAAAGCTACAGAAAAAAGCTCATTGGCAAAAAGTTTAAACATAAACCCGGTTTAATGGCACTGGGTAAACGCCAAAGACATAAAGCAAAGAATCACAAACAAGAAACATGAAAGAACAGCACAAAACTCCACAAACAGCACAGTACATACATACTTAATATAAAAAAAACAAGGTATGTTCAATAATTGTTAGGTACCGCCTAGGAACGGTCAGTAAAATGTTAATTTACTGGGGTTTTAAACCAATTTATGTACTAAGCCTTACAATTGGGATTTCTTCTTGTACTACGGATGCAAACGTAAGAGATTTATACAATAGTATACTTACATTAACACTTCGTTCCTTAATGATAGTTGTTGTTGATCAATTTCACATTATTTCTGTATAAAGTGCAATAGCATTTTCAATTGAAATCGCGTGCGTTTGTTCGATACTTCTTTCCTGTCATTGGGCGCAATCATACTAATGGACGGGGAATATTTACTACGGAACTATTTTTCTCAATGAAACCGTAGTAAAATTATTGGCGATATGCAAAACTGTAATCTACAGTAAACAGTTAAAACAAAATAAGCAACGATAATTTGATTGATTTTAATGTAGATGATTTCATGATGGATGGAACAGTAAAAAAAAAATTAAATGACAATGATTGCGTGTTTTTTTTTTTTTCGGAATTTGGAATTCACATGTGGTAAATAATAAAGCATCTGACAAAACATGAAATCGAGATTTGAAACATTAACACCTTGTAGTGCACCCATCAATGTTCAGAAGAAAGAGCTCAGTTCTACACTAAGTCTTCTCGTGTCAATCAAGCCACTGTGCTCGCGTCCTCTGGCTTTCCTACCGCGAAGGTTCACGTTACCCCACCACTGTCGTTTCATCCAAATTGAATGTTTACTTCCAAAGAAATGACAATGCACCTGCTGTTTTGTCCAACAACGTATTGCAACATGATTATACACCAACTGATTCTTCAACATTACGCTCAACAAGAAAATTGACTGGAATTTCTCCCCAATTTGAAAACTCGTGATTTAACAAACGCTAGTATCATGAATTATCGCGAGATATAATGAGAACTTTGGAAGTGGCGATATTTTTGCTGTTTTCATGTTATTGTTAATTTTTCATAGCTTAAGTTATAGTTTTTTGCTACTTGTTATACAGTTATAACGTATTTATAATATTCTTGACCTTGAAAAGAGAAAATAAACCATTGTATCTGTGCATTCATTGTTGTATAAAATTAATTTACGATAGCTATTCTAATTTACCCACCGTTGAGAACAAAGAGAAAATGCTCTTGAATAATCTAATAATTTTAGAAGAAATGTAGATTTAAATAAATGAAAATATAGTTATTAAAAATTCCGAACCATACCCCAACAAAATGCAGCTTGTCGAAATTTAATCCTTAAGTAAAATATGTTCGAGTTTCACTACACTTCTTGTTGGTTCGAGCCTCAGATGGGGAACGTTCTCTATGCATCTTAAGAAGGTGGGATTTCTGGTTTTTGCACAGGAAATGAACTAATTCAAGTTAGCGTACAGCTGGGAGATAAAAAATATGAAGTATAAGTATGTTTACTGTTCCTATTCAGCTAATGTTAGTATCAGGTTAAAGACTTTCTTTCCCTTGATACGATGGCCTTGGCATATAATCAGATTCCTGTAAATATGATGCGACAAATGTAAGGGAAAACTTTATGTTTATATAACACAATTAAACCCCGTTTAATGGCACAGGGTAAACTTGATTGTATTGACAAAATTACTCGCCCTTAGATATATTACACACTCGCTATTTAATTTGTTCAGAAATGCCTATTAAACCTAAGTGATTTTCGATTGTAAGAACAATTGATACTGGGTCAAGTGGTTAACAATCTGCTTAAACGTGATTCTTTTGACAGCGTTACTTGCTATTAGCTTTATTACACACTCGTTATTATCTTGTATTTTTCTTGATTTTGCTTATCATATTTTTTTTTTATATTTTCAGTGATACATGAACTCATATGAAAATATAGTGAATATAATAATTGACAAATAATCATCACTTCATCCCACAAATCAAAATTTCGCATTCAGGAACGTTTTGATTTCAATTATTTTTTCTTAAACTGCATTAGCAAATACCATGGCGTCAACACAGATTCAGTGTGAAATGTGCTGTAACGAAAATGCAGTTGGATATTGCAAAACCTGTGGAAACGTTGGAGAAACTTGTATAGATGTTCACAAGACAGTAAAGATGTTTCAAACTCACATGGTTAGTATGAATGATAACCCAAAGATCACTTAGTTGGACATCACCGAAGAGAGATAAAGCAGCATCCGGCAGAGAGAACGATATTTCTTTGTAAAATTCATGATTCCATGCTTTGTGGCAGATGATTCCATTCGGAACATCCTTCTTTCCTGAAAGAGGTCGTTGACTTGCTGCATGCAGATGTAAGAATTGATTGCGAAAAAAGTCAACACGATGAAATCACTGTTCAATGAGCTAAAAGCTGAAATTGTGTTTTTGAAAGATGAAGAAGAACACAGTCAGGAGAACTTAAAGAAAAATGCTGATAAATGCGTGGAAGAGTGCATGGAGTTAGGAAATAAAATAAAACAACAAGTAGATGTATTGACAAGTAACATTAAAGACGGAATAAGAAAGAAACATGAAGAGAATGTGAACACCTATTCCCATATTACTAAGACGTGCGACGAGAAAACCAAGTGGTGTGACAATGAACAAAGTAAAATTGATGATTTTGTTGACAATAAAATGTCTGGAAGCTTGTACCTGGTGAGTAGACATTTTGAGAAAGAAGTTTCAGACGCTAGATCCTACCTCAAAGAAATCAAACACAAACACACGTTTAAAGGGATTGACTTTAAAGAAAAAAAAAGTACTTCTAAAATGTTTGTCTGATGATTTGGAGGAGGTTTGTGAACAACAAGAAGAAGTTTCTGGAAGCGATGATGGACAAGCCAACGATGTTTGCGCCTCCACCACCAAAATAAACAAGGTATCGAGTATGATGTCGGTTACTTAAGTACAATTAACCGTCAAATTTCTTACCGGTCAAAACTAGCATCATTTTGAAAAGCCTATATACTGTTTTATATTTGGATGTTTGATTTCAGACCCGGCGGGAGCTCACTGCACTTTTGAATCAAGTGAAGCAAGACTTAGATCAGTCAGAAAATGTTTGTAAAATTGTAACCAGGCATTGATCTTAAAACATTTTTTTCTTAAACGCACAATACATCAGACAGATCCAGTACATAATTAGTGTATTCTTAATATGTGATTAGATTTAAAATATCATAGCACGTTTCGTATCGCGTTTCGAAGTGTTTTTCATTTTTACAGTTTAAATCTACATTGGTATTTGTCAAATTATGTAAAGTTTTGTTTTTATTTCGTCAATTGATATCACACGAATACTAGTGTCCGAAACATTTAAGCCATTTAACAGAAATATGATAACAGCACATACGTTCGATTATGTTTCCAGACAAGGAATTGACTGTGTGATGAGCTGCAACGAGCGAAACGAGACATAGATAATTCAAAGAAGGTGAGACGAGTTAATAATATAATTATACAACTTAGCGAATATATTTACTTGGATAACACATAAAGTCAACCTTGTAAATTGGTCCTTGCTATAAAAGAAGTGTATAAGGCTTCAAATTATTTGCATTTTCGATAATTTAAGCATTGTCATTAGTCCATGTGTACTGATACTTGTATTTGTATAATTCAAATTACTAACTGCACAATCGCCTTAATGCGTTCAGATAAAGTCTAAATCCAACCGAGAGTAAAATATCAATGCATTAGATGAAGTCTCGATCCAACAGAGAGTGTTACGCGCATACATTGGGTGTAGTGTCGATCCAATCAAGAGTGAAACGTGCATACATTGGATGAAGTCTCGATAAAACCGAGAGTAAAATGTGCATACTTTAGATAAAGTCTCAATCCAACCGGGAGTAAAATATCAATACATTAGATGAAGTCTCGAGCCAACCGAGAGTGTAATATGCATACATTAGATGAAGTCTCGATCCAACCGAGAGTGTTATATGCATACATCAGGTGAAGTCTCGATCAAACCGAGAGTAAAATATGCATGCTTTAGATGAAGTCTCGATCAAACCGAAAGTATTATGCGCATACATTGGGTTTAGTTACGATTTAATCAAGAGTGTTACGTGCATATATTGGATGAAGCCTTGATCAAACCGAGAGTATCACGTTCATACATTAGTTTACATCTCTATTTTAACGAGAGTGTAACGTGCATACATTTGATGAAGTCGCAATAGAGACTAGTGTGTTATGTGCAAACATCTGATAAGGTCTCTTTTCTAACGAGAGTGTAATGTGCATACATGGGATGAGGTCTCTATTCTTACGAGAGTGTAACGTGCATGCATTTGATGAAGTCTCCATTCAACCGAAAGTGTTATGTGCATTCTCAGAGTCAAGTCTCGATCAAACATAGAGTGTTACATGCAACACGTGCATACATTTGATGAATTTTCGATCACACTAAGACTTCCTTTCTCAAACATTGGATTTTCTATATGCTTTTCAAGGATTTTTATACATAATTAAATCTGAATTAAAGGTTCTCATGAAAAGACATAAAAAGCACCAAAAAATAACGTAGGTTAGTATCATCGTTATTGATATCAAAACATAAACATAAATGCGTTTAAAACAATTCAAAAAGACACTCACCTAAACAATGACGCTTACTGTTTGCAATAATAGGTTGTCCAATTCAATGGCGGTAATTTCATCTGCCTTACATTTTATTTAGTAAATCGTCAGGTCAGTCAATTGTTATTGATTTCGATCAGGTGAAAGGTATTTTCAAACAAAGGCTTGGCCGGTAGACACAATATAATTTCGAACACTAAACTGGGTTATTCGTACGCATTTGCCAAAACAAAATGATAAGGGTAAAACCTTTACTACATTTATACTACATCTACATTTACTAATTACAAAAATATTAAATAAAGAATGATAAAGTGCATACATCAACGTTAAAGCTGATTTCTTCCGATGGCTCTTAAATGTCCATCGTAAATTTCTGCAATTACTTTAATGCAATGTACAACGCGTTCACCCTGATTAACTGCCTTTCAAATTATAAAGTTTATTTACAGTATACCCGAGCGATACTATCGTACCAGTAATTTAGTTGATCAAGCATTTGTATTGAAAGTCATAAACTGACGAATACACTTCAATGAGTTTTATATCAACCGTCTTGCATTTGGGAGCGTAGAAATGAGGCTTTCGTTATTTATAAGGAGATTAATTTTTACATTGTAGACACTGATTGCATTTGCCTATTTAAATTGTTTTAAATCTCTTTTGTAAAAGTTAAAAATTATGTACCTTCTCAAAACATGTTTTCAGAAGTTCAAATTGCACTCGAAGCTCTTAAACTCCATAGTTTAATGCTGTATGTTATGTTCTAAAGCCTAACTTCAATGAAGTTGTCTTACGTGGTGGTCTTAAACCTCACTTCAATGAAATTGACCTACGTGGTGGTCTTAAACCTCACTTCAATGAAGTTGTCCTACGTAGTGGTCTTAAACCTCACTTCAATGAAGTTGTCTTACGTGGTGGTCTTAAACCTCACTCCAATGAAGTTGTCCTACGTGGTGGTCTTAAACCTCACTTCAATGAAGTTGTCATACGTGGTGGTCTTAAACCTCACTTTAATGAAGTTGACCTACGTGGTGGTCTTAAACCTCACTTCAATAGAGTTGTCCTACGTGGTGGTCTTAAACCTCTCTTCAATAAAGCTGTCCTACGTGCTGGTCTTAAACCTCACTTCAAAGAAGTTGTCCTACGTGGTGGTTTTAAACCTTATTTCAAAGAAGTTGTCCTACGTTGTGGTCTTAAACCTCACTTCAAAGAAGTTGTCCTACGTGGTGGTCTTTAACCTCACTTAAATGAAGTTGTCCTACGTGGTGGTCTAAAGTCTCACTTCAATGAAGTTGTCCTACGTGGTGGTCTAAAGCCTCACTTTAATGAAGTTGTCTTACGTGGTGGTCTTATACCTCACTTCAATGAAGTTGACCAACGTGGTGGTCTTAAACCTCACTTCAATGAAGTTGTCTTACGTGGTGGTCTTAAACCTCACTTCAATGAAATTGACCTACGTGGTGGTCTTAAACCTCACTTCAATGAAGTTGTCTTACGTGGCGGTATTAAACCTCACTTCAATGAAGTTGTCCTATGTGGTGGTCTTAACCCTCACTTTAATGAAGTTGTCCAACGTGGTGGTCTTTAACCTCAGTTAAATGAACTTGTCTTGCGTAACTAACTTAAACCTCAGTGTTATTAAA
The DNA here is from genome assembly GCF_026914265.1 of Mya arenaria. Taxonomy (NCBI): domain Eukaryota; kingdom Metazoa; phylum Mollusca; class Bivalvia; order Myida; family Myidae; genus Mya; species Mya arenaria. Next base: position 61,601,671 of record NC_069132.1, on the reverse strand, counting down.
TAACTCGCAAAGTTTCTACAATCATCTCTTTCTTAACGTTCTTTAACCTCATGCATATGCAATGGTCGCACATGGCAATTTAAAGCTAAAGTTTTATGAAAATGGCATGCGTAAGGATCTAAAGTCTCAGTTCTAGGAGTTTTTATCCGTAACCTACTTTCCTGGTTGACATGATAAAGCCTCATTTCTGTGATGCTTTATGATGCGGAATGAAGCTATATCGCTGCTATAGACTGTTCTTTAAAACTTTCATACGTAACGTTTTAGGATATCAGTTATAATATTTATTATGATGTAACTCGTTAAACCGCAGACCGATTTAACATATCATCGTAACTTTCTACAGCATAAGTAATATGAAATATCATTGCTTAACATTTAAAGCTTCCATTATTTCAAACTATCTTGCGTGTTGTTCTTAAGCGTCAGTTTTATAACTGTTTTATGAATATGACCTTTGTAATATTCTAGCTTTATTTTTGCGAACAAACTGTAGATAGTCGAATCACATCGAAAGCGTAAATGTATTGGTCGTTAATGATAGTGTACGGGCGTTAATTGTACGTTTATGACGTCATGCTTTAATTATGTATATTGTATAAGTTAACGGATATTTTTGTAACGTTTAAAAATTATGAAAAGGAGTGGGGGCTGTAAAATGGTTCAATTCAAGAAACTAATATATTCTATAATCAATCTTCTTTTTAAAGTTCATTGGTCTGATGCTGACACTTGATGGTGCGTGCTATGTTGTAGACGCCAATATCTCCAGATTAAGCGCGTTATATGATTTATTCAAGATCATTTTTGTACAGTATAATGTATATGTTTAACGTTCTGCAGAAAAAGTGCCCAAACTGAGGGAACATATATTGTTTTAAGAAGTAAAAAGAAGTAACAATTCTTTCTGCAGTTTCCATTGTACTATTATTAAAAGAAGTTTAATGAACTACATCCATGGGCCAATATGTTAAACAAACTAGACTAGAAAATTATAAGGTCGACTTTCAGAAAATACGTCTACTTTCGGTTTACATTCTTGTTTTGTTTTTTTGCTGTAAACAAAAGTTACACTTTCGATATACTGGTATCAAATTCGTGAACAAATCTTCAGATTTGTGTTACACAAACAAACATGTATAGTACAAACTATAACTAGCAATACTGTACTATCAAATACTAAAAGCATTACGATAAACAAGTCAATGTACAGCAGAATAGACTAGAAGCAGACAACACCTTATGTTCATATCAGCAATTGCAACTTCCCTTTGCGGGTAGCTGTTTGATCAATATTGCATTAGGGTATAGCCGGCGTTAGTGCTGGTTGACAAGAGATAAACTCGTAATTATTAAAATTGAGAATTAATTACATCGATCTCACTATAAATACAAATGCAGTTTACTATCAAAAGCCTTTGTAAAATATCAAAAGCATTCCTATGACGTCAAGTAGACACTGATTATTCTCTCTTACCTAAACTGTTGACTGCTGCCTAAGCAATTGACCTCAGTTGTTTATATTGATGTGTTAAACCGTAAGAATAATTGTCAATAGGTTTTAAAAAGATAATATTTAAGAGTTTGTGCAATGTTTGGATACATGTGTGTTTAAACGATATCAAGTAAGTGATTTAAGTGTATCATTCTATCAAAAAGATCTGACTTAAACAAGGAAGTAATTTACTTCTGAATATAAAGCAGGTTGGTGTTCCCCGGGCTTCCACTCTTTTCAATTGATGACTAATAGTTTGTTTACATTTTAAATTCAAACTTAAATATATTTCGCTAGCTGTGACAATTAAATGACTTGTGAAAACGTTGGGATTTTAGTAAAAGCATTTTATCTATATTATAAGATCGATGCAGAAGTATTAGTTTCGGTGAAGTATTTTTAAATTGCTCTTGTGTTTTTAACGTAATTCTTTTTTTCGATATGTTAAAAAAGGAGAATATATTTTGGTGTGTTCAGTGTATAGACAGATGTGCTTTAAAGGATGAAATATAAGTGTTTTAAGCCTTCAAAAGAGAAAGTAAATTTTTCAACAAGGAAGTTATTTGCTTCTGAATATTATTCAGGTTGGTTCGTTTAAACCATTATAAGCTCGGTTGTTCAGAAAGCTAACAATTTATTTCAAACACTCTCGAGTCTGCTTCCGGAGTCAAATTCATTAGTCCTAAGTTTCTAATGAGCAAACTGAGGGTGCAAAATGTTATAAGAAGTTAGAGAAGTAACAATTCGCCCTGTACTTTTCATTGTATTATTAATAAAGGAATATCAATAAACTTAGCCCCTAAGCAAAAACGTTGAATGTGTTAAATAAAGGATAACTTTAAAAAGAGACCTTTTTGATGTGGACTTTTCGAAAATACATCTACTTTCGATTTCGATTTTTACTCTTGGCTATTTGCTGTAAATGAATTCTACTTTCGCTATCGCGTTAACAGTGTTTTCGCAACAATAAATTTGTCAATAACTCATCAACATTGTGTAACTAAAACAAACATATAGAATTGAAGCTATTACTAGTAAATATAAATTTAAAACAATAGAAATACTACGAAAAACGCTTTTTAATCAATATTTACATCAAGATAGACTCGAAGCAGACAACACGTCTGCTAACGTACGAGCACTGGTCACCTCCCTTTGCGGGGAGCTGTTCGATCAATGTTGTACTAACTGTATAACTGTTGTTCATGCTGTCTGAAATATATAAAACGCTTGATATTTTTAGCTGGTCCTACTTGCAAGTTGACAAGTTTGTAAAAAGTATAATGTCTCTGTAATTCATGACATTCTGCCTATAGTTTAGGCAGTACTTAGAGTATTGAAAATCAATTACATGCAATATTTTTATATCAGTATCTTTTTCAACATTTAATATAAGTATAAAAACAAGTATCACTATCAGTTATATTGTTTATTGTGTATTATTTTGATTGTATATCATGAAGATGAATCAACTTAAATAAGTCAACATCATAAAATGCTCATGAATACATGGAATACTCATATGGAAAATCAGTATTGTGAATAATGTTTTTTCAAGACATTATCTAGATCTGGGCTAAAAGCATTAATCAACGAAATTTATCATCATATCATAAAATTAAAACTGCACTCTCACAGATTGAACGTTTTGACAACCTCTTATTTTTTTCTTGAAACGAGCCAATTTTTGTGAAAAATGCACTGAAACTAGTTATATGACTGCTGACAAAAAAAATGATCTCGGATTTTTATATTTAAGTTCAAAAATTGATGTTTAATGCATTTTTCTTAAACCGTTAGTAACCATTTAAGTCATAAAACATGAATTTTCGAATGGAAATATGAAGTTCTATGATCTGATCTTTTGTCAGCAATCTTTAATCGTGATCGTTTGCTGATACCAACGCAAAAATTTGCTCTTTCCAAGACAAAGAATAAATAAAGTTGTAAAAACGCTATACGTGTGAGAGTGCAGCTTTAACATGTCTTGACCACTATGATGTTTAAACTCTAGAGTTGCAAGTTTGTCCTTAATCTTTCCACATGACTTTGTTCTTTGAAATCGTATCACACTTACCTTAATTTATCTAGTTAATTTGTATAACTCCGTGAATGGCAGATTGTGACTAAGCATCCCATAGACTACAAATGCACTGGTTTGGAACTGCCAGTGCATAGTACATTCATGGCATACTAATCATGTTCAGATGTTTGTAGTAATTTCACCAATTTCCTATGTAGAGAATACATGTGTCTGGTCAAAGCCAGCATGAACCATTCAGATGAAGTTCTCTCACCTTTAGAATGAACAACATATGCGCTTCTTTGCAAATTTCACAAAAGATAGTTTTGCAAAATTAATGTTATAAATAGATGCATACATTTGAAGTTTCTGCTAAATGATTTAACATTTTGTGCAGGTTTTATCAAGCTAACCTTGATGTAAAATTCAGTTGACATTTGAGAACTTTTGCTTAGCAAATAATCTACTCCATGACTAATTTACATAAAAGGGATGTTACTCTTTAGTCAAGCGGACGGTTACAGATGGCCTTTCTTTAAATACAAACTTTGATAGTACTCCATCGATAAATACCTAGGTTTTTAAAGCCACTTTTGTTGTAACATAGCACGACATTCCATTTGTCAGTCAAATGACTGCCACTAAATCAGCTTGGCATTTCCATCGTTTTGCGTGTCACTACTGTTATGCCAAGTTTTTCATGAGAATTTAAGTGCTTTAATTTTTAATGGCTGGCAATTTTTTTCTTGGTCATTTCAACATCAAATCTGGTCAAAGGAGTGGATTGGACAGAGGCAAAGCTGTTGCCTATTTGGGCTAACACACCGATCCCCAATTGAAATTGTTTAACCGCCCCTGCATATTATACTGATACTGGTACACTAAATTATTGACAGATTCAGACTTCAGCCGTTTTTCAGGAACAAAGGATTTATCGTCAGTTTGAAACTGTTTCAAACTTTCTGTGTTTGACTTGGTTGAACTTATTGATTCGTTCCATTTCTTCTGTTAACTTTCAAATTAAAAGCGTCTACTTCGGAAGATTAAGCAAAATCCATTATGTTTTACTCGTTATTTTGGTGATAAACCATGTAAGTGGACTGGAAACCTCGGAAAGTCCATGTTTTTTTACTGAATTTTCGCGGACGCGGAAGTTGATATGTCGATTGACTGGCTCCCGTTTCATCTTCATTCTCTATCAAAACCGAGAGGCAGTACCAAGGGAAGCAACTACGCATGAATAGCAACGCCAAGGGACGCAAGTCAGTCGAGTTTTTCAGAAAATGCGGAACAGGGGGTAGTTTGTAACAAAATTGCCAGCTTATGAAAATGATTTGAACTGAATAACATATCGTATCAAACTTGAAAATTATCAATCTTTTATATCGTTATGTAATGATTAAATGTCAAATATCAGTTCAGTTCTACTTTAAGGAAATCGTTGTATATATATGACTGTTGGCTATACTTGTAGAAATGTAATGACCATTGTACGGAGAGTAAATCTTGTACATTTCTTATTTCGACCAAAATGAAAAACACACAAGAATTAACTATTTATTTGGATCAAAATGCATCTGTCTCTGTGAGCAAAAAAAATCCAGATAAATTGCACAATGGTATTTGTATCGTTTCCAGATACAATATTGTAGTCCTCTGGTGTTGAGGCGTCCTCTACTGTTGAGTCGTCCGTTATCGGACACTTGTGATCAGATACTTCAGATCCATTGGTGTTATAACGCGATGTTTTGACTAAGCAAAAACAAACGTAAAAGCGAAAATCAACAGATAATTAATACAAACCATATGGTGTTTATAATGTTGTTTTTAATTTTCATTTGATTTTCATAACAATTGCAAATAATTGTTAATCGTTGCAAACAAAATGTACGGTCCATTGACTTCAAAATTATAATGCAACATCTACGTTTGCTGTTAATAGCACTTTGTCCCGACAGTTATATGAGTTATGCTACCAAGAATAAGCCGTGATTAAATTATTCGGGCTATTTTAAATGGCGCTCGATGTCCTGGGTTTCATCTTCCGATTTTTCGATTGAATGGCCTCAAACACTTCATTATTATAACCGACATACACATTTTATCAATATTCAATTCTATTCGTTGCATCTGAGGCATTTGCTTTTTCTTGTTCATTGTTTTTTTTTCTTCATCCGTGTTCTCACAAAGCAGGAATCCTTTAATTAAACAAATAAACAAGTTTAAGTTTATACTTTTCACGATCTATTTCGAAAACCTACAATCTTTATTAGACTTATGTCCCTTAATGAAATAAATAAAGAATCCATACTACCACACCATAGATATTCCCTTTATAAAAGCTGTTTTCTATTGAAAGTGGTTAATATCATTTCTTGAAATATTCCTTTAGTGGCATGCAGACAGTGAATATCGTCGTTTAACAAAACTGTTGGCTGCTCCTGTAGTAACTAACGTCAGTTGGTTACATTGATATGCCTGCTTGTGTTTATCCTTAATAATTATTTAAATAGGTTTATAGAAAGAGGCCATTCGGGAGTTTGTTCAATATTTAGATAAATGTGTTTTTTAAATGATGACAAATAAGTGTTTAAGCGTAACAGAACAATAAAGGAGATTTAACTTAAACAAGGAAGTAATTTGCTTCTGAATACAATGCAGGTTGGTTGACCTCGGTTTTCTGTAATCATGTTTACAATTTTGAAATACACACTATTCAATCCATGAATACACTTTTTGAACTTTTTAGATTCATGCTTTAAGTTATATTCACTTTATTGGATGGCTTATGTTACCTACAGTGCTTACGTTTGGATTTCAGTAAAAGTCTTGTTACATTAAATACGATCGAGGCTTAAGTGTTAGCTTTTACTTACTTGTATTGTTATTTTGATATGCTTTCATTTGCCTTAGAGACTTAATTACATTCAATATGTTTAAAATGTATATTTAGGAGTGTGTTCAATATTTAGATAAATGCATCTTTAAATAATGATATCCAAATGTTTTAAGTGTAACAAAGCTAAAGAGGCGATCTTATTTAAATAAGGAAGTAATTTGCTTTATAAATACAATGCAGCTTGGTTTCTCCGGTCTTCAGAGACCATAGGGAGATCATAGGGAATTAATATTTGAAATCATAGTTACTCATTCGACATTTTTTTTTTTTTTTTAACATTTTTGATCCAGTCATTAAATACGATTCAATATTCTGTGACGACTAAAATGACTTTTGCTAACGTTTTGATGTTAGTCATAGTATTGCTATATTAAAAAGACCGCTTGCAGATTGCTTGTAATGGCTATAATTGATACCAAATGACGTAACCGAATAATTATGATAAAAACTAGGTCGTTACATATACTATTTCGACTAATTGTAAAGGCATGGACAATTGCCAGCCAGACGTATGTTTCATTTACTTTTTGGAATATAGGTACTACCTGTTTGCCAGTGCATTCAGCAATATCGATAATTTGTCATCACTATAAATATTATGTATGTCATATTTTGTAAAAGGAGAACGTCATATTGATTGGATGTTAACTATTTATTTTAATCTGGACAAACTTAATACATATGTTGAAATAGATACGAGAAAAAATTGCGAATTACCATATCCATCAATCGACAACACATTAACACAAACACATAATGCAGCTATTTTTATAATATTTTACATTTACTTTGCCCCTGAGCATACTTATAACCGCACGGTATAACTAAAAAAGTTATACATCTAGTTATATTACTTAAAATATCAGTGTATGTCCTATTGTGTAAAAGGAGTCCGTCATATTGATTGAATGTTAACTCTTTATTTCAATCTAGACAAACATAATACATATGTTGAAATAGATACGGGAAAATTGCTAATTACCATTCCCGTTAACATCAACACATTTACACAAACACATAATGCAGATATTGTTATAATATTTACATTTAAATTGCCCCTGAGTACGGTTTGCAAAAAAAATTACTCTACTCCCCTAAAACCAGCACATTTCAATCTAACATGCCATTTTGTGTTTATGTTTATAACTAAAATGTACGCACTATTTATTTAACGCACTGATTTAGATTTGCATTCATTGATCCAAATGAACAGGCTAAATTCCTCCGTCATCAAACAAATTTGACAGGCATATCGAAAGTTTATGCAAGATGCGTTTTCCTTCTGTCAATAACGCGATTGGTAATTACATAATCGAGATTAGATATGTAAGTATAGGTATGTTGACTGCTGCTGCTTTGTGAATCTCGTTAGCTTCTTGTTATAGATTCTCCGTCCCTTGATCTCATGGGGTTGACATACATTCAGCTTGCTATAAATACTATGTTACCGGTAGATGCGATTTGTTATGGACGTTGACATACAATCAGCTTGCTACAAACAGGATGCTCGTTGGGTATATGCTATACATGTTAGGGACAAGATATTGTTTAAATCATAACTGTACTAATTGATCAACAATTTATTTAAAGTATAACCGATACTCTTCCATCATGCCATTTTCATACGTATCATTCCAATATCTAAAACCTGGGTGTAATTTTACATGAAAAAGAAATATGATAGATTCGTTCGTTTCACAGTCTAATATTCAAAAAGCAGGAACGCATAATAAGCCGTCATGATTTGAGATTGGTTTTGTAATTGGCACGGCGTTAATGTCTTAATAATAATTGTTGTCATTGACAGCGTTACTTGCAGTTGGCTTTATAGCACACGTATTGTTATTATTTGAATTCTCATGATGGTGTTTATCATTTACATATTTTTATTTTCAGTCATACTTAACAGACGATGAAGTGATGACAAAGAAACAATTAATTGACCAAAAACAATAACTCACATCGAACGTTTTGGGTTAATTCATTATATATTAAACTTCCATGAGCATTTGACATGGCATCAAAGCAAATTCAGTGTGAAATGTGCAGTAATGAAATTGCAGTTGGATATTGCCAAACTTGTGGATACGTTGGTGAAAAATGTGTAAATATTCACAAGACAGGAAAGATGTTTCAAACTCATACTGTCATTATGCATGAGGCTAACAAAAAGCATACGGATAGTTCAGGAAATCCAAATGTCAAATTATGGGACATCACAGAAGAAAGATGTAAGCAGCATCCGACTGAGAAGGCAATATTCCTGTGCAATATTCATGATTCCATGATTTGCGGTCGATGTCTTCATTCGGAACATATTCCTTGTGCAAAAGAAGTCGTTGACTTGTTGCATGAAGTAGTTAACATTGACTGCGAGAAAGTCAACACAATGAAGTCATTGTTGATGGAGGTTAAAGATGAAATTATGATTTTGAAGGATGAAGCAGAACACTGTAAGGAGATTTACACGAAAAATGCTGATAAATGTGTGCAAAAAAGTAAAGAATTAGGAAATAAACTTAAAGAACGTGTAGATGAATTGACAAGAAGCATTAGAGATGGAATAACGGAGAAACATAACGAAAACTTGACCACTCATTCCCATATTACTACAATGTGTGATGAGAAAACCAAGTGGTGTCACGATGAGGAAAGTAAAATTGATGATTTTGTTGACAATAATATGGCTGGACACTTGTACCTAATGAGCAGACATTTTGAGAAAGAGGTTTCGGATGCCAGATCCCACCTAAAGGAAATAAAATACAAACACACTTTTAAAGGGTTCGACTTCAAAGAAAACAATGTTATTCTTAAATGCGTGTTTGAGGATTTGGAGGAAGTTTGTGAACAACAAGAAGAAGTTACTGGGAGCGACGATGGAACTGCCAACGATGTTGTTGCATCACTTGCAAAAATAAACAAGGTATCGCGTATGATATCGGCTGCTTGAGTACTTTAAACTGTATTATTTCTTACCAACCGCTTTTCATCAAAACTGCAAGTTGACCATCAACAAGAGGTTTGATTGTAACATCAATGAAGTAATTTCTAACTCTTGAATATCAATTAGTCTGCACTTAATGCTTGATTTATTCATACAATTCAACTATGGTTTTTAGCCTGGAATGTCGAATTATATACAAATGCATAGCATTGTTTATAATAACATCATGTATTTACCAAGTATGTTTCTGTTGGAAAATACCTGTTAAACCGTCCATAATATTTACAGGTCCAAGTTCTGTTCATAGTTTGGATGTTTAATTTCAGACCCGGCGGGAGCTCACTGCACTGTTGAATCAACTCAAGCAAGACTTAGATCAGTCAGAAAAGGTTTGTAAAAGTTTCCCCGGCATTGTACTTAAAAATATTTCTTTAAACACACAGTACATGCATAAGTAGTGTAAATTGCTATTACGTGATAGGGGCCATTACATCAATGCACGCTGTTCGAATAGTTTTATAATGTATTTTGTGAAATATACGCTTGCATTGATCATTTGGTTAAATCAAGTAAAGTGTGTTATTTCTTTTGGTTATTAGATATTATACTATTGTCCAAAACTTTAGCCGCTTAACTGAAATATCATTTAAAGCGCATTACTCCATTGCTGTGTTTTAAAGATCAGGTAATGCTTGCAGTTAATATTTATGCAAAAAGTAAGAGAAACAAGCTCAGTAGAGCAAACAGTTTAAACATAAACCCGGTTTAATGGCTCTGGGAAACGCCAAAGACATGTAACATAAAATCACAAACAATGAACATGGAAGAACAGCACAAATATCCACAAGCAGCACAGTGCATACAAAAAACTAGGTATGTTTACTAAACTGCATTTATTTATTCTAAAATATGTTGATGTTAAATATAACGTGTTTCTTTTTCTCATTTATGTACGTTTGTCTGTGTATGTGTTTGTTTATAAATCTACAAATATTATCATTAATAAAAGCATCATTGCCATGTGCTTGCAATTTTGCCTCTGGTGTCTCAGACAAGAAAGGTATTCGAAAACGAGTAGCAACAGAGCTTGAAAGACTCCTCAACATAAAAATCAATGGTGTTTAACAACATAAAGTAAATACATACAAACATTTAATCCTTGATGAAATATTTTGCTATTCATTCATTACATTGTTGCCATGGCCGCAATTTTAGGTAACACTTGTAAGATAGTATTGGCTAGATAAAGATGTATTTAAAACATGTTATACTTTACTTGTGTATTTATAATCATCATTGTGCAGCTTTGATTTATTATGTCGCTATCTCCAATTAATTAAGAGGTTGGAATATCCTGAATAGAATGCTTAAAGTTAACAATCATCTTGTTTGTTCATGGCCCTTTTTTACAATAAAAAACAACTACTTAGTTTAAACTTTATTTAATTTACAACGATTGTGAAACAAGCTATAACAACTTATATTAATCACTCTCGTTGGCACGATGTTGCGCGAGAGTGTGGTCTTGTGTTGTGGGGGAAACCGGAGAACCCGGAGAAAACCCACTTGTCCGGCTTGGTGACCACTAACCAAACTCACATGCGCCCAGGCCGGGAATCGAACCCGGGTCGCCTTGTTGAGAAGCGAGTGCACTAACCACTGCGCTAACCGGACAAACAACTACTTAACGACCCTTTTGTTACCGGAGGTAACTGTTTCTAACCAATTGGATTCTAGAATGATTGACCGGGAAAGTTGCTGAAACTGGTCCTTGGTCTTTAGCTTTTTTTGTATTTATATGACGATAGTTAACGTTTTTGATTATTGTAGTTAATTTAGCTCATTATTCAAATATTTACAGGCACGGAATGTACTTTGTGATGAGCTGAAACAAGTAAAACAAGACAAAGATAATTCAGAAAAGGTGAGACCAGTTATATAAAGATATTTCTGATTCTTAGTTTAGACATATACAGATAGCACGTTTAGTCAACCATTAACAGTAGTCCTTGCAATGGAACGATCTTATTGGATAAATTATGTTTAATCAAATTATATATTTTTTTTTATAAAAACATTGCCGTTATTATGTGTACTGACAAAATAACCCAAACCACTTACTACATATTTCGCCTTTATGCTTTCAGAAAAGGAGAATATCCGAACAAGAACTAGAGAAAGCAAAACAGGACATAGATGAATTTGAAAAGGTAAGATAAACATTTTTACACAGTCCTTTACACCGATAAATAAAATATTTGACAAATAGACGTTATTGACGTCGCTTTATGACGCTCAATAACCTGAGTAGAACGGACAATATCAACTGCATCCAACACATCTCAATCCTGTTAAATTCGATAGAATACTTGGGTAAACATAACTACTCTTCGAACACACATATTCAGACAAGAAAAGAACTATCTGATGAACTAAAACATGTACTTCATGATAAAGAGAATTTGGAAAAATGAGACTTTTACAAACATATTTTATGATTCGTATCGTACATTTATACAGGGATAGTAATAACAGTATTCCTGGCAAAACCAAATGTGTGTATATGCGTTCAAGTGTATTATTTAGTTTAGTTGTTTCGTAATTAGTCGGTCTGCGATAGTGCATGTCTTAAAATCTGCATGCAAATCAATGTAATGATTTTTGTTAAAGAACGCTATCACCATATGCTTCCTATTTTGCCTATTATGTCTCAGACAGGAACGTCATTCGGAAACAAGTTGCAACAAACAGGGTTTGAAGAATAATGAAAAGGAAAATAAATGCTTTATGACAACAAAGTGAAATAATTGACTTTTCGTCATAACAATATTATATAAAATCTTGCTCCAAAGTAAATATGTAAACAATGGTACTTGCTATGTTTATTTTCCAATTTATTGCCCCACTTGTAATAAGGTTTGTTGCACACTATTGTGGAAAGTCAATTAATGAACAAAAAATAATAAAAACTAACCGTAGCCTATAACATTCACTATATTGTTGCATTTGGTGCAATTATAGTTACGCTTCTTATTTAGTTTTATTAAGACAAATAGTTTGCTCTCAGAGGTAATATGTCTATAAAACATGTTATACTGAATATGGGCATATATACTCACCATTGTATGGATTTGTTTCATTATATCTTTCCAATTTCATTATGTCTTTCCAATTATTTCAGAGGTTCACAGAGACGAGGTTAATATAACCGGAGTAGAACGTTTAAAATTATCCATCATCTTATTTGTTTTTGGCCCTTATGGCCCATACTGATAGTTATTGTTATTGATACTTGTATTTAATTAAGCAAGTTATCCCCATGTTTACAGACAAGGAATGCACTTTGTGATGATCTGAAACAAGTGAAAAAAGACAAAGACAATTCAGAAAAGGTGAGACCAGTTATATAAATATAATAATAAATCTTAGCGTAACAGGAATAGCACGTATGGCCAACTGTGTAAATTAATTTAGTACTTGCAATGAAACGAATTGATTAGATGCATTGTGTTTAGTCAAATATATAATTTCTTAATTAAATCATCGCTGTTATTCTATGTTTCGCCTTCAGAAAAAGATGATACTCGAACAAGAAGTACAGAAAGCGAAACAGGACATAGAGGAATTGAAAAAGGTACGATAAACACTTTTATACAATGCCGATAAATATGATATTTAACAAATATAAGTTATTGATGACGCTTTATGATGCTCAGGAACCTTACAAGAACGGGCAATACAACCTCAATCGAACATATTCAAATATGCATATTATAAGATACTTTTTTGTAGTAAACGCAACTTATGACTCGTATTCGAACACATATTCAGGACAAAAATGAACTATGTGATGAGCTGATACAAGTAAATCATGAATAAGATAATTTTTAAATGATACTTTAACAAACATATACTATGAATGGTATCGTAGATACACATAGGGAAAGTTTTAACAGTAGTCCTGGCAAAGGCAAATGTGTGTATAAGTGTACGAGTGTATGAATTATTTTAGGCAGTCTGCGTTTTTGTATGCCTTAAAATATACAACTAATCTGCCTGCAAATCAATAAAATGTTTTGTTATAGACGTCATTACCTTATGCTTCCAATTTTGCATCTTTTGTCTCAGACAAGAAAGGTACTCAAACACAAGTTGCAACATGGCATGACGAATCCACGACCGTAAAGCAACACTTTATGACAATTTAATGCAAATCAATACAAAAGTTCAACGTTGGTGAAACAGTTTTATATTTGTTATTACAATGGAAAATACAATCTTGCTTTAAATAAAATATATACACAGTAGAACTTGCTATGTTTATTTTCTTATTCATTGTCCCACTTGTAATTAAGTATGTTGCACTATATTGAAAAGTTAATAAATGAAAAAAGTGAATCAAAATAACAGTTCAAAGTCTTAAACAGTCACTTAATTGTTGCATTTGCTGCAAAGTTAGTTAACATATTTGATTTAGTACAGGTCGATAAAAAATCTGGATTCAGGGGTTATATGTAGTGTATATATAAAAATACACTTAACCTATGTATTTATAATCATCTTTTTGCTGATATGATGTATGTGTCACTATTTCCAATTATTTCAGAGGTTGAAATTATTTCAATAGAACGCGCTAAATTAGCCATAATCTAATTGTTTTGGCCCGTTTTTACAATAAAAAAACGTATTTACGACATCTTGGCCACCGGATTTAACGGTTATCACTACTATTTAATAGGATTTAGGAATTAAAGACGGAGAAAGTTGCTCGTTTTAATTGGTTGCTCATACACGACTCTGTTCTTAAGCTTTATTTGTTTGTAATATAATGATGATATTTATCACTGTTAATACTTATACTTATTTTAGCTTATATTTATATCTTTACAGACAATGAATGCCTGTTGTGATGAGCTGAAACAAGTGAAACAAGACAAAGATAAGTCTGAAAAGGTGAGACCAGTTATCTAAACATAATTACAAATCTTATCATACATATATATTCAGGGATATTCAACCGTGTTCATTAGTCCTTGCAATGAAATGAATGTATTGGATACATTTTGTTTAGTTCAATTATATGAATTCGCAATTAAAGCAATATTATATGCGTACTGACAATATAACCCAACCCATACACTTAATATTTCGCTTATACGATTTCAGAAAAGAAAGATACTCGAACAATAATTATTGAAAGCGAAACAGGGCATAGAGGAATCTGAAAAGGTAAGATAAACCTTATTACAGAAACCTATAAACCTATAAATAAGATATTTGACAAATAGAAGTTATTGATGACGCTTTATGACGCTCAACACCCAGAGCAGAACGATCAATATCACTTCAATTGAACATATTCCAATGTCTATTACATCCTATAGAATATTTCAGTGAACATAACCTGTAACTAGTAACCATATAAGATATTCGAACACGTGTCCAGACGAGAAATGAACCGTGTGATGATCTGAAACTTGTAAAACATATCCAAGATAATTTTGAAAAGGGGATATTTTAATAAATACAAACATTGTTAATAAATCAAATTAAACGTCGGTATATGTACTATAATTGATTTCAATTCACTAAGCATTATTTGAATTATCATTTCATTTGAATAACTTGCATTGCCATCAGATACAGCTAGTGAACAACAATCTTAATACTCCGGAAAATGTTAGACAAGCAAGTTAATGAGGAACTGGTATTAATGATTGCTTGGACGCTTTCCGCATTTGATTTTTTTGATTTTTTGCCTATTACTAAACCTAAATTATATAATGCTTGTCGACATGGTTATCTATGTAGGAAGTGTTTTCATTAGCTTACTAATTAATAATGCTTTGAACATTTATATGTTTCATAGATTAAAAATTGTTGAGAATATTGCACCTTTAAATCATATTTTGGTAAAACAAATAACATATAAATTGACCCGTGCAATTCGAAATAAATTTTGAATACATCCTTCTTTAAATATTGGCATTTTCATGTCTTGTGATCTTTATAACGCATATTTAGCTAGAGGAAATATGTTGCCATGCAAACTTTATTAACACAAGTTCAAATGAGTTAAAAAACGATTACATATTTTATGAAAAAAGAACTGCAGACTACTTTTTGAGAACTCTGAACTTTGAGATGGCCATATGAGCAATTTGTAATTTTCACTGAATGAGCAAATTGATACAGCTTTTGTTTTTTGAGAAATTGATAACTTTTGCTTAGTCAGGTTATGTAACAATTATTGTGTTTGCAAGTAAACCTTAATATTCAGTGTTTGACTCTAATATAAATGTAAAATAGCTGATCGTTTCGCTCTTTGTCGATAAACCTGGATGTAATGAATATTAACCTGAAAAGCCCAGTGGCAAAAAATGGAACAGAAGTGTTAGCGCTACCTTACGCGAAGTGAGTTACACATAACGTACAAACAAGGGCCCTGTTAAAAAAGCATAATACCTAGGGTAACCATATTCTAAGCGAGAGACATAACGTACACACAAGGGCCCTGTTAAAAAAGAACAATACCTAGGGTAACCATATTCTAAGCGAGAGACATAACGTACACACAAGGGCCCTGTTAAAAGGCACAAGACCTAGGTCTACCATACACTAAACGAGAGACATAACGTACACACAAGGGCCCTGTTAAAAGGCACAATACCTAGGTCTACCATACACTAAACGAGAGACATAACGTACACACAAGGGCCCTGTTAAAAGGCACAATACCTAGGTCTACCATACATTAAACGAGAGACATAACGTACACACAAGGGCCCTGTTAAAAGGCAAAATACCTAGGTCTACCATACACTTAGCGAGAGACATAACGTACAAACAAGGGCCCTGTTTAAAGGCAAAAACGCTAAGGCCTGCAAATACGAATAAAACAAAAAAGGCCCTGTTAAAAGGCTAAATTGTGAGGCCTAACATACACTTAGCAACAGCTACACAACATACAAATAAAATACATGTTTAAAGGAGAAGTGCGAAGGCCTGCCATGCGTTACGATAGTGACACATAAAAAGTACAAACGACAGTGCATTAAACACTACCAGTCAATACAATATGGGATCATCGCCTTCGAACGGTCCGTGAGTCACCAGTTCAGGTATAAAAAAAGAAAAGTACACACTTGTAAAAGTGTCATTGGTCGTTCGAATGCGGTATTATATCATTGGTCAATAGAAAGCATGATACAGTATTATACACATTTTATAATTTGTGGTACATTTATTTTTCGTACATGTGTGTGGATTCGTTTGTCGCCATTTAATCGAGCATGTAGACAATTTTGTATATATGATGTAACAATCGTTCGGTAATGTATCTAATAATTGCTAAAATAAAGGTTTTTACAATTATAAATACAGTATACAAAACATTGCTTTTCTATGTTCATTTTCATATTCAAATTACCGATTATAACAGATTGTTTGACGAAAATCATATGCTTAGTAAAAACCATTAACGTTTTATGAGCTGCTGCATTGCCCACCAAATGTCAAATATTTTTTGATGAAATAAATAATATTTTGTGAGAGTATATAGGTATACATGCTTTTTGGTTATCCGCTGGATGTGTCGTTGTCACTGTGCATACTGTTTTTCTACAAATATAAGACACGCCAGTAGGACCAAAGTAGATCGTTAAAAAATAATTTCAACTAAGCTGGTGTTGTGATACTTTTTTTAACTAAAACTATGGAAAAGTCTCTTCGGCCACCTGATTGGACTCTTGTTAAAACTGTAAAATCGGAATTTTGAATAACAGGCGTCAAATATGTGCACGTCTTAGTTTTGTCGGAAACCTGGCCCCATGTATTTAGCTTTTATTCTATACAATACAATAGTTATCATTATCCACACTGATATATTTCGTTACATTATCCTTACACGACTACAAATTCAGAAGGAACCGTGTGATAAGTTGAAACGATTTAAACACGTCCTATATAATTCAGACAAAGTGTTGCCTGTTACAATCATTTGTTTTGAAGATTGAAAGGGTAGTCAAGATTAGTGAGCCATTGGAATGGGTTATATCGTGCAAGACAAGACATGGATTAGTCTTTTTGTATAGAACTCGCTAATGTTTTGCCGCGTTGCATTCAGACAAGGAAGGGGTTTGAACAAGAGTTACTGAAATATGTGAAAAGGTTAGATATCAATATCAAAAGTAGGATCATCTCAAGGTCAGGGTAGGTATCAAATATTGTCGGAGGTTTTATTCATCTCTGCAGTTATACATACCACGAAAAAACAACACAACGATATTCATCTGCTATCGGTATCAACTTCATACACTTAAATAGTCAAAAATCTCATACAAAGAGTTTAACGTTCTGAAAATATATACATATATGTCAACACTAATAAGCATTGAAATAATAGCATAGTTCATAATGGTGAGCTAAACTGTCTTCATATCGTAACAGTCATTAACAATCTCCAATTACATGTTAATAACGTGCAGTGCAGATAAAATTAATTGCTAAAACTTATAAAACATAACAATATATAATAAATAAACCGTATAGTTATATTTTACAAACATCACAAACAGCAATGCACATAACACAACACATCACATTACCTTGATCTAACCAATGCATGTAATTGAACACTCAAAACGAAAACAAATCAAACTCTCTCACGGTGTCTGTTTTGTCCATGTCGATTATCGACTGTAAACCAAACCGACATTTGTTAGTTATGTAAATATACTTCAGAAACACATCGTAGAAATACCATAAACATTCCAATACAAGATGTGCACACATGACGGAAATACGTTACACAAATAGATAAATAGATAAGTACAGATGAACGAGCATTCTAACATATTGCAAAACCACAACAAATACACAGGCAACGAATGCAAACAAAAACTGACCCTTGTGTTTAAATAGGTACTTACATAACCATTCAAAGTAAAACATTATATAAATATTGCATGGCTTCCAGTGTGACAGTACATATTGTCAACATGAGGGATATACATGCAATATTTATTTTATTATACCGAACACAGTTACATTTATATACATATATAAAGATGTTTCACCATTACATAACTTCAAAGTTTAGTTAATTTATTCTGTTATTATTGTTTGTTTTCATAAGTTGTCATTTTGCTGCATATGAAGAAATAATGCAAACACCGGAAGTTACCAGATTTACAACACATTTTGATAAGCGCTTAACACCTCAGACTTGGGAAACCAAAAATGCCTAGTTTTAGACGCGCGTGCTATTTGACAGTATCATGTCAACCGGTCAAAACGGTACTGTCAGTGTGTGACAGTACAAAATTGCCCATGATGGGTAAATGAGAAATTAACATGGGAAGGTCACGTGAGGTATAATAAGATGGAATTTTGCACACAGTGAAACCAATGATCATATGACTAATTCCCGCCAAATCATTGGTTTGTAACAATCACAGTAAAGGGCGATCTGGCCTGCAAAACCAAAGTGACTCTACCAATAGTTGTTGTCTTATATAGCCCAAGTAAAGGCTTTCACCAAAGTCTGCGACATTATAACGACCATTTTGAAAAACACCATCTGGTAAACTCATTACTAAAACTTTGTCCTTGATAAGTAAATAAAGTAATTCCAAAACATTCATAGCAAAAGATAAAAGGTATGCATATCTATATGATTCAGTGTTATTTACTTAATATCAATTGTTGCTACTAAAGGATTTAAACTTGTATGGAAATGAAGTCAAAATATAATAATAGACACAATGGTTGTAGAATGTTGAACGAACTTTTATTGAAAAATGGTGTTACATTTAAAAGGCGGACAATTATACAAAACTCGAGCCTACTACCGTAACAGAAAAAAGGCTCAGTATTACAAGCCAGTTCTCTAGCAATAACATAGCTTATCCGATGTTGATGCTGTCCCAAATTGTTTAAACGATGTCTACTTTGTCCATAACGTACGGGTACTGCTGCTTTTGTGACTGGTGAACCAACCTGATCTGTCATTATTCAGATGTATTTTGGGTTAATGCGATTAGGAGAAGACATGAGTGAAACTTTGAAACTTGAAAGTATCGTCCTTGTTTAATGGTATTTAGTCGTTTTATGTGGAATAATCAATGCTGTAGATCTAATGTAGATTTCAATGTTATTAAATCAAATGAAGAGATAGGCGAGAAAGTCCGCGCAATGGGCTTTGGGCAATTGTATGAAGGTTTTGGGCTCCGTTCCGATCGGGAACATAGGTGTTATAGTAGGCACACTTACATATATATATATATATATATATATATATAATCTCCTTAATGCCGTAAAATATATAGGGTCTCCTTAATGCCCTAAGTAGATATATATATAGGGTTAGTATATATATGTGAGTATATAACAAGCTTACAACAAACATATATATATATGTTGTAAACTTGTAATATATTCACAATAAAGCAGTTTAACAGTTCGCAACATAATTAGAACAAGAATGTACAAT
This sequence comes from Mya arenaria, assembly GCF_026914265.1. Taxonomy (NCBI): domain Eukaryota; kingdom Metazoa; phylum Mollusca; class Bivalvia; order Myida; family Myidae; genus Mya; species Mya arenaria. The sequence continues at coordinate 61,581,815 of NC_069132.1, read as the reverse complement.
AATTATGCTAACATTAGCTCATTCATTAGCTCATTCAGTTTAAAACTATATCCTTTGCAAATACACTTAATTGTTCAGAACGTACTAGGCTTAGTTTTAATTTTAACAACGCACGGTATTCTAGACAAAGTTAATTGCCCCCCTGGCAAGGGATTAGTGGCTTACTGACCAGATGACTGAAATAAACCATGATGTATTGATCTAGTGATAAGGGAATAACCTGCAAGTAAAAAAATAGACAAATTAGCCCTGCATTGGTCAACAAATAAAGAAAAATGAAAGACCAGCCCTCTCCTAAGATGCTCTTTTGAGAACACTTTGAGATGCATATGCAATTCTTGTCTCTTAGTTTAAATGTTTTTGGTGACGTTACTGAGGTCATCAATCCCAGATCGAATATGCACTCTGGTATTCTAGGGACCTGAAATGATCGGTCCCATTTGCCAACTCTGGTATCCTGGATAAAACGTAACTGCTGAATACAGTACTGAAGTGATCAATCCCTAATGCGACTCTGGTATCCTGGATAAAACGTTACTTGAGAATACGGTACTTAAGAGATCAATCCCTGATGCCACTCTGGTATCCTGAATAAAACGTTACTGCTGACTACAGTACTGAAGTGATCAATCCCTGATGCCACTCTGGTATCCTGGATAAAACGTTACTTGTGAATACGGTACTGAGGAGATCAATTTCTGATGCCACTCTGGTATCCTGGATAAAAAAGTTACTGGTGAATACGGTTCTGAAGAGATAAATCCATGATGCCACTCTGGTATCCTGGAAAAAAACGTTACTGGTGAATACAGTTCTAAAGAGATCAATCCTAGATGCCAATCTGGTATCCTGCGTTACTGGTGAATACGGTACTGAAGTGATGGATCCTGATCTGAAACAGATTAACACCAAATTGAAGTAATACACAATTTGTTCACATTGACACAGATGAAGAGGCTATCACACTAACAAATGAAGTCACCTTTGTTAAAATCACCTTTGTTAAAAGTATGTAAATATGGCTTAAGACCACAATTATTTTAGTATATATTTCATATAAACACTAACCTGGCTTTTCTCTTCAAAACAGTCGTTGCATATAATGATTTTTGCAATTTAAACAGACTTCAAAATCCCTATAGTTCAATTTCAGGCTGTATGCAACACATACTGAAAGTTTGGCAATGATATCCTAAACACTTAAAGAATTAGTATTAGCACCTGTGGTGCTTTCTTAAAAGGCAGAAATAACCATTTCCACCAAATGGTTATCCGCAAAATTTTAAAGAGCCATTGTTTCCTCATGCATTGGAATAATCTGACCAAGTAAAAGTCTCCTTGTAACTTCAATGAAGTCTATAAAACAGCACCACAAAAATTGCCTGCCTACTCTTATAATATTTTTTCTAAGCAAAATAAGATTTTTCCACTTTATCGGCCTAGCGTTTTATATAAAAAATGACATAGCGCCAAACTGAAATCCCTCAACTTGTCAATTTTATGCTTTTCTGGTCCAAGGTAACAGAAATGTTCAGTTTAACAATAAAAATAAGTGATAATGTGTTTATAGACATTCAAAACACCACTATATGCCCAATTGATTGCTTCCGGGACAAATGGCGAAACAAAAGAAATGGCAAAAAACCCCACATCAAAACCTAAAGATTCATGACAACCGCTAGTGTTTTCATGTATGAGGTGGCTACATGATGTAGAAAATGCAGCGATAGCATTAATATGCCCTAGTTAAAAAAATGCATTAAGTATCTGATTTGAAGACTAGATTTGGCCTAAAATCAAGAGTACAGCACTTTACCATTGTCTATAAGTTGCTTATTTATAGCTGCTTTGCAATAAATCTCACTCTTTGTAATCATTTACACACAAACAAGTACTATAGAGTTAACTTACTTTATTCTTCTGAACTATTGGATTCAAATCTGCATCTCCTGGATGCCAAGGGCGAAAAGCCGCAGCTACTTGTAACTGGAGCTTATTGGGACACCATAATCTGCAAGCAAGACACAAAATCAGTGTTTGACACAGAATAAAAAGTATCTGTTTCTACTGTTTAAGTATAAAACATGCCTGTAAACACTCATTTGAGGCATACACAACCTTTTATGTAGGCATTTATGTGATAAATATGCAGAAAGTTCATTAATTCAAATATTTTCATGACAAAACTATTAAATATATATATAGTCTTTTGGACATTTTGCAATCAGTTTTTAAAAACTCAAAGTTTAATCTCAACTAATTGAGTACCTTGATGCATTTTGAAAGCGTTAAAACCATACATACTTATAATTATTTCTTACTTGGAGAGGATATTCCTTTCTCGGAAATCTTTGCCAAGAACCGGTATGGAATTCCATCACAAGACCACGTTTTGATCAGCATTTGTTCTTGTCCTTGAAAATACTTATGTGGCTTCAGCAAACATGTTGGCTATAAAAATAAACAATAAATAAGTGTTTTTAAAGCTGCACTCTTATTAAATAATTGTCCTGAGATTTGATATAAAAAACATAACATAAAAAATATTTTTGGTGCCAATCTGGTGTTAGGTCCCTTTAAGACATTTTGAGTGTATTTAGGCGTTTTGTTTAATGCATAAAGGGAAAAGGTTTCTAATCATAATGCAACCGATCACCTTTTTTTCTTTTGCATTCAGAAATGCCAAGTTGTTCAATGTATAAACTTCAAATAATTGAATATATTCATAAATAATTAATATTATGAATTAATGAAAAGAAGTAATATTTTTTTAGATATGGATCTCATTGTGATGCGGTGATTGTTTAAGTGGATGTTGTTCTTGTTCATTAGCTGAAAATCATATGCACACTATTTAAAATCAAACATCATTCTGTATCATACATGTATGTGTAGTTAGTTTTGATACTTGTTTGCAATTATGTATGTTTGCTTAAAAGAGCAAAATGTGCGAATAGATGCACAATATAGACCAAAGACCAATACAAGTCAGCAGTTTCATTAGAAAATGATATTATCTCAAAGCCGCACCAAAAACGGTATGAAAGAAATTCAATTAGGAAAGAAACAAACAGTATATCAATGGGCTTATACGATCAAGAATAGCTGATATTTGGAACATCTATATCAATAGTTAATGGTGTAGCGCTAATCCAATCGGAGCACAATATTGAAATAAACAGTGATCATGATGTCATATTAAGCAAATGTTAATATCACAGAGCTTAAAGCAAGTAACATACTGGCAATTTATTTCAGGGTAACCTTGACAAAAGTCCGGTTTATTTTCAAACTTATTGCCTCCAGTAATACATAATATGGCAAAACCTGTATTGCTGTTATGTCAAAAACCAGGTGGCACGGATGCTTTCTGAAATACAAAAAAAAGTTTGTAATTTGTGCTAATCTGATATATCCCATTTACAAGTGATTTACACTGAAATATAATTGTCCTTTACTCTTTACTATAGTGCACCAGTCAATCGTAACCAAGCCCCCCCCCCCCCAGGTTTGGGGGTATACCGGGGATAGCCGTGGGAAAAGGCCGTAATTTTACTTTCCAGGTGCCCCCGCAGGGCTGGTTGTTCGCGGTGGTTTTGTCAATGCGCCAAATTTAGCGGAGATTGGGCCTTATATAGAGTCTCTGGGGTGCGGGGCATTTGTCTGGGGTTTAACCACCAGTTCGTCCCCATGGCGGGGATTTTACCCGGGGTTGGCTGGACCGATTATTACTAATCAACTATTACGTATTTGACGAGATACAGAGACAATTGCTGTACCAATACCAGACAATTGAAGACAATATATGCTAGAACTCGCTCAATATCGACCAAACTCGGCCAATATCAACAAAACTCGCCTAATTTGAGTTTACTCCGTTTAGATTGGCTACAAAACTCGCCTAATATAGGATTTGAAAAATGGGCCATTTTCATTGGCTGTCGAAACTCGCTTAATATGAAAAATATGCTGGAAACTATTTTTAAAGGTAGCCATTTTGTTTTCCGTTTTCCGACTGTTTTGAAAATGTTGTGCTTTGTATAATTCTATGTGGAATACTTGAACCTAGTAAATACTTGAACCAGTTGTATGGTACGTGTTAGCAAACGATTTACGAAATTAAGACGAAAAGACATGCTTCCT